>NW_006408694.1:922205-931655 GCF_000296735.1 Chrysochloris asiatica
AAAATTGGCAATTGTAGAACAAATGAGTATTTTCTTTAAAAAAAAGATGCTGCGGGTCTGTCCGAGGCGGCGTGGGGAACGTGGGGAGCGCAGGGAGCGGCTACCGCGCGCAGGAGCTGAGCTTGTAAAAATGGAATTTCAAGCTATAGTGACAACAGTTGGAGGAGGATCTCGGATAACAGACCTGACTTCCAGCATTCCCAAACCTCTTCTCCCAGTTGGGAACAAACCTTTAATATGGTACCCATTGAACCTGCGTGAGTGTGTTGGATCTGAAGAAGTCATTGTGGTTACAACCAGAGATGTCCAAAAGGCTCTTTCTGCAGAATTAAAGATGAAAATGAAGGCAGATATTGTATGTATTCCTGATGAGACTGACAAAGGAACTGCAGATTCTTTGCGCCACATATATCCAAAACTTAAGACAGATGTGCTGGTTCTCAGTTGTGATCTGATAACAGACGTTGCCTTACATGAGATTGTGGACCTCTTCAGAGCTCATGATGCATCACTTGCTATGTTAATGAGAAAAAGCCAGAATGGCACAGAATCAGTTCCAGGTCAAAAGGGGAAGAAAAAAGCAGTGGAGCAACGTGACTTCGTTGGCGTGGACAGCACAGGAAAGAGGCTGCTCTTCATGGCTAATGAAGCAGACTTGGATGAAGAGCTGGTCATTAAGGGATCCATCCTACAGAAGCACCCTAGAATACGTTTCCACACAGGCCTTGTGGACGCCCACCTCTACTTTTTGAAAAAATATGTCGTGGATTTCCTAATGGAAAATAAGTCAATCACTTCTATCCGGAGTGAACTGATTCCATATCTAGTGAGAAAGCAGTTCTACTCAGCTTCTTCACAACAGGGGCAAGAGGAAAAAGAGGAAGATCTAAAGAAAAAAGAGCTCAAGTCCTTAGATATTTACAGTTTTATAAAAAAGACCAATACATCAACCTTTGCTCCATACGGTGCCTGCTGAAATGCCTGTCGAGGAAAGAGATGGGAAGACTTGTCCAGATTGCAGGTGCGCTGCTATGTCCACATCATGAAAGAGGGCCTCTGCTCCCAAGTGAGCACCCTGGGACTATACATGGAAGCAAACAAGCAGGTACCAAAATTGCTGCCTGTTCTTTGTCCAGAAGAATCACTGGTCCATTCATCAGCCCAGATTGTCAACAAACATTTGGTTGGAATTGACAGTCTCACTGGGTCAGATACACAGATTGGAGAGAAGTCATCCATTAAGCACTCGGTCATTGGTTCATCCTGTGTCATAAGAGACAGAGTGTCTATCACAAATTGTCTTCTCATGAACTCAGTCACTGTGGAGGAAGGAAGCAGCATCCAGGGCAGTATCATCTGCAACAATGCTGTGATCGAGAAGGGAGCAGACATCAGGGACTGCCTAATGGGAAGTGGCCAAAGGATTGAAGCCAAAGCCAAACGAGTGAATGAGGTGTAGTGGGGAGTGACCAGCTTATGGAGATGTGAGTTCTGAGGAAGTCACACTTTCTCCTTTGGTGCCAAAACTACTGATGTTGGCTGGCCTCCCTGTTTGAGTCTGTATGTATTTCCCAATAAAGAACACTTTCCAGAGGCAAAAAAAAAAATGCTGCGTACTGTACTTAATATTCGATAAACATAAATTTCATTATTATTTGCCATATTGGAATGTGACTTGTGGCTGCGTGCCGTGGAGTCGTTCCACCTCATAGCGACCCTGTACAGGGTTTCCGAGGCTGTAAATCTTTACGGGAGTGGAACGCCTCATCTTTCTCCCGCGGAACAGCTAGTAGTTTAGAACTGCTGACCTTGAGGTTGGCAGCCCGATTTGTAACCACTACGCTACCAGAACTCCTTTGGAATAATGACAATAAAATTCTACAAGTGAATTAAATTATCTGGTTTCACTTTAGAAAGTACCTCAGGATCTATTGTAGCAACTTCTATTTTGACATTTTTAAGAATAAGATTCTTAAATGAGTTAAATTTTATATCTCTTTATATTCTTGGCAAAATATTACCATCAATTTTTTTATTACTGCAAAAGAATGCAGCCCAATTTTAAGAAACTTCATTTTGATCTCATAAACAACAAAGATCTTTTCCTGAGCCCTAAAGACCCGACTTTTGTGTGAGAGAATAAACTTGGGAGGGGCACACTGCCCCTGAAAAACTACTGAATTCCTCATAATCTTCTTAGATATAGAGAACAGACAGAACAAGAACATATGTCTTGTTCAAAATAAATCAGTCAGATTCTAATAATAAGTCAAGGAGTTACTTTTTCCTCTAAAAGTGCTTGTGTTAGCAGGGCTCAGAGAAAGCCAGCTTCTTATTTTAGCTTAGCAGGACTTCAGTGAATGACACACTTTACTTCAGCAACTCATCCAACTCCCACAAGCAAAACCTCAAAGGAATAGCCTTCTGTTAAGACTGTTACTGAAGAAGGGATGGCAAAGAGAGAAATAAACATGAAGGAGGGAAAGCTATTCTCTTCCCTCAAAAGGAGGGCTCTCTGCTGGTCTGCCCAGGAAAGCCTTAAGTAGCAGTGAGGCTTTGCTTCAATAGCAAGGCTTGACAAGCACACAGCACACTGAGCAATCCATTTCCAAGAGACCTCCTCTCTTTCATTAAGTTAAAGAATCACTATGGCTCTGCACTTCCCTGACTGAAATCCTACAGCCTCTCAGGAGAAAGTTGAAGGAGCTTTGATCTTGAAAACAAGTATTCTGGGTCTCATAATGCCCACACTCACCAGCACTTTACACTTAGCTGACTCACCTGAAGTCTGTAATATGCAAATATGCTCAGATCAAAAGGGATTTTCTATATACAGCCTTCAGTATAACAGTCCTCCTACTGAAGGCTGTCCTTTGAAGATTCTGTGACCAGTGTCTGACTGCTAGAGATTCAGATTATGGTCTAACTTCTGGCACTTCTAGTCTGCCTATTTAGTTTCCTTTTTAAAAATGGTTGGAAGCACTTAAGAGATGAGATTTTATACATTTAGTTAAAGTTAGTCCTGGGTAAATGGGAGTTTTTGTTTGCTTGCTTTTTTTTTTTTTCCAGTAAACATTTCAAATGACTTATTATTTTGATACTTAAATTTCTAGCCTCAAAATATAACTATTTCTTTTATAGTTTCAACAATCTACAGAAAACCAAAAATAGAATGCCTCTAGCCAGTAAGATTTTTATTTGCCTAGTCTTTATATTTTACAGGAATAGGATAACTGGAATAATCATTAGTGCATGGACAGAAAAGCTGGAATGCTGAAAATTAACAACAACACTGCAAATCAAGAATTATCACAATACTGTACCATATATCTAGACTTCACTTTTCGGCTGAATGTATTCCACTGTGTGTATATGCTACATTTTGTTTATCCAGTCATCCAATTGTTGATAGGCATTTAGACTTTTCTACCTTCTGGTGATTGTAAACAGTGTTGCAATGAATATTAGTATACAAGTCTCTGAGTCTCTGCTTTCAAATATTTTGATATATGCCTAAAAGTAAAATTGATGGGTCATATGGTATTTCTAGTTTTCATTTTTTAAGGAACCAAAAACACTGTGCCATTTATATTCCCACCATCCATGGATAATGGTTCCAGTTCCCCCACATTCTTGCCAACCTTTCTTATTTTCTGTTTTTAATCTTAGCCATCCTGTTGTTGTTATGTCCCATCAAGTCAGTTCTGACTCATTGTGATCCTTTTTAGGGGTTCTGAGAGTGGATGGTGGGTTTGAACTGTCAACCTTGTGGCTACTAGTCTGGTGCTTATCTTACAGCACCACGCTAGGGCTGTTAGATATCTTGTTACTGTACTGAACATACTTCAGTATTTTTCGGTAGGGTATGACTCATAGCTTTCTGAGGAATGGCTGGTGTGTTTGAACCACAGATCTGTACTCAGCAGTCCAGTGCTTATCTTACAGCACCACACCAGGATCCTAGAAATCCTAGGGTATTTCATTTTGGTTTGGATTTTTGCCTCTCTGATGGCCAATGGTTTTGAGTATGGAGCTTGAAGACTGTGTTGAATAACGTAAGTCAATCACAATAGGACAAATATTATATAACCTCACCTATACAATCTCACCCATATATATAGCCTCAGATACATGTAAAGTTGGACAGTGAATAAGGAAAATCTTAGAAGAATTTATGCATTTGAGTTATGGTGTTGGAGGGGGATATTTAAAAGTACCATGGACAGTCAGAAGATCAAACAAATTTGTATTGGAAGAAGTACATACAGTCAGAATGCTCTTTAGAAGCCAGGATGGTGAGACTTTGTCTCTCATACTTCAGGCATATTATCAGGAGGGACCAGTCCCCAGAGAAGGATATCATACTTGGTAAAGTGGAGGGTCAGCAAAAAGGAGACCATCCAGTGATGTGGAGTGGTACAGTGGCAGCAGCAATGGGTTTAAGCACACGAACAATTGTGAGGATGGTACAGAACCAGCCAGCGCTTCATAGGGTTGCTATGAGTCAGAATCGACTCAATGACATCTAACAACAACACCTATATAAAAAGAAAACAACAGGCAAATGTATATAGATCAAAGTTCATTAGTGGTTACAAGTGGTGGGAGGGAGAGGGAGCATGGGGTGTTTGCATTATTTCTTACGGAACACTGCAGTTCTGTTTACAGTGGTGGAAAAACTGCATTGATTAAGGGTAGGGTTGCACACCTGATTAATGTAGTTGCTATAAAAAGTTGAATTGCAAAAGTTGTGGAATAAAAATATGTACCACATACACAGATAGAAAAGAACAGCCACTGTGGGCTATTTATGGACAACCAAATACCTCATGGGATTTGGTTACTTGGTTTGTTGGTTTAGGGTTTTGGTTTCATGGGATATCCCAGATAACAGGCCTATAAAATGTGTTCAGTGCTTCTGTTCCACCTCCCAATTTTTTGTAAGCTTGCCAGTTGGTTTCTGTCTACAGAGGAAGAAGGAGAGTTAGGAATAGAAGGAGGATACGGAATGTGTGACCTATTGATTGCAAGAGACAGTGGAATTAAAAAAAAAAAAAAATGGAATTGTTCTATAACTTTTTGAAGTCTCCTGGTGTGACACTGTAAGATAAACACTGGACTTTGAACCACAAGGTAGGCAGTTCAAACCCACCAGGTGTTCTTTGGAAACCCTATACAGAGTCTCTGTGAGTTGGAACTGAGTCCACAGTACTTAATAACAACAACATATGTACAGCACAACACAACACTGCCCTGTCCTGTTCCATCCTTACAATCCATTCTTACAATGCTTGGGTGCATTTTTGTAGTCAATGTGTCAGTCCAACTCCTTGAGAGTCTTCTTTTTCTCTGACCCTCTACTTTCCAAGCATGATTCTTTCCCTAAGGATCAGTCCCTCCTGAAAACATATCCAAAGTATGTGAGATGAAGTCTCGCCATGCTTGTTTCTAAAGAGCACTGTGGCGGTACTTCTAAGACAGATTTGTTTGCTCTTTTGGCAGTCCATGGTATATTCAATATTCTTCACCAACACCACAATCATAGGCAACAATTCCTCTTTGATCTTCCTTTTTCACTGTCTAGCTTTTGCATGTACTGGAGAGAGGAATAATTCCTAAAAGAACATGAGACGGTTGCACAACTTGAAGAATGTCATCGATGTCACTGAATTGCACATGCAGAAAGTGTTGAATTAGAGTATGTTCTGCTCTGTGTATGCTCAACTACTACAACAAAACACTAAAATCATTTTTTTTAAGTATCATGATGCTTTAGGAAGTAAATTATTAAATAAAAGGAGCACAGGTGGCTCAGCAGTTCAGTGCTTTTCTGCATACCCAAAAGTCTGAGGTTGGAATATACCAGTGACTTTGTGGGACGAAGATCTATTGACCTACTCTCATAAAGATTATTGAAATCAAAACAGTACAACAGTCCCATAGGGTTTCTATGGCTGTAAATCTTCATATCGTTTTCCTTCAGAGTGCTTGGTGGGTGGAACTGACAATCTTTTCGTTTAGAAGCCAAGTGCTTTAGGCACTGTGCCACCAGGGCTCCTTCTCAGAGTATAAATACTCTTTCAGGGATTTTCTTCTTGTTTCATCTCAGACAAAAACAATCAAAAAGTCTAGCAGAAAACCTATTCTGCATACAGCAAGTGTTCAAAATGCGTTTGTGGGTGAACCAGTAAAAAACTAAATTAATCACACTGTATGTTTGGGAGTGTGGGATGTAGAGGAAGAGAAAGAGGAGAGAGGAATAAGGAGTAAAGAAATGTAGACAGCTGCTATGAGAGCTAGGATTAATGATTCTTTAAATTAGAGCTCATGCTTCCATCTTTCTTTTCTCCCTCCCCTTCTGTCCTTTTTCCTTTTTGTAGAATAAAGGTCCAGAAGAGAGGGAGTGAGGGACTGGGAAAGCCAGTTGACAACCAGGGCCAAAGGGGTGGGACCATCATCAATATGAACCTGGAGGATAGAGAATTATTTTCAAGCGTTGAAATCTAATACATTTGCCCTGATGGATTTCAGATAGATTTGGTACCTGGGACCCTTCTTCCCTTCTAATTTCTTCCTTTTTGAATGGAACATTTACCATCCCTACCTTTTGACTGCCTAACCCTTGTATTTTGGAAGCATACAGCTTATATCCTAGGTTTCACAGGCCACAGATAAAGACAAAATTTCCCCCAGGATAGACCATATCCAAGGTCCTACCCATACTTGATTTATTTGATTCAAAACATGAGATTTTGCAGCCAGAATGGATGCTGTAATAGATTAGGACATATGGGGATGCTGGAATAGAATGAATGTATTTTGCATATGGGAAGGGCATTAATTTTGCAGGACTATGGAGTCTTAGAGTCTGGGTGCGGCACTTCAGGATAATGCACTGGACCATAAGGTCAGTTTGAACCACAAGATCAATGTTTCAAACCTACCAGCTGCTCCTTGGAAACCTTATACAGGGTCTCTATAAGTCACAATGACTTATAGCACTTAACAACAGCAACAGCATGGAGTCTAGGTGTAGTGCTGTAAGATAAGCACTGAACTGCTAACCAAAAAGGTGGTGATTCTAAACCTCAAGCTGCTCCTTAGAAACTCTTTTAGGATTGCTATGAGTCAGAATCAACTTGATGTTACTTAACAATAGGGCAGAGTGGTAAGGATTAAATTGTGAATCCAGAAAGATATGTTAAAGTCTTTACTACATGATTATGAATGTGACCTGGTTTGGAGGAATAGAACTTTTTTTGTGTGTGCAGATTATCAGTTAAGTTAAAAAGGTCAGATCAGAGTAGGGTAAGTCCTAATCCCTATATACAAAAGAGGGGAACAGCCAGGGAGAAAGAGAGGAATGGTGCCACATAATACAGGTGGATGTATGGGAAGGGATGCCCAGAAAGGCCTGGGGCTACCAGAAGCTAGAAGAAATGAGGAGGTGTTCTCTACTGGAGACAATAAAGACAGACTTGAACAGACTCGACCGTACTTAACAACAACAACAATGGCCCTGTCAGTGCCCTGAATTCAGATCCTTAGCTTAAAAAGTTTGTTGTTGTTGTCAAGTGCCATAGAATCTGTTCCGACTCATAATGACCCTATATAGGGTTTGCGAGGAACAGCTGGTAGGTTTCAACTGCTGACCTTGTGGTTCACAGTCCAGTGCTGTTCCTACTGTGAGACTATAAATTTCCTATCTTTGAGGTCATTCATATTGTGGCATTTTGTTGTGGCAGCCCCAGAAAACTAAAATATGCATATATATGTTATATACTACCTAATTCTGATCAGCAGCTCCTCAGAAACCCTATATAGGGTTGTTATGGGTTGGAACCAACTCGACAGCACTTAACAACAACAACAACAACAACAACAATGTAATTTTGACACCTCAAATCATTTGATATACAAATACCAGCCTGAACCTATTAATTTATTTTCATGAGAATGTACAATTGATATTAGATTTCTCTAAGGATAGTCACTGCCCATATTGTACAGATAGAAAGACTAAAATTAAAAGAAATTCTGTGTTTTTTCCTGCAGGTAAACTAGCATTTATTTCACATATAGTACATTGGTACCCATTGTCACAAGAAACTTGAACCCTGTGAAAAACCTGTTGCTTGTCTTTTACCCTGCAGACAAAACAGAAGGTGACAGAACATGCTAGTTCTTTGTATAATACATTTTAACAAAACCTTTAGTTCAAATTCAAGATAAAGTCTTCTTAGATCAAGCTAAAACTATTAATTAGAAGACTGTTTTGATGTTCAGCTAAGAGATGGATAGATGTATTTAGGGCATTTAACAATTTTTTTTTTCCACCCTACCTGAATTCTAATATTATAACTTTATAGAGTCATTGTTACATAGTTTTGACTTCTAAACTTTTATTTATTTTCAATAATATTTACATGAGTAAATGTCTCATATTGTTATTGAATGGTTCCTGAATGATTTTTACTTGGTATATAAACTCAGCTATTTTTCAAAGTATTTTGAGAAAGTAAATATTTAATATAGTTATATACTCATTCAAAAAATATTAGAAATAACCTAACAAACTGGAGGGTAAGATATGCTCCTTGTTCAAACAGTTTCATTATAAAAAGTGAAGGGACAGACAATACACAAGACTTGAAGAAAATCTTCTACTCTTTTGTAACATGTTTATGTTTATCTGCGAGGTGGTGGTAGCAGGGTATTTGTTTCCAAATACTCATAATTCAGTAGCAGAACAACCTTCATTAACATAGGCTGGTTTAGTGGGCTTTCCTGCTGGCATACTTAATAAATTATAGCAGTATCTCAGTTTGCACACAGGGAATGCCCTTTTGGACCACAGAGAAACAGAAAGAATGGTTCTGACAAGATAAAGACACTTGAGTTAATTCTTACGTTTTTCTCCACTCTCCTGACAGACATTTACAAAAAGGATTAATTTTTCTTTAAAAAATGGGCAGTCCTCTAATATCAGGCAACTTGTGTCTGAATGAAACCCAAAAATACATTATGATGCCAAAGAGAAATTATTTTGGCATCATTATACGTTATTTGT
The DNA here is from genome assembly GCF_000296735.1 of Chrysochloris asiatica. NCBI lineage: Eukaryota > Metazoa > Chordata > Mammalia > Afrosoricida > Chrysochloridae > Chrysochloris > Chrysochloris asiatica. The sequence goes on from NW_006408694.1 coordinate 931,276, forward strand.
AAAAATTTGGTGTTATCTCTCCAAAAACAATCTAGAACATATGATCAACTCTTTCACCCGATGCTCATATTATTCTTTAGCTTACATATGAAGGAAGTGCAAATGCATGTCTTTATGCTGCTAAAAAAGCTATACCTACTCACATCTAGTCCGCTCATTTATTTGTAGGCCTAGAACTGATGTATCTCTGTGTGTGGTAAGGATCTGCATGAATCCAACTCTTAAATGTGCAGATTGACCCAGTTCCCACATCTCCAATCCCTATCCTCAGCTACCCCCAGGACACTTTCTCTGTCTCTGACCACAGCCTTTTGGAACTGAATTAGAACTCACAATTAAAAAGAGACCATCCCTCAATCCTATGCCTTCTGTACACAGGG
>NW_006408694.1:932789-935111 GCF_000296735.1 Chrysochloris asiatica
TGACCCTCCCCACGTCGTGCTATGTCAGAGACCACAAGTTAAAGGCATACAGTCCTTCAAACTTGCTAGTACATGTTTGGGTAGTCTACAGGATACCTCAACTTACTGCCTTACTGGCTACAAATTCAGGGCTATTTTCCCACTACCCCTTTGGGTGCCAGTCACAAGCTTGGGAGTCCTCATAACATCCTTACTTTCTGATATGCTACCTCCCACTGCCCCTTAGGATTCTATAATACACTGGAATGATTCACTGAATTCAGGGATGGCATGTGATACTTATAACTACAGAATAACAGCAGTCAAAAAGGACAGAAACAAAAAAAACACATAGGACAATGTCTGGAAGGGTTCCCAGTTTTCTTTCTTGGTGCTAGTAGGCCCTTCTCTGCTTGATTGTTTAATCTTTTATATCTCAAAAGAGACTGACTTAAGACACAATATAATCCTGTACATTTGATCCTGCCTCGTTAACATAACTGCCTCTAATCCTGACTCAGTAACATTATAAAAATGAGGCTTTAGATCACATAAGATACTTACGTCAAATCACAAAATGGAAGATAACTACAAAATACTGAAAATCAAGGTCTAACCAAGTTGACATGTATTTTGGGAGGACACATGTCGATCCATAACAGTACAGGACTGAGCAATGGTTCTTTCTGTCCTACATGGCGTTGCCATGAGGTAGAGCTGACTCAATGCAACAAGAAAATTTTTAAAAAATTATAGCTTTTAAATATTTAGATAGGTATTCTATGGCACTACTGTAGTTTACATGACTTTGCCTAAAATATAATTTGTATTTTCTATTATCTAGTGTAATGCTGTACAATAAGCACCGGACTGCTAACCAAAAAGGCAGTGGTTCAAACTCATCAGTCACAACTCAGAAACCCTATACAAAGTCACTGAGTTGGAACCAACTTTACGTTACTTAGCAACAACATTGCCTGATGACAGCAAGGATTTATTGAAAATATAATTTATGTTTTCTATTGTCTACTGGAGATCTGGTGTGGTGCTGTGGGTTAATGTTCTAGACTACAAAGTCGGTTTGAACTGCAAGGGTGGCAGTTCAAGCTCATCAACCGCTCCTTGGAAACCCTATACAGGATCACAATGGGTCAGAACCAACTCAAAGGCACTTAACAACAAGAACAACAACAATTGTTTAACTAGATTTATTTTCTTCTTTTCCCTTCTAGTTCTCATGTTGGAGACATGCAATGGATCTCTGGAATTTGAAGAAAAATAAAACTGCCTTTTTTTTCAATTACTGAAAAATGTAATAACAGTTAATGACTAATTTCTGTCTTGACATTTCAAAATCAACAAAGTGTCAATATTTACTGAAGTAGTATAAATCAAATTTATCTGTAATCACTGATTTAGAAAACAGTAAAAAAAATAATAAAGGTTATTATACAGAAATTGTGGGGTGCTAAGGAATGAATAGGCAACAGGAATTACTTTAGATTAAATATCTGCTTCTGTATCTAGAAATTAATTTTTAGAGTTTCACTCCAGTTTCCTCATGTTAGAGCTGATGGAAAAACCTTCAGAGAGATATAAGCAATATCTTACTGAAATTGCAACAGTGTAAAGTTTAAGAAATACCAAACGGCAGCAGATCTAAAGTCTGTGTTGGGGATGCATTGCTTCTCAAGATGGTGTCTTTATAAAGGAAGCTCATGCAGTCTAACAGTATGAAGACCCTTCACTGCCATTCTCTATTACACTCAAACTACCAATGTTATGTAAACTGTTGATCAAAAAAAACCAAAAAACTCAATATAGTTTCTATATGATATCTTGTAGGAGGCAAAGATACATGTGTGATTTAAATTTTATTCCCTTTTGTAATTTAAAATCAATTTCATTACCAAATGGTTTAAAATATTTAAGCTTATGGAGCCTTTGCAGTGTATAGGACCTTAGGTGGAATCCTGATACCCATCCAGAACTTTCTGAGGTGGGATATCCCGACTAAAAAGGACAAGCAGACCAACCTGGAACAGCTAGAGTGACAGAAGATACATCTTTAAAGAAAGACCATCAGGAAAAAAACAAAAACAAAATGGCAGTATCATTGGCTACTACAAGAATAAGCAAGTTGTTCACGGGAAAGCCATCAAGACAAGCAATCAAGTCCCTTTAGGACAAATCCCGCTCTAAGACTGAAACTCTAAGGGAACACATGAGCAGGCATGTAAGCTTGCTGATGACCACATTGGTCTACTGGTGAGTGGAAGAGGGGGAAAGGCAGCAATGAAGAAATGGGCTGAATTCAACCATTTCCATAGACTCTAGTTGACT
>NW_006408694.1:948352-949352 GCF_000296735.1 Chrysochloris asiatica
GTTTTATAGCAAGGAGGGGAGTGATTAACTTTTCAGTCTAGTAACGGAGGTCCCAAGGACCATCAAGGGAGAAGAGCAGAGAGTGGAACCCTACCCAGAGAAGCAGTGATGCCTGAAATGGAGCCAGAGATGATGACGTGCAGCAATGGAACAGCTGGAGACTTTAGATCCAGAGAGGGAGAGCGCCTGTGTGCTGAAGACCTGGGGGGCACAGGGGAAGGATTGCATGGAGGGGATTGTAACCATGGCAATGAAATGATAAAAGATGGAATGAATGTAAAACCAATGTTCTCCCATGTAAACCATCACATAATTCACAATAAAACATTAAAAGAAAAACAATTTTTGATAAAGGAAACAAGGGTAAATTGCTACAATTTGATGAACCTGATCTATACTCATGAAAGTAGTAATTCTAAGTACCAACAGAAAGGAAAGGAGTCTTCACATCAAGTATCAATGCTATCCCCTATATATACAAGGTAGATAGGGACAGGCAACTTAGACATTGGCTACTTAAAATGCTGCAGTGATAAAGGCACGAAGTGACTGGCTTACAAGATTTCAAGAGGGAGTTTAGTTTAAGAGTGTGTGGGAGAAGATACAGTCCCCACCGAATAGTTTTCATCTTGTCTAGATGGGTCTGGCGAAAAGAGATGGGAATAAAATTCTTATGATTCAGTAGTAATTGTTAACACGACTAATTGAGACTTTCACAATTGTAAAGGTAGAAATTTTGTAACAAAAATGGGGGAGTAGTTAATCTTACAGTCCAGAAACAGAGGACCCTAGGACCATCAAGGGAGACTAGCATTAGTGGAATGCGGGATCCTATCCAGAGAAGCAGCAATATCAGAGATGGAGGCAGAGATGAGGACATGGAGAGAGGGAGCAGCTGAGGACCCTTGATTCATGGAAAGAGAGGGACTAAGAGCTGGCAGCCAGGAGGCAGGCTTGCAGAATATGCCCTTTAGTTGTTCAAATTATTATACATTTCTGC
>NW_006408694.1:949653-993795 GCF_000296735.1 Chrysochloris asiatica
TTTAAGTTGAATTCTTTAAATGTATTACTAAAAAGTTTATTCACATTTTGCATCTATAATAGCATGTAGGATAGGATAGCCTCAAAGCAGTATTGTACTTTAAAATCACATGTTGTTTAAACATTTTTTTTTCTACTAAATATCTATGAAATAGAAATTTGAAGCAATGTTTTAAATAATTTCAAAATTAAAATAATGTTCTTTAAGCCTAAAACATCATATTTACCTTTCCAGTATTTTATATAGACATATCACTTAGCAGAGAAGAATTTCTTTAAAATACATACACTTCTTACTAAATTTAAATAAGATTTCAAATTGTTTTTGTTTTAATATTTGCCTAGGAAACAAGACGTAATTCTAGATTCTGATTACTTCAATAAAAAAAAATTCCTGTTTTTATCAAGTGCAGAATAAACAGGCCTGCTTTTACTGCAGCAGACACTAAAGATATTTTGTCTGTGATAATGACACTGACATTATTTTGTTTTTCACATTTCTACATTCACATTTCCCATACTTCTCATCTTTATCTTATCTCAGGTCTTGAACTCATTCAATCCTGTTTTTTCAGTTTGCTGAAATTCTTATTCATTAACACAGAGAGAAATTACTGGGAAAACAACATTATGCGTTTATTCTTCATTTGCAATGATAAGAATTCAAAATTAGAGAGCTTCAGACCTACCTTCCTTTTTTACCTGCAGTAGATGGTACTGACTCATGATAAATCAACTAAAAAGGCTTATTTACTGAGTAAAGGAGTAGCTACACACACACATACGCATGCACGCATACAATCTACATATACACATACATGTCTCTTTTCTCAGTATCACATTGCCTTCACTCTATGCTGTTCTTATTTCTCTTGTGTGAAAATGAAGTTAACAGATATTGCAATGTTTTGTCTGGTTGAATGAATTTCTATCACCATGCCATTTTAGAGACAGACTGGCCCATACTACGACATTTTGTGGAAATTCAGTTAACGTCTTCCAAGTGGGCAGTAGTGTTTATCAGAGGAGTTGATGTCCAATAGTTTAAGTATCTCCAGAAGTAATTAATTAACAGAGGAAAGTAAGACAAGTCTTCGACAACTAATTAAACGTTTACTCCAAAATATAATTTTTTGATTTCTTCCTGAAGGACGGAAGAGACTAACTATAATTATAGCTAAGCCCAGACAGCCCATTTGCTGCAAATTTTAAAAGAGGAATATCTAAACATATTTACAAAATAGTGGCCATTGAATCAGTTCTGACCCATGCTGACCCCATGTGTGTCAGAGTAGAACTAGGCTCCATAGCATTTTCAGTAGCTGATTTTTTGGTTAGTAGAACAGCAAGCCTCTCTACTAAGGCACCTCTGTTTTTGTTAAGTGTATTAACCATTTGCATCCCGCAAGGACTCTGACCTAAATATAAGGCAGCATTTTTGTGCCTGTGAATTTACCATGATTTGGTGACACTGTGGATTACATGTTGGGTTGTTAACCACAAGGTCAGCAATTCAAACCCACCAGCTGCTCTGCTTCCATAAAGATGCACAGTCTCAGGAACTCTACATAGGGTCATTACGAGTCAGAATCAACTTGATGGTGTTGAGTTTGTTTGTTTTTAGGTTGGATGCATGAGAGACAGAAATTAGTGGAGAATCAGATTATGCCCATGCAGATGAGAGATTCTGTCCGAGATTCTGCAGGCAGATTTGGTACAGGCAGAATAAACAATTAGAAGAAATCTGGTGTGAAGTGCCAAGACCTCATCAAAGAAGTTACAGAGCTGAAAACTAGGAGGCACATTTAGATTTAAAAGAAGGATGGTCATTGGTTTTGTGCAAATGGAGGGTCCAGAAATCCTGCTGGTTTTATCAGACTCTCCCACCACAATTGATGTGCTGTGCAGCATCTTCAAGACACCTCTCAGCTATTCCGAACTTTATTAATTCAACAATTGCTTATAAATCTTGGACTATTAACTTGCTGCTTGTTTTGTTTTTTAAAGGCAAAAAGCCTCTGATTCTACATTTGTTCTAATATGAAATTAATATTGTGGTCTTTGATCTAACTTGTATGGCAGCACATCAGTCACTTTAGTAGCTGCTTTTCTTACAAAGAATGATATTTTGTGTTTGTGTGGGTGTGCAGTAAAATAGATACAATATAAAATTTGTCACTTTAACCATTTTCATTTGTACAATTCAGTGACACTAATCAGAATGTTAAGTAACCATAACCACTATTTATTTTTAAAAATTCTCATCATCCTGAACAGAAACTCAATACCTATTAATAACTATCTTCCTCTAGCCACTAGCTACATTCTGTGGTTATTCATTTGCCTTTGCTAGGTATTTCATATAAATGGGATCATATAATACTTACCCTCTGTATCTGGCTTATTTCACTTAGTGAAGAGGTGGTCAACAACCCAACTGCTTATCAATAGAAGAATGGTTTGATAAAAGATGGATATCCATACAATGGGATATTTCTTCTTCTTTCATCCTTGTGTTTCTTATTCCCATTCCTCCTTTCCTAACCTTTCTGAACTTTGTCCTTGGGTAAATGCTACCTTTTAAATCTCAAATGGTTGACCACTCTATAGTGTGCATACTTCTCTAGTGGTGATTTTTCCCCCTATTGACCTATCTATTCCTTGGCTGAAAATTGAGCCACAGAGGTGAGTTCTAGACCTGAAGGGTGACCAAGAACCAAAGTCTTGAGTTCCACCAATCTCTCTCTGACTACCAAATCTGATCTTTTTTTATGATTTTGAGTTTTGTACCAAATTATCTCCCACTCTATCCAGAACCTTCTAATGTGATCACTGATAGAGCAGCTGGAAGTGGTAGTTAGGCACCATCTGGTTCTGTTCTCAAATTGGTGGAGACTTGATGTTCATGTGGTCTATTAGTCCATTGGGCTAATTGTTTCTGTGAGTCTTCAATTTCATCACTCTTCTTCCCTCTGGAGGAAAGACCAATAGTTGCATCTTAGATGGCTGTTCACAAGCTGTTAAGACCAAAGACACTACTCACCTAAGTAAAATGCAGAACATTGTCTTTGTGGACTATGTTATGACAATTGAGCATGGTGTTTCCTAAGACTCTGGTCCTAAGCCTCCAGGCCAGTGAGTTACTCTCTTAAGGTTTTTGGTTATGTCTAAGAAGTTTTCATACTTCATCATATTCATGAGTATATTTGCAGAAAAGGTAAATGCCTATATATATATATATATTCTCTATCAAACCTATTTATATTTATGGGTATATTCACATTCTCCTCCTTATACCTGTTCAACCTGTATGTCTGTCTATCCAGCTGCCTTCACTGCAGGATTATGTAAACAACTGTATTTACCTCTGTTAAATTTAACTTCTATACTCCTTTTCATGTTCCCATGCCTCCACCATATTTTGCCAACCTCCCTCTTATTGTCTATAGCCTCCCCCTTCACCCAAGTCAACATGTCAACCCTGTAGCCAGGGAATTGCTCCCGCTTCCTAGAAACCGTATTTCCTTCAGTCTATAAACCTTTTATGGACTTTTTACAATAGTGGTCTCATACAATATTTATCCTTTTGTGACTAATTTCATTCAGCATAATATCCTCTTGGTGTATCCATGTTATAAGGTGTTTCACAGATTCATTGTTATTCTTTAACATTATTGAGCATTCCATTATGTATATATGCCAAAGTTGATCTATTCTTCCATTGACAAGCATTTAGGTTGTTTCTATCTTTTTGCTATTGTGAATAGTGCTGTGATAAACATGGGTGTGCATATAACTATTAGTGTTGTGGTTTTTACTTCCCTAGAATATGTAACAAGCAAAAAGATGTCTAGTAATATGGTATTTCTATTTCCAGCTTTTTGAGGAAACAGCATCCCATTTGCTACAGTGGTTGCAACATTTTACAGTCCCACCAGCAGTGTTTGAGGATTACACCACAACCTCACCAGCATTTGTTGTTTTCTGGTTATTTGAAGTTTGCTATTAATGCAGAGACCATGGGTCTCTGGGGCTATAAATCTTTATGGGAGTACAAATCATCATCTTTCTACAGTGGAGAGGCTGTTAGATATGAACTGCTGACCTTGTAGTTAGCAGTCCAATGTGTAACCTACGAGACAACACCTCATTGTTGATTTGATTTTAATTTCTCTAATGGCAGAGAATACCAGAAAGATGTTTACCTGTGCTTATTGACTATGCAAAGGCTTTTGATTGTGGGGATCATGGCAAACTATGGATAACACTGTGAAATATGAATATTCTGGAACACTTAACAGTGCTCATGAGGAACCTGTACATAGACCAAGAAGCAGATGTTTGAACAGAACAGGGGGAATACGAAATGGTTTAAAATTAAGAAAGGTGTATGACAGGGTTGTATTCTTTCACCATACTTATTCAATCTGTATGCTGAACAAATAATCCGAGAAGCTGGATTATATGAAGAAAAATGTAGCATCAGCATTGGATGAAGACTCATTAGCAACCTGCGATATGCAAGTGCTACAACCTTGCTTGTTGAAAGTAAAGCAGACCTAAAATACTTACTGATGAAGGTCAAAGACCACAGCCTTCGGTATGGGTTGCAACCCAATGTAAAGAAAACAAAAATCCTCACCACTGGACCAATAAACTACATCCATGTAAATGGAGAAAAGATTGAAATTGTCAAAGACTTCATTTTGCTTGGATCATCCACCAACACTTAGGGAAGCAGCAGTCAAGAAATTAAATGACATAATGCATCAGGCAAGTCTGCTGCACAAGACCTCTTTAAAGTGTTAAAGAATGAAGATGTCAGTTTGAGGATTAAGGTGCGCCTGTCTCAAACCATGGTATTTTCAATAACCTTATATGCATGCGAAAGTTGGATAGTGAATAAGGAAGACCATAGAATAATTGATGGATTTGAATTATGGTGTTGGAGGAGCATATGTACTATGGACTACAAAAGAACAGATCACTGTTGGAAGAACTGCCAGAGTGCTCCCTGGAAGCCATGATGGCCAGATTTTGTTTGTCATACCTTGGACATATGGTTAGATAGAACCAGTCACTAGAGAAGGTTCTTTACTTGATAAAATGGAGAAACAGAGAAAAAGAGGAAGACCCCAGCAAGATAGATTGGCACAGTGGCAGCAGCAGTGGGCTCAAATGTAGCAACGGTTGATTGTAAAGTTGGCCCAGGATCCAGCAGTGTTTTGTTCTGTTGTTCATAGGGTCGCTATGAGTTGGTACCTACTCAATGGCACCTAACAACAACAACAGAGACAATGGCTAATGATTGTGAGTATTACTTCATACATTTGACTGCCTGAATATCTTCTTTAGGGAAATGTCTTCTGCCTATTTTTTTAATTGGAATATTTGTCTTTTTCTTGTGGAGGTGTTGAAATTTTCAATGAACTTTAGACATCAATCCCTTGTTGGACTTGTCATTGCCGAAAGTGTTTCCCTAGTCTGTGGGTTTTTACTTTTATGATAAAATCTTTTTTTTTTTTTTGGAGGGGGGCATTTTTTGGAATCCTGATGTGGCACTGTAGCATCAGCACTGGACTTCTAACCACAAGACTGGTGGTTAAAACTAACCAAATGCTTCTTGGAATCCCTATTCAGGGTCTCTATGAATCAGAACTGATTTGATGGCACTTAACAACATTGGACATTGAGTGAAGTTTAGAGCAGATAATCAATTGTACAGTCAACAAACGATAAACTTCATTTCACTTCAACGTTTGTAATACGCTAAATGTAACATCTTATTCCACTTCTTTCCTGGGTTTCTTGTTTCCATTTCTCATCTTTCCCACCTCTTCTGAATTCTGTCCTTAGATGCTTCCCTTTTAATCATGAGTGGTTAACCATTCCATGGTGAGCACACCTTACTAATGTTGCTGTCCCCACATGTACCTAACTATTATTTGGCTGAAAATTGAGCCAAGTAATCAATTCCAGATTTGAAGGGCAACCAATAGCCATAGTCTCATAGTTTCACTAGTCTCTACATAATTGGTAAGCTTGGTCTTTCTTTATGATTTCAGATTTTATGCCATAGTTTCCCTATTCTATCTAGGACCTTCCATCGTGATCCCGGTCAGAGCAGTTGATAATGGTAGCTAGTTCTTTTGGTCTCAGGGTCTTGCAGACTGATGATCCATTAGTACAACAGATTAATTTATTTTCAAGCATTCTCAATTTTCATTATTCTTTTCTCCTCTAGACAAGGAGAGACGAATAATTGCTTAGATGTTCACTCATAAGCTTTTAATATCCAAGTTGCTATTTACCAAAGTAGGATATAGAATATTGTGTTTGTTATGCAAATTGAGCATGGTATCCCCTCAGGCCCAGCAACTCATTCCCTGAAGGTATTTGGTAATGTCTAATGTGAGCTCTGGTAGCGTAGTGGTTACGAATCAGGCTGCGAACCTTAAGGTCAGCGGTTCGAAACTACCAGCTGCTCCATGGGAGAAAGATAAGGCTTTCTACTCCCGTAAAGATTTACACCCTCGGAAACCCGGTACAGGGTCACTATGGGTCGGAACCGACTCGACGGCACTTAACAACAACAATGTGGTGCTGTGGACTCCTGGTGCGGCACTGTTGGATACATGCTTGACCACAAGGTCTGTTTGAACCACAAGGTTGACTGTTCAAACTCTCATCAGCTGCTCCTTGGGAACCCTATCAGGGACTTTATGAGTTGGAACAGACAGTACTTAACAACAACAGTGTGGTGCTATAGGATCATCACTAGAATGTTAACCACAAGGTCTGTGGTTCAAACCCACTAGCTACTCCTTGGAAACCCTATACAGGGTCGCTAGGAGTCAAAACTGACTCTACAGCACTTAACAACAAGAAATTATCATATTTTTGCTCTCTGTACGCTTCACCACATTCACATACAAATAAATATCTTGTCAAACCTGTATATATTTGTGAGTATAGCTTCAGTCTCCCTCCTACACCTGTTAAGACTGTGTATCTATCCATAAATTGCTGAAATCTTTTGAAGTGTCAAATTTAAGGAAGTCCCAGTCATCTAGGTTGTCTTCTGCTATTAGTGTGCTTTCAGTTATGCTTGAAATATATTTATGTCATGGTCGCTAAGTGTGTCCTATTTTTTTCATTGATTAACTTTTACAGTTCTAAATTTTACATTAAGGTCTTTGATCCATGTTAAGTTCATTTTTGTGTATGGCATGAGATACGTGTCCTGTTTCAGTCTTCTACAAATAGACATCTAGTTTTGCAACCATCATTTGTTAAAGAGACTATTTCTTCCCATTTAATGTTTTTTGACTCTTTGCAAAAGATCAGTTGTCTGTAGGTAGATGGCTATACCTCTGAGTTTTCAACTCTGTTCAATTGATTTGTTTCTGCTGTTTTAGCAGCATTAGGCTGTTTTGACCACTGTGGCTGTGTAATAGGTTTTGGGATTGGGAAGTGAGAGGCTCACATTTTGCTCTTCTTTAGTAATGCTTTGCTTGTTTGGTGTCTTTTTCATTTCCGTATAAAGTTTTTCTATCTCTTTCAAGAATGATGTTGGAGTGTGGTTTGAGATTGTAATATACATGCAGATCTCTATGGGTAGTATTACATTTTCACAATGTTATGGCTTCCTATCCATGAGCATGGTATATTCTTCCATTTATGTAAGTCTCTTGATTTATTGAAAGAGATATGGTGGTGTAGTGAGTTACATGTTAGGCTTCTAATCACAAGGTCAGAAATTTGAATCCACAAGCTGCTCTGTGGTAGAAAAATTAGGTTTTCTACTCTCATAAAGATTTACAGTTTTGGAAAGCCTATACAGGGTTGCTATGTGTCAGAACTGACTCAACAGCACACAACCACCACCTTGGTTTCTTATAGTAGTATTTTGTAATTAGTTGGTTTGTTTTATATCTCTTTTATTTATTTATTTACATTTATTCCTAAGTATTTAATCTTTTGGGTGACTATTTTATTACCTTCCTGATTTCCTTTTCTGAGCTTCCTTTGTTAGTGTAAAGGAATCTGGCTGATTTTTATATGTTGATCTTGTACCTTGCATGTTTTGCTGACTCTTTCAATGAGTTCCAATAATTTTCTTGATGTGTCTTTTGGATTTTCTCTGCCTATAATTTCCCTTTTGTGCCTCTAGCTAAGACTTCCAGCACAATATTGAACAGGAGTGGTAGTAAAGAATATCCTAGTATGAGAATTCACAAGGAGAATACTTTCTGCTTTCTCTTTACTGAAAGTAATTTTGGTCATTCATTTTATATATGTGCCATTAATTTTGATAAAAGATTTCCCTTCTATTCTCATTTTGTCGAGTGTTTTTATCAGGAATGAGTATTGGATTTTTGTCAAATGTCTTTTCTGATTCAATTGATAGTATCATGTGGTTCTTTTCCTTTGATTCATTTATGTGGTAAATTACATTGGTTGTTTTTCTAATGCTGAACCATTCTTGTATTTGGTATGAATCCCACTTGATCATGATGTATTATGAGGGTTAGTCAAAAATTATCTATACTCTGGCTATAGAATTTCTTTTAATAAACTTTTAGAAAAGACAAATATATCATTTTTGACACAATCTCCTTGCTTTTCAATACACTTTGCCAACAAGCTTTCATATTCTCTTATTAAAAAATGCTTTAGGCTGAGCTGTGAGCCATGAATGCACTGCTGTCTTCACTTCATAATGAACCTTCATCCTTGAAGGGTTTTTTCAGGGGACCAAACAGGTGAAAGTCCAATAGAGCAAGATTGAGACTATAGAATAGGGAGGATGTTTTAACACTTCAAAATGAAGTTTTTGCAGAGTTTCAACCTTGTGGGGAGAGGTATGTGGATGTGTATTGTCATGCAAGATCTCAAGGCACTTGGATAGCAGTCCTTTCCATTTAATCTGAAGTTTCGGCTTCAGCTCTCCAGTGAATATCTCACCTCAAGGAGCACTGTTGATTGTTGACTCTTTTTCCTGATAGTGTTCCAATACTGACCCGTGAGAATTCCAGAAAACTGTAAGCATCAATTTTCCAGCTGATGATTAACTTTTGAACATTTTCTTGGTTGGAGATTAAGGATGTTTCTTTCCATTCTCTGCCATTTACTCTCAGGAAAGTGGCCAAGAAAAACCATGCCATCTGCAAATAGGAATAGTTTTACTTCCTCGTTCCCATTTTGGAAACCTTCTCTGTGGTTTTTAGAACAACTCTTTTCCTGGGCCATCCAGAATGATTTTTAATAGCAGTCTGAAGGTAGCAATCCCTGTCTTGTTCCTGATCTCAGTACGAGTATTCTCATTCTTTCTTCCTTGGATATGATGTTAGGTGTGGGCTGTACAATGAAATAGCACTAAGTTATAAACAGAATTGAAGTTCTGATACAGATGAAATAAGGATGAAACCTGAAAACATTATGCCTAGTGATGTCATTTTCAAATGTTTTGGTATCTTAGACATATCTTCTCTTCCATTTATTCTTACATACATACCTTTGTACTCAGCAGTTTCCTTACACTTCCACACAGAAAATAAAGAAATCTTAACCCATATCTCCATTATATCCTTCCATGACTTCTCCTTTTGTTAAAAAACAAAAGTTTTTGTTGTTTTTGAGACTATACACTGCAAAACATATACCCATTCAAAAGTTTTTACATGTACCATTTACTGACTTTCAATACATTATTCGAGTTGTGCACCACTCTTACCCTCCTTTTCCGAGTTGTTCCACCCCCATTTATGTAAATTCACTGCCACCAATATTCCTATCTAATCTCTTAACTTTCTGTTTTCAATTTGATGCCATATAGTTTTTAGAATAGCATAATACTCATGGGAGACGTCTCTTTTTTTCACTAGTTAAGCTAAGACTTCAAGGGATATTGTCATTTAAGGTTTAAACATTATCTCAGGACAATAGTTTCAGTAAGTCTTGCCATCCTTGCTTCTAAGGAGCTCTCTGGTCTTTGGTTGTACTTCTCTCGAGTCCAGAATCCACAAGAATTGGAAATTCCATTCTGCGTTTTCCCTCTTATGATCAGGATTCTTCTATAGAACCCTTAAAGTATTCAGTAATGGTAGCCAGGCACCATCTCACAGCAAGGGAGATAGTTGTTTGTGGAAACAAGTGCTGCCTTCTTTTTCCTTACTGTTATTTTTCAAAACATTCAAAACAAAAAGTCACATATGTGGACTGTGTTGTTGTTGTGGGCCATTGAGTTGGTTCCAACTCATAGCAACTCTGTATAGGGTTTCCAAGGAGTAGCTGGTGAGTTTGAATCACTGATCTTGCCATTCAAACTGACTTTGAGGTCAAGTGCTTATCCTGTGGCGCTACAGCAGGACTCCATATGTGTACTTAGCCTTGCCTTTTTTTCTGCTTCGGGTTGAAGTTTATTTAGTAAATGTTGTTATTGTTGTTGTTAGGTACCACTGAGTCAGTGCCAACTCACAGTGACCTTATACACAGCAGAATGAAACACTGCCCAATCCTGGGCCAACACCTCACTATATTATTGCCACGCTTGAGTCCATCAATGCTGCCACTTGGCCAATCATCTTGTTGAGGGTCTTCCTCTCCTTCTCTGACCCTCCACCTTATCAAACATGAAATCCTTCTCCAGTGACTGGTCTCTCCAGACAATACGTCCAAAGTATGAGAGACAAAGTTTGGCCATCCTGGTCTCCAAGTGTAACTCTGGCTGCACTTCTTCCAACATGGATCTATTGGTTCTATGGGCAGCCCATGGCACTTTCAATATTCTCCTCCAACACCATGACTCAAATGCATCAATTCTTCTATGGTCTTCTTTATTTACTGCCCAGCTTTTACATGCATATGAGGTTATTAAAAATACCATGGCTTGGGTCAGGTGCACCTTAGTCCTCAAGATGACATCTTTGCTCTTCAACACTTTAAAAAGGTCTTATGCAGCAGATTTGCCTAATACAATACGTCCTTTGATTTCTTGACTGCTGCTTCTGTGAGTGTTGATAGATGATCCAAGAAGAATGAAGTCCTAGACAACTTAAATCTTTTCTCCATTGATGAAAATGTTGTATACTGGTCCAGTGGTGAGGCTTTTTGTTTTCTTTACACTGAGATGTAATCCATACCAAAGGCTGTGCTCTTTGATCTTCATCATTAAACGTTTTAAGTCCTCTTCACTTTCAACAAGCAGGGTTGTATCATCTGCATATTACAGGTTGTTAATGAGTCTTCCTCCAATCCTGATGCCACATTTTACTTCATAGAAGCCAGCTTCTCAGATAATTTGCTCAGCATATTGGTTGAATAAGTATGGTGAAAGAATACAACCCATTCGCTCACCTTAATGGTTGCTGTTATCACATAGCTTTTCAACATTCTTATTCTCTGAACTGGGAACACAGTGACTTTGTAAGTTAAACACTGGGCTGCAAACCACAAGATCAGCAGTTTGAGCCCACTCTATGGAAGAACAATGAGCCTTTCTGCTCTACCATAGATGTACAGCCTCGGAAACCCTCTACAGGGTCATTATGAGGTGTAACCAACTTGAAAGCATTTAATAATTCCCTTAACTGTACATTAACTAATGTGTTTGAAGTCAAAGGTGTCCGTGATATTTTGAAGCCAAGTGATGGGAAATGTGGTTTTCTTTTTTTAAAATAGTGGAAGCCTGAGGAAGGGCACAGAATGCTAACTGCCCACCAAAATGTATTCTCTCCACTCTTCTTTAGCATACAAACATGACATAAGTCTCAGCCTACCTTATTCCTCAGTGTGGCCAGATTGCTAGGTTCTAGCCAATGCAATTGATCAGAAGAGCTAGGTGCCACTCATGGCTAGAGCCTTTAAGATAGAGGTCTATATACTGTTTACACGCTCCTCCTACAGGAGCAGTCAAGAAATCAAATAACATACTATATTTTGGAAAGACTGTTGAAAAACTGTCTCTAATGTTCTAAAATGCAAATGTGTCACTTAGATGACTGAGGTGACCTTGACCCAAACCAGTCATTTCAAGGACTGAGTAGTGAAAGGACTGGGTAGTGAAAGAGGAATACAGAAGTGTTGATGCATACAAACTGTGGTGTTGGCAAAGGATATTGAATATACCATCATCTGCCAAAATAATAAATATATCAGTCTTAGAATAAATAAAACCAGAATGTTCATTAGGAATGAGGATGACAAGATTTCTAGTGATTGGAAAATCAATCACTAGGAAAATATATCATAAACTGGAGGGCCAAAACTAACATGAGAAAACCCTTCATTGACATGGATTGTCACAATAGTCACAAAAATGAACTCAACATGCCAATGATCATGAAGATAGTAAAGGACCAGACAATTTTTTACTCTTTTATGGACAAGGTTGGTTTGAGTTAGAACTGACTCCATGGCAACTAACAATAACTGGCTGAAATGACTATGAGAAAAGAGAAAATGAATGACTATGAAGAGAGCCATCTGCCAGGATAGAGTATGCATCCTGGTCTGCTACCTGAGGGAATAAAGTTCATATTCCATAACATCCTTAATAATTGTTGTGCTTCTTGTCATAGCCATTTAATCTACAATGACTATTGTAGATCAATCAAATCTCATCTTTTCAAGGGAGTTATAATTACATTGGACTCCTGGTGTGGTGCTGTATGATCAGTACTAGACTACGAACCACAAGTTTGGTGGTTCACACCCAACAGATGTTCCTCAAAAATGCTATATGGGTTACTATGAGTCAGAACCTACTCAAAGGCTCTTAACAACATCATAGCTACATTCAATTTGATAGGATCACATCCATATGTGTACAATGAAGTCAAGTTCATGCCACTATTATTCAAATTTGAATACCAACCACCAAAGCTGGTGTTGATGAAACTGAAGAATTCAAACAATGTATTCAGTGTGAAATTGATCAAACATGCATTCAATTTGCATTGATAATTACTGGTGATTCCAGTGCAAAGGGTGGGAAGAAAGAATAGTTGGAAAATATGGCCTTGGTGATAGAAATGATGCTGGTGATCACATGATAGAATTTTATAAGACCAATGAGTAATTCATTATAAATGCAGTTTTAAAGCAACACAGAAGATGACTATCTAAATGGACCTCATCAAATGAAATTCACAGAAATAAAATTGACTACATCTGTGGGAAGAGATGGTGGAAATGCTCAAAATCATAACTTAAAACAAGGCCAGTGGCAGATTGGCCCAGACATTCAATTGCTCATATGCAGGTCAGGCTGAAGTTGAGGAAATGAAAAAGTTCACAAAAAACAAAATATGAACTTGAACATATCCCACCTTAATTAAGAGATTATCTCAAAAATAGATTTGATGCATTTGACACTAATGACCGAAGACCAGAAGGGTTGTGGGATGACATTTAGAACATGATACAGGAATAAGAGAAAAAGTCATTATGAAGAGACGAAAGAAGGAAAAGTGCAAAATGATGTCAAAAGGGACTCTGAAATTTGCTCTTCAGCATAGAGTTTCTAAAGCAAAAGGAAGAAATAAGGAGGTAAAAGAGCTGAACAAAAAATTTCAAAGGGCAACTCAAGAAGACAAAGTCAAGCGTTATAATGAAATGTGCAAAGACCTAGATTTAGAAAACCGAAAGGGAAGAACATGTACAGCAT
Source organism: Chrysochloris asiatica (assembly GCF_000296735.1). Classification (NCBI taxonomy): domain Eukaryota; kingdom Metazoa; phylum Chordata; class Mammalia; order Afrosoricida; family Chrysochloridae; genus Chrysochloris; species Chrysochloris asiatica. The sequence goes on from NW_006408694.1 coordinate 963,322, forward strand.
TTCTCAAGCTTATAGAACTGAAGAAAAAACTCAAGCTTCAACTTCAAATATTGAAAGTTTCTATTCAATAAGCAATGGGCTGCAAGCCACAAGGTCTGTGGTTCAAGCATCACCAGCCACTCCTCAGGAGAAAGAAGAGGCTTTATGCTCCTGAAAAGATTTAGAGTCTTGGAAACCCTATGCAGAGTCACCATGAGTCAGAACCCACAACAACAGCATTGGGTAAAATATGGAATGATGCAGAAAGCAACAAAAGAAGATGGAATGAATACACAGAGTCACTATACTAAGAAGAAATGGTAGGGATGGGCAACTTGGACATTGGCTACCCAAAATTGGGGTGCTATGAAGGCAAGAAGTGACTGGCTTACAAGTTTGCAAGAAAGAGCCTAGATTTAGAAGGTACAGAGAAAGGTAGACTCTCCACTGAGTAGTATCCAAGCTGTCTGTGTGGGACTGATGAAAGGATATGGGGATAGCACTCATGTGGTACAATAGTGAATAATTACTATCAAGACTGACTGTAAGGGTTGGAAATGTAAAGGTAGACATTTTGTAGCAAAAGGAGGGGAGTGGTTGACTTTGCAGGCCAGGAGCAGAGGTCCCTGGGACCATCAAGGAAGAAAAGCAGAATGCGGGACCCTACACAGTGACACCAAGAGATGGAGGCAGAGATGATGACACGGAAAGATGGAGTGGCTGGGAACTCTAGACGCAGAGAGGGAGAGGGGCTGTGTGCTGATGACCAGGGGCCAGGCTTGCTGGGTGTACCTTTTGGTTGGTTGATGATGCATGGAAGGGACTGTAACCATGGCAGTGTAATGATATATGATAGGATGAATGTAAAGCTAATGTTCTCCCATGTAAACTATCACATAATTCACACTAAAACAGTTAAAACAAAACAAAACAAAACAAAACTCATTATCTGAGGCCAGAAATGCTTGGTTAACATGGAAAAACATAAAACATAATATATCCTTAATGTGTCAGACATCTCTACTTCATTTGAGCCTCTTGATCACTTAGATCCTTGAAATAATTAGTAAAGCTTAATAATACTAAGTAATAAAAATAAAAAAAAGAAAGAAATGGTCGATATTCAGCCATTCCAAGAGGTAGCATATGATCAAGAACCAATGGTACTGAAGGAAGAAATCCAAGTTGCAATGAAGGCATGGGCAAAGAACAAGGCTCTGAGAATACATGGAATACAAATTGATATCTTTCTAAAAACTGATGCAGCACTGGAGATACTCACTTATCTATGCCAAGAACTTGAGAAGAGATCTCTATTAGTACACATTCCAAAGAGAGGTGACCCAACAGCATCCTGAAATCATTGGGCAGTATGATTAATATCACATGAAAGTAAAGTTTTACTAAGATATTCAAAAACAACAGCAAAAGTACATTGACAGGGAAGTGCCAGTGCTTCAAGCCAGATTCAAACACAGACTTTGAATGAGGGAGATCACTGCTGATGTCACATGGATCTTGGCTGAAAGCCGAGAATACCAGAAAGATATTTACCTGTGCTGTATTGCTTATTCAAATGCTTTAGTCTGTATGGACAATAACAAGCTATGGATAACATTTTGAAGAATTGGTATTCCAGAACACTTACTTGTACTCATGAGAACTGTGTACATTGACCAAGAGTAAAGCATTCAAACAGAACAAGGGGACACTTAATGGTTTAAAATCAGGGTTGTATTCTTTCACCATACTTATTCAATCTGTATGCTGAACAAATAATTCGAGAAGCTGGAATATATGAAGAAGAACATGGCATCAGAATTGAATGAAGACTCATTAACAATCTGTGATATGCAGATGATAGAACCTTGCTTATTGAAAACACAGAGGATTTACAATACTTACTGATGACGATGAACAACCACAGCTTTTAGTATGGGTTGCAACTTAATGTAAAGAAAACAAAAATCCTCACAACTGGACTATTAACATCACAATAAATGGAGAAAAGATTGAAGTTGACAAAGGCTTTGTTTTGCTTGGCTCCATTATCAATATTCATGGAAGCAGCAGTCAAGAAATCAAATGACACATTGCAATAGGCAAATCTGCTGCACATGACTTCCTCAAAGTTAAAGAGCAAAGATGTCAGTTTGAGGACTAAAGTGTGCCTAAGCCAAGCTGTGGTATTTTCAACAGCCTCATATGTGAAAGTTGGATAATGAATACAGAATATGGTAGAAGAATTGATGCAGCTGAGTTATGGTTTTTGAAAAGAATATTGAAAGTACCATGGACTGCCAAAAGAACAAATAAATCTGTATTTGAAAAAGTACAGCCAGAATGCTCTTTAGAAGCCAGGATGGCTAGACTTTGCCTGTCATACTTTGGACATAGTATCAGGAGGGAGAAGTCCCAAGAGAAGGATATCATGGCTGGTAAAGTGGAGGGTCAGTGAAAAAGAAGAAGACCCTCAAAGAGATGGATTGGCATGCTGGCAGTAGCAATGGGCTCAAACAACAATTTTTAGGATGGTGTAGAACCAGGCAGTATTTTGTACTGTTGTGCATAGGGTCACTATGAGTTGGAACCAACTAGATGGTACCTACTAACAAAAATAATTACATTCTAACAATGTTTCCACACATTATGCATAACCCCATGCATACAACCTGGATAATACACGATGCCAACTTCAAGAAACTCATAGTAGGAATAATTATATGGGTAAACAACCCATCATGATCGACACCTCTGCAGAGCTAGGTTTCACGCACTAAAGCTAAAGAAGTGACTCTCCTGGTAAACTGAGGAGGCTTCACAGATTACACATATCAGTGAAGCATCTTGAGGGTGATCAACAGCTGGCTAAGGGGCTGATATCTAAGTAGAGGCAGAAATGGGTGGGAAGAGGGTGGTTAAGGTAACAGGGATGACAGTTAAGTCACTAGTCTTGCTTAACATAGAGCAGGGAGCCTGCATGGAAGCCAAGTGGCCTTCAGAATCTAGCATTGTTGGTGTGGCACTGTGGGTTAATGCACTGGACTGCAAAGTCAGTTGGAACTGCGAAGTTGGCAGTTCAAGCTAACTAGTCACTTCTCAGAAACCCTATACAGGGGTGCTATGGTTTGGAACCAACTTGAAAAGCACATAACAACAACAAAAACAGCATTGTCTGATGTATTACCCCTCTCTGCAGTGTCCCTGATACATGGACACCAGTCCAGGTGGAAAAACCAGGGAACAGGGAACATGTTGCTGCCAAAAGAACTCAGACTTCGTTAAACATGCTTAACTGTCAGAGAAATTCAGTGTAACCATGCGACGGTGAATTCTATTGTACTGAGTAATGTGCAAAGATAATTAAACCAATGCATATGACTACTAAATAAAACTTCCAGACACATAGCACACTGCATCATCAATTTGCTACAGTTAACCTCCTTATTGTTCATTTGTACAGTGTCATGGATTGAATTGTGTCAACTTGGCTGGACCATGATTCTCAGTGGTTTGGCAGTTATGTGATGATACCCCATGGTATGATCTGATGAGATACACCAATAAGACAATTAAGGTCGAGATATACCATCCTTTATTCCACAAGGACCCTGATCCAGTGTATGGAAGATTCCCAAGGGTGTGGCATGCACTTCTTTTCTCTTACAAGAGATGAAAGGAGAGACATGAGCTGAGAAATAGAGACCTACTACTAGCAGGAAAGAAGAACCAGGAATGGAGTGTGTCCTTTGATCCCGGGGTCCTTGTACTGTGAAGCTCTTAAATCCCATGAATGAGTGATGCCAAGACACATGGAGATCTCCATAGAATTCTGGGTCTACAGACGCTGAAAGGTGACAAAGATCTTCCCCCAGAGCTGGTATTCTGAATTCCAGGTTCTAGCCTCCTAAACTATGAATGAATGAATTTCTGTTTGTTAAAGTCATCTACTTATGGTATTTCTGTTTTGTCAGCACTAGATAACTAAGACACACAGTATTTGTTGAAGTTTTATATAATCAGGGTCTCCAGGCTTCCTTCTAGACTAGATTGTACAATTTGAACAATATGATGACTATGATAAGATGGAAACTAAATAAATAGCTAGATAACATACAATACAATGGACAAAGCCTGTGGTTCCATGTTTCACAGCGTCTCTGTGAGGTTTGTTTTTTTTTTTTGTCTGTCAACTCAGAGTATTCATTAGGTCAGGTGGAAAAGAAGAGATGCAGAACTGATTGCTGAAGCCTAGAGGGAGCTCTGGTCAGGTGCTGCTTTATAAGGATTGGCAGTATCCCTGGCTCTGAGCCCAGCTCTCATTAACCAGATGTGATATTAAAAGGATTAGAAATCAGCTCTTCTCTAATCTGGCCTCCCCTCATTCATTTCCCCTTCCTAAAACAAGTATCCTGGGAAAAGAGAATCTACATACACTTCAACAACTTGTGCAAATAGAACACATCTTTACTTAAAGAAGTCAACATTGAAAGCTTTCAGAGTCACTGTAATGGTTTCATGTTAAAATTTTATAAATTATACTATGTCCTTAGTAATACTAAAACTATAAAATATAAAGCATTGTAGATATTTCCATCTTGTGATATATATAGACTATATAATCTCATTTATTCCAAATATATATAGCAACTCGAAACAGAGTTTAGAACCAAAGGAAGTGCGAGCAAGGGGCCAAAAGTCGATTAAACAAATGACTAAAAGTCCCAGAGCAGCCAAAATAGATAAGATAGCATAAAGAAATCAAAATAAATGTAAAAATAAACAAAGAAAATCAATCAGGGCTTCATTCAAAAATAATTTATTCTTGTTAATTTTGTTAGCTGCCATCATCAATTTGGTCCCTGATTCCTGGCAACGCCTTACACAAGAGAACAAAACACTGCCTGATCCTACACCACCCCCATTATTGGTTGCAGATATGATCGATTCGGCCCATAGGGTTTTCACTGGCTGGTTTTCAGAAGTAGATTGCCATGCCTTTCTTCCTAGTCCATCTTAGTCCGTGTTCTACTGAAACCTGTTCAGCATCACAGCAACAATGCAAGCCTCCAGTGACAGATGAGTGGGAGCTGCTCATGAGGAGCACTGGGCTGGGATCAAATCCAGGTCTTTGTGGAAAGCGAAAATCCTACCACTGAACCACCACTGCCCCCTGTTCACTCTAACTTTATATAGAACTGTAATGTTTTGAAAGTTCACTCTGAGACAACCTCTTAATCACCAAAGTGAAATGAAAATCTGAAATGTACCAAGAGTGCCCTCCATTGCCAAGGGAAAGCTGTAAGGATACTGTTTAAGTTGGCACTGTAACATACACTTTGGCATAATTTTCATTCACAATGATTAAAACAAGTGTAGGGACTTTAAGTATTCAGTTTTCTAGAACATTTCTTACATAGACCAACTTCTTCTCTGACAGCCAGATTAATGCTGCGAGCCTCCATTTCCCCATTTATAAAACAGGAGTAGAAATAAGGCACTCTTCTAGCATTATTGTGGGGATTTGATGCCCATAAAAAAGAAAGAAAATTAGCACAGTGCTTAGTACATCCTAAGTGCTCAACAAACGTTGCCATTATTGTTACTATTAATTTACCAGTATTGGGTTGTGCCTTACATGTACTCACTTTAAGATATGAAAACAGCAGATTAGGTAGGTGCAGAGAAGAAAGCACAAATGGAGGTAGAGATCATCACACCATATGTAGATCATCAAGGAATTAAGGTGGGTACAGTGAGTTATCTAATGTCTCTTCTAGCCAGAGTTTGTAACTCCCACCAAGAAACATTTCTGCCCTGCTGGGTCTGGGTAAGAGAAGGTGGGAGAAAACACTGATAAGATGACATGTGGATGTCAGCAAAGTTAGCTGTAATTGTGAAAACTTGGAACTGAAATATGGGTTTAAAATCTCAGAAGCAGAAGAGGGGATCTCATTACCATCAAAGAAGAGCCAAGAATGGAGTACATCCTTTGGACCCTGAGATCCCTGTGCACTGAATCTCCAAGACCCAAGGATAGAAAAGTTGTGATACCGGAGGAGTGGCAGAGGAGCAGCAGCAGCAGAACCAGAGGACCAGAGCACAAGAGAGAGCGGTGTGATTCCCAGTCCACAGAGCAAGTAAAACGGAATGAACTTTGGGCAGGAAGCTTGCTTGTAGAGTGGGATGCCTCCAGACACTTAACTGGGGGAGCTAGGTTTGGACCCACAGAGCCGGAGCTGAAAATTTTTAGGCTGAAGCTTGTGGTAGAATGGTGTGTACCATGGGCATTACCAACAGCACTAAAAGAGCTTTGTAACATTATTGGGCAGAGAAAGGCTGTTCTGATGGAAATAACTGTGCCTGTGTATGTTCGGGTCCTGGCTTGTAGCCCGTTAACTTCCCAAATAGATTCCATAACTGTTAGTATGGTGTCTGAGTTCTGTGTGGCCACAGGAATGGATTATTGGACCCAGATGAGAAGTAGAGCATGTCATAGGAGGAATGGCTAGTGACAATATTTTTGCAAAAGGAATGCCAGGAATACAAAGACTGAGGATCTTCTTCCAACGATGACACAGAAAGAGCCTTCCCCTAGAGCTGGAATTGGGACATCCAAACTCCTAAACAATGAAGACATAAATCTGTGTTCTTTAAAACCACTCACGTTTGGTACTTCTGCTACAGCAGCACCATGTGTTAAAGTAGCCGTAATAGCACAGGTGTCCTGGTGTGCCACTGTACAATATGCACTGGACAGCTAACCATAATACCAGTAGTTCAAACCCACCAGTTGCTCATTGGAAACCCTATGCAGGGCCACTATGAGTCAGAATCAACTTGATGGCACTTAACAAGAACAGCACAAATACCAGTATCAACATCAATTGCAAACTGTCTTTCCTTGTGGTGTTAAATATGTCTGGATACTAACATTATACCTATTTACTGTTAAAACAATAATAAAATACTTTTAATATTATTTTGTAAAACTCTCATCTGTTTCCTTTTATTGTGTGTCATGGAGTGGGCATCTACTCATAGTAACCCATAGAAGGTTTCTGAGAGTGCCTGGTAGGTTTGAACTGCCAACCTTGAGATCAGTACAGTTAGCAGTCCAATGCTATTCTACAGCACCACACCAGGGCCTTCTCATCTATACCTAAGTTAAATTCCTGAAAATCTGATATACTTTCTCAAAGTGAAAATAAATTACTCTAATTTATGGAGATTGTTACTACACTCATTCTAATCTCACAAAGGTATGAGTATAATGTACTCATGATGGTAAAATCAATAAACTGCATGCTCTTCTGACAATGCCCTTTCATAATTATATATTATCCATTAGTTAATGTAATCAAGTCAACATAGGTCAGAGCCAAACTACACTTTGTTTTTTCTCCAATTAATATCTCAATCTCTCATTTTCATTAATTTCCTTACCTCCTCTTTCATTGGAAAGTCAGAAGCCCCCCACCCCTTGTTAACACCACTGAAAAGAAATAAAATTGCCTAGGAGCTCTGGTAGCGTAGTGGTTACGAATCAGGCTGTGAACCGCAAGGCCAGCAGTTCGAAACTACCAGTTGTTCTGCGGGAGAAAGATGAAGCGTTCTGCTCCCGTAAAGATTTACAGCCTCGGAAACCCTGTTACAGGGTCGCTATGAGTCGGAACCGACTCCACGGCACTTAACAACAACAACAACAGACTTACACAAAGAAGCCCTGGTGGAGCCATAGTTAAGCGCTAGGCTGTTAACTGAAAGATTAGCTGCTCAAACCCAACAGGGACCCTAAGGTGCAAAGATCTGTTCCTGTAAAGATTACAGCCTAGAAACTCTAAAGCAATTCTACTCTGTAAGGTCACCCTAGGGTAATGCACAGGGTTACCAGGAGTCAGAATCTACTCTTTATTGAGTAATGTTATCAACTCTTTCTTCTGTGGTATTGCTAGGTAGGTGCCAAGCTTTAAGATAGTTGTTCTTAAGTGCCACCAAGTTGGTTCTGACTCATAGCGACCCTGTATAGGGTTTCCAAGGAGCATCTGGTGAGTTTGAACCACCAACCTTACAGCTCAAACTGACCTTGTGGTCCAGTGCTTATCCTACAATGCCACACCAGTACTCCAGTTCAAATCATCTGTGTCACCCAGAACCTCAGTTTAATTTATATGAGGATAGGTAAAAAATTATTGCTATTAGGGTTTCAGTTCATATACACATGGGTTTATAGCAATTGAATCCAACAATGTAACCAAAAATAATATGTCACAACCAAGTAGGATGCATGCCAGGTATACAAGAATGGTCCAATATTATAAAAATAATCAATAACCACTACATGAATAAAACAGAGGGGAAAAAAACATGGTTATCTCAATTGATACAGAAAAAACATTGGACAAAATCCAACACGCATTCTTGATAAAAATGATCAACAAAATAGGAATAGAAGGGAAATTCTTCAACATAACTAAAGGCATATGTACAAACCCACAGTCAACATTAGTCTCAATGTAGAGAGTCTGAAAAGATTCCAGCTGTGGACAAGAACCAGACAAGGATGTCATTTATCACTACTTCTATTCAATACTGTATTGGAAGACCTATCCAGAACAAGGCAAGAAAAGCTAATAAAAGGCATCCAAATTGGCAAAGATGAAGTGCAACCATTTCTATTTGCAGATGATATGATTCTATACATTGTCATCGCCATGGTGTGCCATGGAGTTGGTCCTGACTCATAGCGACCCTGTAGAGGGTTTCCAAGGCTCTAAATCTTTACAGGAGCAGAAAGCTTTATCTTCCTCCTGCAAAACAGATGGTAGTTTCGAACTGCCGACCTTAAGGTTCACAGCGTGATTCGTAACCACTACACTACTAGAGATCCTTGATTCTATACATAGAAAATCCTAAAGACTCGGCAAGAAAATTACTAGCACTAATCTAAAGATTCAACAAAGTGGCAGAGTATATATAAGATGAACAACAAAGTTCAATTGTATTCCTTTACACCAAGGTGAAGAACCTTTTTTTCTGCCAAAATTATAGCATCATTCATGGGCCACACAAAATTAGCAGCTTAAAAATTAGCTTGCTATATTGGTCAAACATCTAATGAACCCACCCCTATTGTGATGGCTAAGGAGGCTCTGGTAGCGTAGTGGTTACGAATCGGGCTGCGAACCTTAAGGTCAGTGGTCGAAACTACCAGCCGCTCCGCGGGAGAAAGATGAGGCTTTCTACTCCCGTAAAGATTTACACCCTCGGAAACCCTGTACAGGGTCGCTATGGGTCGGAACCGACTCAATGGCACTTAACAACAACAACAATGTGATGGCTGGAATACTGGTATGGTGCTGTGGGTTAATGCACTGTACTGCAAAGTCAGCTTGAACCTCAAAGTTGGTTCAAGCTCATCAGCCACTCCTTGAAAACTATAAAGGTTGATATGGATCAGAACCAACTCAACAGCATTTAACAACAACAACAACAAATGTGATGACTATAACTACATGACACACAGGCCAGATGTTCCCCATTCCTGCTCTACACTAACAAAGAAAACTCTAAAAAAGAAATCAGGAAGACAATACCATTTATAATAGCCACTTAAGCTATAAAATACTTAGGAATAAATCTAACCAGAAACACAAAAAACATCCAATCAAAAAACTACCAAACAAGTAACCAAAAGAGATCTACATAAATGAAAGAATGTACTGTGATGAATCCGTTCTGACTCATAGTGACCCTATACAGTATTTCTGAGGAGCAGCTGGTGGGTTTCAACCGATAATCTTATGGTTAGCAGAGCAGTACTCATTCTATAGTACCACATGAGGATTCATGGATAGGAAGATTTAACATTGTAAAAATAGCAATACTATTCAAAGCAATCCCAATCCAGATTCCCACAACATTCTTTAAAAGAGATGGAAAATCAAATCACCCACCAGCTTTCTATGGAAAGGAAAGAGACCCTGTATAGACAAAGCACTACTAAGAAAGAAAAACTAAGAAGTCTTACACTTTCTGATCTCAAAACCTACTACAAAGTATTAGTAGTCAAAACAGCCTGATACTGGAACTATGACAAACACATCAACAAGAGAACACAACTGAAAACCCAGGAGTAAATCCAGCCACTTACGGACAGTTAGTTGCTCTTTGAAAAAGGCTAATACACATTAAAGGAAGAAGCTATAGAACAGAGTATTAAAAGTGTGTGAGTGGTCGAAGACTAGAGCTGAGAGTGAAGCATCCAGCTGACATGAAGTGAGGAGAGACACACAAGAATGCCCAAACTTGTAGACAGTACCTATGTGACCTAGCCTCAATGGCTTGATGATCAGAACTCGACTACAGGAAGATAAAAAAAAAAAAAAAAAATTTTTTTTGATAAAGGAAACAAGTGTAAATTGTTACAATTTGATGAACTTGACCTGTACTTATGGATGTAGTAGCTCAAAATACCAACTAAGATGGAAGGGGTCTTCACATCAAGTATCAATTCTATAAATATTGGCTACCTAAAATGAGGGGGAAATGGAGGCATGAAGTGACTGGCTTACAAGTTTTTAAGAGGGAGTTTAGTTTAAGAGTGTGCTGGGGAAAGTAGAATCCCCACTGAATAGTTGTCATCTTGTCTAGATGGGTCTGGTAAAAAGAGATGGGAATAAGATTCTTACGATTCAATAGTGAGTAATTATTATCATGACTAATTGCAACTGTCACAATTGTAAAGGTAGAAGTTTTGTAACAAAAATGGGGGCATAGTTAATCTTACAGTCCAAAAACAGAGGGACCTTCAGTGATGACATGGAAAGACAGAGCAGCTGAGGACGCTAGACTCAGGGAAAGAGAAAGGCTACAGAATGTGTCCTTTGGTTGTTAAAAGCTTATATATTCCTGAGTGTTTTTGTGTACACCCCCACCCTAAAAACAACATCAACAAAAAACCCAAGAGGGAATAGAAGCAAATACTGTTGAATGATGATGCACAGAGGAGACTGTAATCATTACAATGAAACGATGAGTAAAACTGATATTCTCCCATGTAAACAATTACTCAATTCACAATACTAACTTTTAAAAATAAGTATGTGAGTGGCCATCTAAGTTGCAACTATTAGTCTATTTTGGTCCAGAGCAAAGAAGAGTGAAGAAAACAAAAGGCACAAGGAAACAATTAGTCCAGAGGACTAATGGGCCATTTGAACCTCAGCCTCCATGGCCCGGAGGCCAGAAGAACTACCACCTCCAATCAGCTACCACTACCAATCTCTCTGTATGGCATCACATTAGAAGGTCCTGGATAAGAGTAGGAGAAAAATGTAGAACAGAAGTCAAAATCATAAAAAAGATGAGAAAATGTTGGAATCCCACAGACTATGGTCCTTAGTCACTCTTCAGGTCTGGAAGTGAACTCACCCCTGTGGCTTTATTTTCAGCCCAACAATAGACAGGTTTATAAGGTGAACAATAACATTAAAGAAGTACACATTCCTCAGAACAAGCAACCATTTGAGATCATAGAACAATGTTTGCCCTAGGACAAAGTTCAGAAGGCAGGGAAGGTGAAGAAAAGGAGAAATGAAAATCTGAAATGGAGGAACAAAGTGGGATAAGGGGTGTTTACATTCTGGGGATTGCAATAAAAAACATGAAACAAAATGTATATGACTTCTTGAATGGAAAACTTATTTATCTATAAACCTTTGCCCAATTCACAAGAAAATTTTAAAAAACAAACAAATGTTGGGAAGGTATACATAATGACAATAACGTTGCTGTTGTTAAGTGCCCTCAAGTTGTTTCTGATTCATTGTAGTCCTCCCTATACAGGGTTTCTAAGGCTTCAAATCTTCATGGGAACAGAAAGCCTCATCTTTCTCCCAGGGTATGGCTGGCAAGCTCAAACTGCGGACCTTGTGGTTTACAGTCCAGTTTGTATCTATGGAGACTAATGACAATGATAAGTGTTGTTCATTGTTTGGTATATTATATATGAGTGCTATATATTTATACATATTGTCTATTTAATATGATAGATCATGTACCCTAATGACAATAATAATTGCTTATGGTTTGCCATATTATATGTGTGTGCTATATTTTTATATATATTGTCTATTTAATATGTATAGAAAACTTACAAAGACGATATTATGATGTTATTATGATACGGATGTTACAGATAAGGAAACAATTTGAAGAAGTTTGAATAACCTGTCTAATATCATACAGCTCATAAATGAAATGGATTCCTGGTGTGGCACTGTAGGATCAGCACTAGACTGTGAACCATAAGTCAGCAGTTCAAACCCAACAGCTGCTTCTTGGAAACTCTGCACAGGATTGCTATGAGTCAGAACTGATTCAACAGCACTTAACAACAACAACAATATTATAAGAAAGATCTTAAAGATAAGCCAAGAGAGTAAAAACTGTCAATCTTGATAAATGAAGAAATTGTGGCCACAGACTGAAGTCTAGAGACTGGTGTATTGTCTAGCTATTGAAGCTGGGATCTCACATAGTTTGACAAGCTTTCAGTTCAATGAGGGCCAAAAGCATTGGGCTAATATCAGCTAGCTCAAAGAGCTGATCTTTTCATCTGTCTTTTAAGTAACATCTAAGCTAATGAATGGTATGGGATGAATTGTAGCTGGGGAAGAATCTTGGATTTACCAATACAATTCAGAGAACAAAGTCCAATCAAAAGAGTGGCTTTGGAGGGAATCTTCTGGTCCAGTTAAATTCAACACAGAGGTTACGGCAACAATTTCTAGGGGATGCCAAAGGGGTAATTGAGTGTGTGTGAGTGAACTGGGTGATAGTTTACACAGCAATCCGTTTCAATTTAACAATTTATACACATGTTATTTCATGTCATTGATTACAAGTCCCAGAATAGAATATGACTCATCCCACTTCCTCCCTGTGCTTCTCATTTTCGTTCCTCCTTCTTTTCTAGTCTTTCCTGCCTCTGAATTCTGTATTTAGAGACAAATGCTGCCCCAAAGGAGTAATCTTGATAGAATTTCTTCAAGGATATAGGTTGATAACACTGGCCTCTTTTGAAGAATTTTTAAGAAAATTGAAAACTCCATTGGTGAGAAAAAAGCAAGGAACATTGTGCAGAGGAATTTTTGCATCACGACAAATGCACCTGCTCATTCTTTAAGGATAGCAATGGCTGTCCTACAAGAATTTGTTGGGAAATCTTACCCATCCACGTTAGTTTTGATCTTGTCCCTTCTTTTTGTTCCCAAAACTTAAAAAGAAAAAAAAAATCATTTAAAAGGAACACAATTTATATCCCTCAAGGACTCCAAAAGTGCCATTTTGATATGATTTAACTTAAGAGCACACATTCTTCAGGGAAGGGTTGTTGTTGTTGTTAAGTGCCTTTGAATTGGTTCCAATTCATAGTGACCCCATATAAGATTTCCGAGGAGTAGCTGATGGGTTTGAACTGCTGACCTTGTGGTTCACAGTTCAGTGCTGATCCTACAGGTAGCACCTCCTGCAGGAGGATGGTGGTAGATATGTTGAGAAACTACGGCTCTATATTTTGACAGTTTTTGTTTAATAAAGCACCTATAATTTTGCAGCAATGCTTTTGACTTACTCTGGTACATAACTACAAACTTTTCAGTAGGTCAGCTACATTTTATTTGATTGCTCTTCTTTCTGAAAAGCATTTATACCTGTAGTATAAAAACTAATACAATGTGAAATGCAAGGATGGATGGAAGAGACTTTTAAACTAGTTTGCCTTCCCATGTTCTGAGAGTGCTAAAAAGATCTCTAGTAGATTATGATCCTCGTTCAATTATAAAAATTATAGCTGTTATAAACAAAAATAATTAATCTAAATACAAAAAATAGATAAAATAAATAAAATACAAAAGCTTACCTAACTGCCCCATCCCCTGTTAACATGTTGTATACACTTAATGCCTGAAGTCATTAAGTTATCCAACAGTTATTTTTTTTATTAATTTTATGTATAATGCCTGAGAGATACCTGATGCCAGTTATACAGTAACCTACACATTTTCTGTTCTCTAGTTTGAATAGTCCCAGTTATTTTAATATTTTCTCTTTACTTTTGTCTGAATCTGTAACTTAGCCTACTGATGCTCAGCTTGTTCCCTCTTCTCCTCTCATGCCATTTGATATTCTCATTATCAGTTTGTACTAAAATTGACAAAATATTTTCCTTCACTTCCTCATCACAGTTCTCCATCTTTCTTTGTTTGGGCAGTTATTAAAAGATCACTCCACTTTGGTAACTTCCCTGCGTAACTGAAAAAGAGATAGTGAATTCTTTTTGACAATTGTTAACACATCTGACTCTCATAAATGCACCAGACTGCAAAGCTGTTTGAACTGCAAGGTTGGCAGTTCAGGCTCACCAGCTGCTCCTTGGAAACCCTATACAGGGTCGCTATGGGTCGGAACCAACTCAACGGCACTTAACAACAATAACAACCTTACACACAAGTAGCAATTTAACCCAAAGACATATGATGTTAATGACATTTGTGCTGGCTCCAACTTTTTACCTGTGTTTTCTCGACCATTTTGAAATTAGAAAATACTCTGGGAAGGAGGTGTGTCTCCTTAAGAGGTTTTAATTTGCGGAGGGAATGGGGTGTAGAATGGATGGTCTTTCTGCTGATGTCTCTGACAGCATAGTTCAGTTTCCTGATCCTTTAATAGCAACACAGGCTGAGCCTTCCAGAAAGTCACAGAACCTTCATTCCAGATCTTGTATTTCAGAAAATTGTTTTACCCTCTCTCTAGGTACATCCTGTATTTGCTGCTTGTTGAAACTGACCCTGTCTTGCACTTTTTCAATGGTGTATGGAGTTTCTATCTTCTTTGAAAGGGCTAAGCACTCCTACCCTCACATGTGCTATTATTAGAAAGTGTCATGACTATTCTTTCTGCTCTATTACCTATTCTTCAATGAAAGCCATGCCTACCCTCATGTGGGGACCTTACAACTGACCTGTAAGGCCCCGAGGCTTGCTGATGGACAAAGTGAGAATGAGGGTTATAGGAAATTCTAACTTTGCTTCTGCCCCTTCTCCCCTACCCACATTCTCCTTACACTTCATCCAGTTTGCCTAACTCCTGGCCACCTCTGCTTCATATTTGCTTCTGCATTTGTCCTATTGGACTACACCATCACACTTGCCATTTTCCAGTTCTCACTTATAGCTTTAACATTTTCTTCCTTCTCTGAGTAACTCACCCCATTCCTCAAATCCAGCTGTGGCCTTCAGAATTGCACCTCAGCATAGTTCTTTGGATGGGGTTGCTTTCAGGCTGGCCATAGAACCAGTGTGCAAAAACTGAACTTTTGGAATAATTTATATCTGCCTCCAAATAGCATGTGGGCAAAAGTGAATGAGCTCCTGAAACAGTCACATGGCTACTGCATGTTTTGAAGCAATTATATGTCTCATGTTACACATCTTTGCTACTGTTTATTTCCTGACATCTGTCAGTTTGTCATACTGTGGTGGCTTGTGTGTTGCTGTGATCTGGAAGCTATGCCACCCACCAGTAGTTAAGATACCAGCAGAGTTACCCTTGGTAGACAAGTGTCAGTAGAGCTTCCAGACTAAGACAGAGTAGTCTGGAGATCTACTTCTGAAAATCAACCAATGAAAACCCTATAAATCACAACAGAATACTTACTGTCTGATGTCATGCTAGAAGATGATCCCCAAAGTTAGATGATACTCAAGACACACACTGGCTACAAAAATGGATTTGTGCATACCAACAATTGCAAAGATTCTGTAGGACTGGGCAACATTTTGTTCTGCTGAACATGGAGTTATCATGATTCAGAGGTGCCTTGATGGCAACTAATAATCTTTCCTATGAAGGTGTAAAACATTCAACATAGATAAAGATTTGCCAGCGACTGTGATGATGATGGGCCTTCATGTTCATAATGTTTCTATATGGGTCACAGAACCACCCAGAAAGAGATCCTGGTATGCATCTGCCAGTCCTGAGGCCTGTTTGCTATGATACAATTCTGCTTGCAGGAACAAGGGAGGAAACTGGCTGGCAGTAGAATAGACAAACAGATGTCCTATGAGGATTGCAACAGAGTGGTCATAAGAAATGCTTTAGAGTCATCATTTAAGACAATGCAGACTGTCTGTGGGTTTCTGTGAAACAGCTGTAGCTGACAGAACCATCTGGCAACTAGCAGTCAAAAGAAACGCATTTTGGAAAGACTTTGGGATTCTTTAGATATATCACCAGGTCTTAAAATTGTGTGTTCAGAAGTAAATAAAAGTTACATGTGTTTTATAGATGTGTATCAACAGAAAAAATGATGTACAATATGCACGGAGGAGGAATGATGGAATGGTGATAACATTTATGCATTGCAACTCAAACTTGTCTCTTCTGCTAGTTAAATGATTATGTAAGAGTTTCTGCCTTGATGACAACTTGCAGATAATGAAAGTGTCTTACTTTGTATGATTTCTTAGTAAGAAATATAAACCTTATGGAAATTCAAACATACTAAAGTAACGATTTGTGGCTGAATCCTTGACTTTAACAATTTACCTTGAGAATAGACATTTACATGCAGTTGTAAATAAATGTAATGATTGTTCTAATTATACCATAGATATTAGCCAGAACCTATGTGTTCATTCATTTACTTATTCATTCATCAAACACTTAGTGAGGGCTTTTATATGTTAGGCACAAGGGAGTACATCAGTGAACAACAGAAACAAAATCCCTGGAACTTGCATTATGATAAGGACAAAAAATCAATAAGAAATCAACATAAAATCTGCCATGTGACAATCCATGCAAAGAAAAAATATAATGTGGAGTAATTCAAGGATGGTGACAAAGATGTTACTTTAGACCTCAGTAATGTGGTCTAAAGAATGCAAAGTTCTATTCTTTCACCATACTTATTCAACTTATTCAACCTGTATGCTGAGCAAATAATACGAGAAGCTGGATTCTATGAAGAAAAATGAGGCATCAGGATTGGAGGAAGACTCATTAACAACCTGTGATATGCAGATGATACAACCTTGCTTGCTGAAAGTGAAGAGGGCTTAAAACATTTACTGATGAAGATCAAAGAGCACAGCCTTCAGTATGGATTACATCTCAATGTAAACAAAAATCCTCACCACTGGACCAATAAACAACATTCTTATCAATGGAGAAAAGATTGAAATTGTCAAGGACTTCATTCTTCTTGGATCAACTATCAACACTCATGGAAGTAGCAGTCAAGAAATCAAACGACGTATTGCATTAGGCAAATCTGCTTCACAAGACCTTTTTAAAGTGTTGAAGAGCAAAGATGTCAGCTTGAGGTCTAAGGTGAGCTTGACCCGAGCCTCATGTGCATGCAAAAGCTTCACAGTGAATAAAGAAGACAGTAGAAGAATTGATGCTTTTGAATTATGGTGTTGGAGGAGAGTATTGAAAGTGCCATGGGCTGCCAAAAGAACCAATAGATCTGTTTTGGAAGAAGTGCAGCTAGAGTGCTCCTTGGAGGCCAAGATGTCCAAACTTCATCTCTCATACCTTGGACATAGTGTCAGGAGGGAGCAAGCAGTTGCTGGAGAAGGATATCATGTTTGGTAAGGTGGAGGGTCAGAGAAAAAAAGGACGACCCCCAATGAGATGGATTGGCCAAGCAGCAGCATTGATGGACTCAAGAGTGGCAGCAATAGTGAGGTTGGCCCAGGATCAGGCAGTGTTTCGTTCTGCTGTGCATAAGGTTGCTAGATGGCACTTAACAACAACAAATGTGGGGGAATGAAGTAGGTGGAAGATCAAGTGCAAAGGCCCGGAGGCCAGACCACCCCTGCCTGGCCTGCTTTTCTGCTTTTATAACAGAAGGAGGTCAGAGAAATACAGGTGAGAGGAGTAAGGAGGGAAGCAATTAGAGTTAAGGGGAGGACAGGAGAGGCAGGAGGCAGATCTTGTAGATTCTAGCATACTGCACAAAACCACATTTGCTTCTGATGGTGAAGAGTAACGTGCTAAAGTATGGTGGCTCCTCTGGCTTTCAACACACATTCAATGATCAGTTTCCTAATTTCAATTGAGAAAATGAGGCATGGTCTTGATGGGCCTTCTACACATTTCTGCAAACCTGAATGTGGCTGATCACTGTAATTATTACAATGTTTGTTACGGTTGAGCACTGAATTTGGGTGTGCATTTGAAAAGTTGTCAGTTCCTGAGTGTGACACTCCCTTAACTGCATAACTCAACAAGTTATCTAGTGATGGCATGGAAAGGAAAAGGGAGATAAAAATTCATAATTAACAACAGCACTCATAGGACAGTGTGATGGTGAGCTTCGAGGATTAGAGAGAGCATTTGTAAGTTGCATTGCTATCTTTGGGGAGAAAGGTGTTATATAAATAACATGGCAGTGATTACTTTTATTATGCATTCTTTACATTTGCATACAATTTCAATTTCAAAATCTTAATGATCTATTTTTGTACTCATTTCTGTCATTATTCCTAGAAAGAATGTGTACTTGCTGGAGCTGGTTGATCCTAAAGAGCAGAGCAGGGGGAGGGAAAAAGAGTAGCATAAGGTTATGCAAAGAAGGCACAACTCAGCCACAGCCACCTTGTCTCTGGGGTCGGTACAGGACACAGAGTACAGCATAAGAAACCACCTGAAGATGGGTGTATTGGCCATCTGATCACTCTCCTGACAGTGTGACACGGCATTTTCTCAGACCCTGTTCCCCTTGTGTCACTAGAGCAGAAAAGTAATATCAATTATATTTAATTATAAAGAGCTTATTCAGGGTCAGGATGGACCAAAGGCAGAGAAACCAGTGAGGAGAGAAGGTGCTGAGCTGAAGGAGGAATAGACTCCAAATCAGGGGAAGAGGTAGATTTTGCAGGACCTAGAGGCAGATGCTGTATGGAAGCATGCAGAAGAAAGCTGGGAAGATGCCTCCCTACTTCCTGGTCTTGACCAGGTTGCTCAGAGTGGCCAACCTTAGAACTCTTACAACTTCTGGCTTTATTAAGATTGAGGGATCTCTCTCTTCTCCAGCAATATTTTTTATAAGCCAAGTATTCTGCACTGGAGCAAACTAATCACTAATTGCTGATGTTCCAGAATGATCTATTAAGGACCAAGACCTATTTAAAAATTCCTTGCATTTTCCATCCTCCCTGTAGAGTCAATGTGTTATTTATAGAATGAAATCCGCTCAGCTGCTGGCATTCAAAGCCCCATTACTTTACAATCCTTTATTTTCTAATTTCTCTCATCTGTACTTCCAGGTCTTTTGCATGAGCCTAGAAAACAAATGAAGAAGATTGCCACAGGCCACCATGCATCAAGTTTGAAAATCCTGACAGCTTTGTTTCTATTACTCTTCAGAAAATGAAGGGTTGGCTTCAGTGCGAAAGGACTCAAAATGGGAGATTTTACAGTTAAACCCTATTGGATCAATACTTACATCTATGAAAGAAAACAAGCCCTTTAGTGTCACAGAAATCATCCCTGACATTAGCAAACATACTTTAAGTTACCTTGAGTCATAGAATGTTAGAGCTGATACAGATCTTTGAGGTCATTCGATCCAAACCACTTGTTTTCCAAGGAAAAGACATTTAGTTCTGGGGATGTCCAGAGTGTCGCCAAGGTCAGCTGGTCAATAATTGCTGGGATTAGAATTTAGGTACCCTGACTTCTTGCCCATATTTTTCTCTTTGTTATCTTGTCTTTTCCTCTTTAATGTAATATGGTTTCACCAAAGTCTCACCTCCCTAGGCAGAATGACAGAAATATTGAATCTTTTCCATACCTTTCAGAGAAATAAATCAAATGCCTCTAAGGCAAAATCAATCTGAATTCTTTATATACTAACTTAATTGAGGACACAGTAGTGTTGGAATAGAAATAAGCAGCATAAAGGAGTGTAGGAGCTGGTTGTAGAAGAGGGGAGGTAGTTCAGTTAGCTGGGAGAGTTTGGTTTTGTGGACTAGTGAGGCTGAAGTGTGAACAGGCACAGGGACACCACCAGGGTTCATCTGTCCTTTCATCCAGCACATCTTCATTAGGAGTGCTAACCCTGCTTTAGGTGTTGGAGACACAGCCAGAGAACACACCAAAATCATGCCTCCTGGAGTGTGCCTTCAGGCAAGAGGGATAGGCAGCAAGTTAGGTAAGTCAGTCAGTCTACAGTGGTATAATGAGTGCTAAGGCCACCGATGGAGGACAGAGAACAGGATGTCCCCAAGTCTGATCAGAGTGTGTGTGACTGTGCTCTGGAAAACTTTAGATAGGATAACTAGGGCAGTCTCACTGAGATGCTAACTGAATAAAGGCCAGGAGGGAATTAGGTTCAAGTCTGTCTAATAAGTGTAAGTGTCTGTTAGAATCTGCAACTATTAATTATTATAAGCCTTCAACTTTGACACTAAAAAGTACCCTAAAACAACTACATAAGCAGATTAATAAAAACTTTAAAATACCAAACCTTTTGCTTTCAAGTCACTTCCAACTTATAGCAACCCCATAGGTCAGAGTTTCCAGCACTGTAATATTTACAAAAGCAGTTTGCCACATTTGTCTCCTGCAGGACTGCTGACCTTAGGATTAGTAGCTGAGCACTTAACCACTGTGTCACCAGGGCTCCTAGAATGATCAATAGACTAATGATTTACATCATTTCAGTGCAAGAGCTGAATTAATCACCTCCCCTCAGCTCTGAATGTGCGACACCCACAATCAGTAAGAGTTCTCATGGGACCAACCCGCTGAACTGCATGGATACCAGATGAGTTTGAAGCTCTGGAAAGATAGGGAGAGCAGGGCTTTAAAGAAGGACACACTTGAGAGCAAACTCTAGCTCATCATTTTACTTATCTGGGCAGATCTCACTCATATCCTCACCCTCGCTAGGGAGGCACATCCCAGCCAAGTAAGAATTAAATTAATATTAACAGTTGCCATTTGTTTTTTGTTGCTGTTATTAGCTGCCATAAACTTAGTCCCTGATTCTCAGTGATACCATGACCATGATAAATTGCAGAGTAGACCATTGCGATCTATAGGATTTTCATCAGCTGTCTTCAGAAGTTGATTGCTAGATCTTTCTTCCTAGTTCATCTTTGGAAGTGGTTTACAAAGTAAATTGTGATTGTACACACTTGGAACTGTAACATGTATAAAATGAGTTATTTTTAAAGCAGGAATTGGGAATCGCACTACCATAAAGAAGATCCAGGAGTAGAGTGCATCTGAGATCCTGGTGCATTGGACCTCTGACCCAGGGGCAGAAAGCTGCAACAACAGAACTAAGAGTCAGCGCACCAGAGTGCTGGGCTTCCCAGCCCATGGAGCAAGTAAAGCTGACTGATTTGGGGGCAGCCAGCAGGCTTTCTTGCAGAATCGAATTATCTCCAGGCACTTAATTGGGGGTGCTAGGTTTACTGACCCATGGAGCTAGAACCAAGTGCCTTCATGCTGAGGTTTATGTTGTGGTGGTTTGCCCTGTGAGCATTTATGGGCAGCTCTAAGAGAGTTCTGTAACACTGTTGGAGCAAGGCAGAGACCAAGTCAAAGGGCCAAGTGCCAGAGCAGCCATGTGGGCATGGCAGAAAAGAGGCTGTCTTGATTGGAAGAACTGTGCTCTAAACATTTCTGACCCTGAATTGTAATCTGTGAATTTCCCTAATAAACTCCATAACTGTGAGTCTGGTTTCTGAGTTCTGTGGGACCACTGCAATGCATTAGCAGACCTAGCTGAGTAGAGAGGACTGTGGTAGGAATGTTTGGTGGTCAGGTACACTGGCTGGGGATCAAACCCCAGTCTCCTGCATGGAAGGCAAGAATTCTACCATTGACCCACCACTGCTTCCATCACGTATGTTGCTGCTGTTATTGTTACGTGCCATCGAGTCAGTTCTGACTCACAGGAACCCCTGTATAGGGTTTCCAAGGAGTGGCTGGTGGGTTTGAACCGTAGACTGTTCGTTTAGCAGCCCGATGCTCATCCTAAAGCACCACAACAGGACTCCACTTACGTAGGGTTTGTTAAATGCCAGGCACGGTGCCAACCCCTTTGCACATATTATCTAATTCAACCTGAAAGATTCAGCTAGGTATTATCACTATTTTACAAACATGAAAATCAAGGATTAGAATGGTTAAATAATTTTCTCAACAAGGACTTGAACCTACAATCATGAATCCAAAGTCCTGAGTTGTGCCACTCAGCTGCCTCTCCTGCTCTGGCATTCTTTTTTTGGAGTTAGGCATTCACAAGTTGCTTGGTCAAAACTAATTCCATCTTCTCCCACCTTGTAATCTGCAGTAGAATGGTGAAGAGAAGATTCTCAGAAACTTCAAATGTAATAGACAGCTGGTGACCTGATGTGCACCGTCAGCTCAGGACCCAATGCCATCCAGCCAATGGCTAGACTATTTCACTGGTATGTCTTTGCCTGTTGGCCAAAGGAACTCACATCAGAGAAGTGAGCAGAACTTGTGCATGAAGGAAACACATATGACCTGAGATACATTTTAAATGTCAAAGTGACTCAAAGAAACCACCAAAATACAAAATCAATAGGTTTTCTTCTTTCTAAGCTCTGGAAATGGTTTCCCTTCTTTTGAGAGTAGAGTCAATGTATCAATTCAATGTTAATAAAGTGTCCAATAACTAAACTCAGTCTTAAATGTGTAAAATGGTATTTGGTGTGCACATACAATATTGATCCTGTAAATATTTGCATAAATGTTCACATTTTCCCACATGGAGAAGAATGAAGAGACTACTACTGGGTGTTCAGACTATTCCAGAGACAAGTGGCTAAGATCATTTTAGAATCCCCCACAAAAGTTATTTCCTCTCTCATGATAATTTGTTTTCATCTCTACTTTATCTTTCCTCTTCTCTCTCTCCCTTTTTCAGTTTTGATTCCCATCCCTTTCTTTTTCTTTAGTATTATCTAGTCTTCACATACCAAACTGAATATGTATTTATTGAATGAACTCTTTTCATGCCTGTTCTATATCTCTTCTTAAAATTTGTGAGTTGATTGCTTCCTAATTCTCAAAGAAGCCCTAGGACATTTAAAGTAGCTTCATATAGACATTGCTTCCCCACCCCTCCCTACAACTGGATCCACTTCCTATTTATAATCTGTGAGCCGTCATTGTTTCTGCCACAGAACTACCTGAGAGGAGAAATCCCCATCCTAGGTATGAGTGACTTCATCATTCTGTCTAAATCTCTCCTCTGAGGTTTAAACTCTCCTTCCTTTAGCATTCAATGGCCATCTTAGACTCACCTGGTCACCTCTAATGCTACAAACCCATTCCTCCTCCAACATCTTGTCAGTAGATAAAAAGTTATTTACTCCTAGTCTTAAAAACTCAAATCCTGGATTTTTCTTAGATTTGCCTCTCAACTCCAATACCCATTAGTCACCAGTTTCTTCAGATATTGTTTCCTAAATGTCTCTCAAATTACTACCTCCTCTGCATCCCAACCTCCAAGGTCCTGGTTCTCAGCTTCTGGCTCATAACTATTCTATATAGGGTTGCCGAGGAGTGGCTGGTGGGGTTGAACCACTGAACTTGCATTTAATAGTCCAGTGCTGCTCCTACAGTACCACAGCAGAACTCCAAACTGCAGTCTGGTCTTCTGCAAAGCCATTCTCCACAGCTACCAGAGGAATTCTCCCCCAAAGCAATCTGGCCATAACACTCCTAGGCTTAACCTTTGCAAAATCTATTTGTTTCCTGCTTTGAATTTTTTGTTGAAACTGTGTTTTCAGTAATGGAAGATCTTTTGAATGAAATGAAAAAAAAATGTTTTAAGGTAATATGGATTTTGGTATATTAGTGAGACACTCAAGGGGTCTCTTTACTGGGGTTGGTAGGATGAGGCTTGTTTTTTCAGATTCATGCAATTATATAGGTCCCCACCAAGTGGGACTTACCACTAGACCCCAAAGAGGAAAATATAGGTTGGTACTATCTGTCTCACAGGCCACAAATACATTAAAATCTTTCAGGGTACCAGGTATCTACTGAATAAAGTTCAAGCTCTTGAATATGATCCATTAAGATAGATTCAACTCTTCAGTCTCAGTCTCCCTCACTCTCAGCCTCATGCTTAATCATCTGGCTACATAAGGTCCTATGAATTTGCAACCTGATTTTGCTAAGCATCCTTTCCCAAGAATACCTTTATCCTGCCTCCCCTGTCCCCATTTCCCTGGCCTAATGACACTAAAGACTCTGACATATTGTCTGTTCCCTGTGTCCTTGGCATCTGGGAGATTTCTCCATTAGTGTACTTACCTCTCTCTGCTGTAGTTATCTGAGTGTGTCAACCTTGCCATTCACCTGAGATCCCCTCAGGGAAGGAAATAAATACATCCTTCATGCACTTCCGTCACCAGCAACTAGAGCTTCGCCTGCCTAGAAATGGCCACTCATTTTTATCTACCCAGCTCCTACTATAAGCGATTTGTCTATGTAATTTTCAACTTCATAAACTCAAAAACAGAACTTTTCTTAATCTATGCAGGTTAAATCTCTCTTATTTGTAGTCTTTGACAAGAAGTTTTGTTTTTTGTTTAATTATGAACGTCTCTCACTTATATATAGTATAATTTTAATTTAATCATTCATTTATTAATTAAGCATTTATTGATTGTTTTCACTCCAAAACCAAAAGGTCCAGTATCTACTTTCATAAAGTTTATGTTGTTGTTGTTGTTAAGTGCTGTCGAGTTGGGTCTGATCCATAGCTACTCTGTATAGGCTTTCCAAGAAGTAGCTGGTGAGCTTGGACCACCGACCTTGTGGTTCAAACCAACTTTGAAGTCCAACAAGTTAGCCCACAGTACCACATCAGGACTCCATATAAAATTTACAATAAAGTATTTATTGCATTAATTTGGTCATTTGATGAAAATTATTTTATAAAGGAGTTGGGATATATGTAGGGAAATGTGAAAGAAGTGATGATGTTTTCTAGTAAATGAATAGGTCCCTAGGTAGTGTAACTAAAACACATATGGTTGTTAACCACAAGTTTGGCAGTTTGAGTCTACCCAAAGACACCTCATAAGAAAGGCCTGCCAATCTAGTGCCAATGAATCAGCCACTGAAAACCTGATAAAGCATACTTTTACTATGACATACATGCGGTTATCATAAGTTGGCATTGACTCTACATAAACTGCTTCGTTTTTGCTTTTTAAGTTAATAAAAATGCTATTTACTGAATGCTCACAAGTCACTTTTGCAAACACTTGATGTATTTTCACTTCATACTGTTTTGCAAGCTCTGAGAGGTAAAATAATCTGACCACGATTAAACAGTTATAAACTCCAAAGCCAGGTCTGCAAGGTTTCAAAACACAGGTCCTTAGCGATTTGAGGCCACAAAGGGAACAGGTGTGCAGGCCTGAGTTTCCTTTCCAAGGCCATGGAGGTGATGGAGCAGGCACTCAGGTACCTAGTACATTTATATCCAAGAACTGGCACTGCATTGTCGTAATCTGTTAGGACAGCTTGGGGTTAGCGTTGGTACCACGAATTGAGTGTGGCAAGACTGGCCCTCTCAGGCTTTCAAAAGCTCCACCTGAGTGTCACATATGACAGTGGATTATAGAGAAAGCATAGAGAGTACAGCTGGATAAAGGAGTAAACTGCTAACTGAAAGGAAGTTCAAATCCACCCTGAGATACCATGAAAGAAAGGCCTGGACATCTACTTCTGAAAAATCAGTCATTGAAAACTGTTGGAGATATATGGGGCTGCCATGGGCAAGAATTGATGGTAACTGCTGTTTCAGTTTTGTTTTTTCATTCCTTCAGAAATATAACATGCTGGTAAATAAAATTTTCCAATATTGGAAGTCTGTGGGGAAACATGGTAAGAGGAACCCTTGGTCTGGGAGGGTTATAACCAGCAAACAAGGAAACTACAATTTGTGGGAAGTCTTTGCTCCATTCTCTGAGATAGTGGCCATAGCAGGGAATAGCAACATGGGTTTGGCATGCCCACTCCAGTCTCCTGGTGCATGCCGAGCCCCTACTTAATGCCTTTCAAGAGCTAGGGACAAGACTGGAAAATCCATAAGTAGCAATGATTTTTTTATCAAAGCATGAATACTCCTTTGTTTTTTTTTAAAAAAATGATCGTTTGTTCCATGAGACTATTTTGCAAAGCATTGAAAAAGGGCCATTTATAGATTTTGCTTGGTAAAAGAACACAGAGTTTGTACATTATTCGGACCTCTCTGAACTCCTATGAACTCAATCCATTACAGTTGCATGTAATGGATGGGAGCATAACAATCATAACAGGATTACACACTCTGATTGTTGTGTTGGAACAAGCAGTTCCGGTATGTTTAAAATTTGTTCAGGCCCATTCTCACAGGCACTGCAAAAGTGAATAATAACTGTACTTGGTAAGGAAGAGAATCGATAGGAAAACAGAAAAATCAGACCTTGTCTCTATTTTTATTTTGGCACAACACAGGCAGGAGGAAGAAAGACTCAACTGAAAAGCTAGCTCTTCATCAACTGAACAACTCCATGGCAGGAAGTGCTCTCACTTGTTGAAGAGAAAGGTAAGAGAAGCCAAGCTGCAGAGGAAAGACAGGGTAAACGATATGAACTAGAACAGGAGGCAACCTCCGATAAACTGACAAGACTTGCTCTTTTGTGCCTTTGGTCTTTTGTGAATAAAAAGTGACTTACTGCCTGCATTCAAGTTCATGATGAATCCTTGAGATAAGAACTTTGGAATAAGACTCAAATCTATGCTGTGCTGGTGAGCAAATATTATAGAAATGAACTGGCCTTCATAATGGTTAGTCTGAAAAGAGTATGGGGTTGGATGTTATTCTAGTGGCACTTTAACTAAAAATAAACCCAAAAGGACTGTACATGATGTTATTGTTAAGTGCTGTGAGTTGGTTCCAACTCATAGTGACTCTTGAACCACTCATCTTGAAGTTCAAACCAACACTGCAGTCCAGCACATTATCCAGCAGAGCTACACCAGGACTCCATAGTATTAAGTTCATTGTCTTTGAAAGGAACCACCTTGAGAAAATATCAGGATGGTATTCAGCAAGTGCGTTGCATTTTTTTCCATGGTGCATAAAAGATTTAGTGCTAACTTTTTACTTCCTTGGAAGTAAAGAAGTATTTACACAGGAAGGAAGAAGCACAGCAGAATAATTAAAGTTTTCAGATTACTCAAACACCCTATTGTTTGCAGAGTTTTTTCCTTTTGTACATAAAACTTTTCAACAAAGTAGTTAAAATCAAACAAATGCCTTTGACTTGTGCTTTTGCACTTTATATTTTTTACCACTTGCCTGTAGATTCTTATGTCATACTCTACTTTCATTTTTTTTGGTGGTCAGGATGCTGCTTACTTTCTCCTCCTCACACCCCTTCAAAGTAGAAGACAAGGCTTAGCAGGCTTTAGGCACAGAGCTCCAGAAACCACCCTCCGATTTGGATGCCCACAGATTCTCTCTGCTCTCTTCCACCTCAGACCCTCCCATAGGACACATTCATGAGCTGAAAGCCAGCTCTTCTGCTTTGAAATCACCCCAAAGATGTTGAGAAGCGATGTCTCTGCCTTCTAACAAGCCTCTCCCATACCTAAGACCAATGATCGGTGACCAGCATAGATAACACATTTTCCTCACTTATATATGGTGGTTCTGTAGAGTCAGTTGTTGTTGTTATGTGCTGAGGAGTCGATTCCAACTCATAGCGACCCTGTACAGGGTTTCCAAGGCTGTAAATCTTTACGGGAGCAGAAAGCCTCATCTTTCTTCCACAGAACAGCTAGTAGTAGCAGCCCGATTCATAACCACTAAGCTACCAGAGCTCAAGACTGCAAATCACAATGTCGGCATTTCAAACCCACCTTGGAAACCCTATGCAGGCTCACTATGAGTTGGAACAGACTTGACAGCACTTAACAACAATAACACATATGGCTCAGGAGACCTGGTGGTGCAGTTGGATGAGTCTGTGCTAACTGAAAGGTTGGTGGTTTGAACCCACTAGTTGCTCCATGGGACAAAGATGAGACAATCTGTTTCATTAAAGATTACAGCCTTGGAAATCCTATGGAGCAGTTGTACTCTGTCCTATCAGGTCACTACAGGGCAGAGTGGAATGGACTCGATGGAAGTGAGAGGGTATATATGGCTCAGGGAAGTGCATGCTGGGAATGGCCCAGTTTAGTGAGGGCAACTACATGCAACAGAATGTGGGCTGACAATCTTCTACTTACAGATTATTATTAGCAACAGCTCCTGATTTTCCATCTGTCGCAAATTCATCCCTGTCTCAAAGCTGCCCATGCTGCAGCCCTCATCCCAGCCATCTCCTCCCTTCTTTCTCAGACACTGAAGGGTCTGCTTTATTCAACCTCTAAGCACAGACACTCAGACACACAAGAAAGCAATGCCAGTCCCTACTTCCCATAGTACACAGTTCAATTTAGGAAATTTGTTGTTGTTGTTAAGTGCCTTCGAGTCTGTTCTGACGCATAGTGACCTGATGTATAAGGTTTCTGAGCACCAGCTGGTGGGCTTGAACCACCAACATTATAGTTAGTAGTCCTGCGCTTATCCTACAGTGCCACACCAGTAAATACAAGGGAATAGGAAAACCAAAGACACACAGTTTACACATTTTCACATCTGCATTGTTTTGCATTGGAAGTTTCAGGAAGCCTCCTCAACTTGATGCCAACAAGTTTGTTTGTGGTGGAGCAAGAACATCACAAACAAACTCGTTTTTTCTAATGCTTAGTGTGCATCTGCTGCTGTTCTGATAACTCGCTTTCTTAAATGACTGTGGTATACCCCATATCTTTGGAGAAAATTTCTACAAATGCATACAATTTATTTCTATTGGAAGAGGAATGGCTTTCTAAAAAGTTGTATGCTTTCTAATTTAACAGACAAATAAAGTCTCTTGTGTTCATGCGATTCCTAGTAAATACATTATAAGGATAAGTCAAAAAGTATTACGACAAACTCACAGAAACCTTTATAAAACAAAAACATTGATGTGTGAATCCGTTGTTTCTCAACATATCCTCCATCGAGGTTTATACACTTCTGAAAGCAATGCTTCCATTTCTCTAAATACTCCTCAAAGCATTCTTCACTCTTCAATTTACAGCACATTAAAATGGAACTTTTGACATCCTCGAGGGACTCAATTCATGTTAATTTTCAATGTTCTTTGAATTTTAGCAACAAAAAGAAGTCTGAAGAGACAAAATCAGGATTGTAGGGTGGATGGGGTAAGATTTCCTAACAAAATTCTCATAGGAGAGGCCTTGCTACCTTTGAAGAATGGGCAGGTGCATTGTTCTTCTAAGATCTTGATTATACATTGTCCAACTTTCTCATGCATATGAGGTGACTGAAAATAGCATGGCTTGGGTTGCGTGCTCCTTAGTCTTCAAAGTGCTATTTTTGCTTTTTAACACTTTAAAGAAGTCTTTTGCAACAGATTTGAGAAGAAGTTTGCTGTTGTTGTGCTGTTAAGTGCCATTTAGTCAGTTCCAACTCATAGCAACCCAATACAGAGTTTCTAAGGAGAAGCTGGTGAATTTGAATTTGAACTTCGAGGTTAAAACCGACCCTGCAGTTTAGTGCATTAACCCACAGCACCATACCAGGACACCCTTGAAAAATGTATATTAACTAAAATGCCATTTAGATATAGTGGTAATTTGCTGATGCTAGGGGCAGTGACTTATACATAACTCTTTAGACAATGTTTCCTTTTCAAAGGGATCATGTTGACTGTTGATTAGTGCCATTGAGTCAGTTCCAACTCACAGCGACCCTTTATAGGGTTTCTAAGGAGTGGCTGGTGGGTTTGAATTGCCAACCTTGTGATTCAAACCTACCTAGTGGTCCAGTGCTTATCCTACAGCACCAATCAGGACTATAAAAAAATATTAATAGTTTCTTGGTCATTGAGGTTTTTGCTTTCCTACTCACATTCTTATACACTGTTGTTGTTTTTAAGTGCCATCAAGTTGATTCAATCCATAGTGAACTTATATAGGGTTTCCAAGGAGTGGCTGGTGGGTTTAAATCACCAACGTTGCAGTTCAAACCGACTTTACAACCCAGAACACTAACCCACAGAGCCTTAATTCAAATGGTATTAGTTAATAATTTGTGATAATATATCAAAAAAATGAATAACAGATATCAAAACCGATGTAAGAAAAGACTCTGAAACTTGCTCTCCAGCATAGAGATGCTAAAGCAAATGGAAGAAATAAAGAGGTAAAGAGCTGAACAGAAAATATCAAAGGGCAACTTGAGAAGACAAAGTCAATTATTACAATAAAATGTGCTAAGCCCTGAAGTTAGAAAACCAAAAGGGAAGAGCATGT
>NW_006408694.1:994835-995884 GCF_000296735.1 Chrysochloris asiatica
TAGATCAATAAGCAATATCATGATAAATGGATAAAAGATTTGAAGTTGTCAAAGACTTAATTTTGCTTGGATCCAGCATAAACACTCAAGCAGCTCAAGAAATCAAATGACGTACTGTATTAGACAAATCTGTTGCACAAGACCTATTTAAAGTATTCAAGAGCAAAGATGTTAGTTTGAGGATTAAAGTGTGCTTGGCCCAAACCAGTATATTTCAATAGCCTTAAAGCATGTGAAAATTGGATGGTGAATAACAAAGACCATAGAAAAACTGATGCATTTGAGTTACGGCGTTGAAGGAGAATATAAAAAGTACCATGGACTGCTACTAGAACAAACAAATCTGTGTTGGTAGAAGTATAGTCAGTGTACTCCTTGGAAACCAGGATGGCAAGATTAGTCTATCATACTTCAGCTATATTGTCAGGAGTGCCCAGTCCTGGAAAAGGTATCATGGTAAGTAAAGTGGAGGATCAGTGAAAAAGAGGAAGCCCCCAATGACATCGATTGGCATAGTGTCAGCAGCAATAGGCTCAAGCTTAAGAATGATTTCAGGATCGTGTACAGCCTGGCAGTGTTTTGTTCTGTTGTGCATAAGGTCACTATGAGTTGGAATTGACTCAGCGGCACCTAACAACTGCAACACCAACAAATATACCATCACCTGTCTGTTGGTTATACTGTGGTGGCTTGCATGTCACTATGATGCTAAAAGCTATGCCACTGGTACTTCAAATGTCAGCAGGTTGTTGAACAGGTTACAGATTAAGAGAGACTCAGAAGAAAAGTCTGGTGATTTAGTTCCAAAAATTCATTAATGGAAACCTTATGGATCACAACAGAACACCATCCAATTTGCTTGCTTTGGACGTATCATCAGAAGGAATCGATCAGTAAACAGGAGCTCATGTTTGGTGAAGTAGAAGGTCTGCACAG
Organism: Chrysochloris asiatica; assembly: GCF_000296735.1. NCBI lineage: Eukaryota > Metazoa > Chordata > Mammalia > Afrosoricida > Chrysochloridae > Chrysochloris > Chrysochloris asiatica. The sequence continues at coordinate 995,772 of NW_006408694.1, forward strand.
CTACTTCTCTGAGATTCCAGAGTGCCTGTACTGGTCATTATTGTTATTGTTGTTAGGTGCCATCGAGTCAGTCCCGACCCATAGCGACCTTATGCACAGCAGAATGAAACACT
>NW_006408694.1:998744-1014511 GCF_000296735.1 Chrysochloris asiatica
AAAGGTAAGAAGTGACTGGCTTATAAGCTTTCAAGAGGGAACCTAGATCAACAGGGCAGGGAGGATGGTAGAGTCTCCAGTGAGTAGTATCCAACCTATCTAGGAAAGGCTGATGAAAAGAAATGCAGATGGGTCTCTTGTTATGCAATGGCGAATAACTGTCACCAGGACTGATTGAGAGGACTGGAAATGTAAAGGCGGATATTTTATAGCAAGGAGGGGAGTGATTAACCTTTCAGTCTAGGAGTGGAGGGTCTTGGGACCATCAATGGAGGAGAGTGAAGAGCGGGACCCCACCCAGAGAAGCAGTGAGGCATGAGATGGAGACAGAGAGGATGATGTGAAGAGATGGAGTGGCTGGGGACTTGAGATCCAGAGAGGGAAAGGGGCTGTGTGCTGAGGACCGTGGGGGAGAAAGGGGAAGCTTTCAGGGTATACCCTTTGGTTGGGGGATGATGCATGGACAGGATGGTAACTATAGCAATGAAACGATGTATGATAGAATGAATGTAAAACTAATGTTTTCCCATATAAATGATCACACAATACACAACAAAACATTTATTTAAAAAATATATTTATTTGTAAGTATCTCTATGAAACATGCAAAACCTCTGAGGACACATGAGGTAGAGTAAGTGTATGTCTACTGTTAGAAGCAGACAGACTCACTGTAAAACAAATTCTATTATTGTCATGAATTATTGTGATATATAACAAAATACTCATCACTGAATGAAGGGCATGGAAGGAAAAGCTGTGTATACCCCAATTTGTTTTTCAACTTGGCTGACATGTCTGCTAATTATGCACTACAATGTTAGTAGAGGCTATCACATGTCTGCATGAATGTCAAGTGACAGAAATTAAATTACAGAAGGAGGATGAATGCCTTTCTGTGGAGATGAATCAGTTATTTAGAAAGCATGTACCATGTGCCTATGGCAAATGAAAGATGAAAAAGATTATTAGAAATAGGCTCAAGTGAAAAATGAAAAGTGCTCCAGGAAGAAATTTCCAACCTCTTTCCATTGGGTCTTTGGTAGAAGTAAATAAAAAGAAGAAGGAAAAACAAAAACATGTAAGTAATTCCATTCTGGTTACTCAGAGATTATCCCAGTACACAGCTTTGTGATAAAAAGAGGAAAGGAGGTTATAGTTTAAAACTCTGGAAGAAGAGTTCAGAACCAAGTATATGGTCAAAGAAAATATTTAGAATGGATCTTTGGTCCTGTACCAAACAAAGAAAATAATAATAATAATTAAAAAATCAGTTGCCAACAAGACCCATGATACGTGTTCCTTAGTGTTTTCAGTGGTGGATATTTTGGAAGTAGATCAGACCTTTCTTCTGAGATGTTTCTTAGTAGACTTGAACCACCAACCTTTTGGTTAGACTAGCACATAATCTATTTGTACTACTCAGGGATCCCTCTGTCTGCAAGAAAATGATAAGAAAAGGGACCAGGGTATGAAGGTAACTACGGTGTTACATGGACTGCGAAAAGAATAAGCAAATCTGTGTAGGAAGAACAGCCAGAATGTTCCTTGGAAGCCAGGATAGTGAGACATATCATACTTCGGACATGTTATCAGGAGTAACCAGTCCCTGGAGAAGGATATCATGTTTGGTAAAATCAGAGAAAAAGAAGAAGACCCCCAACGAGATGGATTGGCACATCGCCAGGAGCAATGGGCTCAAACATAGCAATGATTGTGAGGTTGGCGCAGGACCAGGCAGTGTTTCATTCTATTGTGCATAAAGTCACTATGAGTCGGTACCAACTCAATGGCACCTATCAACAACAACAACAACAACAGGGTATTACAGCATTATTTCCTTGAATATTTAGTACAATTTCTTTATCACTAAGAGAATGTGAGATTTACAGTTGAAAGATTTTCCATCCAACTCTTTCACTTACTGGCCATAAGACTCAGGAAAGCCATTTAATCTCACAGAGACCTAGTTTCTTCATCAGTAAAATGATGGCAATAATGAGTTTTGTCCTAACTAAGGAGCTGTAAAAATTTAGAGAGCTAATACTTATAAAACTACTTCTGAAATTGATGTTACATAAAAGACATTATTAAAATTTTCATTAAGGAGACTTACTGAAAGTTTTAGGAGCCCTAGTGGTGCAAAGGAGTTCTGGTGTGGTGCTGCTGGTTAATGCACTAGATTGCAAATTTGCTTTGAACCAAAAGGTCAGTGTATTCAAGCTCACCAGCTGCTCCTCGGAAACCCTATTACAGGGTCACTATGAGTCAGAACCGACTTGATGGCACTTAACAACAACAGTAGTGCAGTGTACTTCTGGTGTCTTGCTATAAGATAAGCACCGGACTGAGAACTACAAGGTCGGCAGTTCAAACCCACCAGCTCTCCTTAGAAACCCTATACAGGGTCACTATGAGTCAGAATCACTTAATAGCAACAGTGGTGCAATGGTTAAGTACTCAGCTACTAACCAAAAGGTCGTCAGTTTGAACCTATCAGCAGCTCCAAAGGAAAACACCCTGGAATCTGTACCTATAAAGACTGCAGTCAAAGAAACTCTATGGGGCAGTTCTACTTGGTCCTATACAGACACAAAGAATTAGAATACACTCAATGGTACACAACAACAGAAACAGAGCAAGGATGGGGTCAAACAATTTGGGAAGTAGTTTAAGAGGCTAAAAGAGAGGTCATATCCCCCCAGTGATTGTAAATAAGCTTCCACTTCCTAGCCCCTCGATTTCCCTGGCCATATTTATCACACAAACCTCAGGCCTCATCTGCCAATTGGTCCGTAGGGTCACTAGAGTGTAAGTGGGTACTGACTGCACCAGGTGACAATTAGAGGGACTGGCACGAATATGTCTGTAAAATCTTGGCTCAGTTTATCTTCGTACATTAATTTTTTTGAATAAAAATATTCCTGTAGTTAGGAATAGCAGCAAAAAGGGTTTTCATACGCACTGCTTACACATATCGATATACCTACAAGGCTAAAATTATATGCTACTTTTCTTTATAAATGCGGCACTGTGGATTAATGCTCTGGACTCCAAAGTCAGTTTGATCTATAAGGTCAGCGGTTCAAGCTCACCAGCCACTGCTCAGAAACCCTGCACAGAGTCGCTATGGATCAGAACCCACTCGACAGCAATTAACAACAATGTTCTCTAGTGAGAGCTATCATTATTACCCAATCACAATTACACTTCAGATCACGTGGTCTTACCTGATGAGCTACACATTGCTTTTGTTGCTGGTGGTGTTTTTTATTGTTCCTAATTATCTCAGAATTTCTCATCTTTTAGCTTTGTAATTAGCATTTGTAATTAGGTTTATAACTAGCATTTGTAGACCTATATCAATAACATCTGAAAAAAAATAATGTAGGTTGAATGCAATGGGGAAAATATTTTAAAAACTCATATTAATAATGTTGTAACTAATAATGTAATTCAATGTAGAAAGATTTTACAAAACAATTTTGCTGTAAGCATTCATATAATCTAAAAATATCATTACATTAAAGCAATTTACAGCTCTATTTATCACAGATTATTCTATGATTTAAATATACAATAAACAGTACTAAAGATTCTTTGTGGAGGAGGTCCACAGTAACATATGATACCATATGTTACTGCACTGGGTGGCCCCAACCCTAGTGATACCACTGAACCTTTCAGAGTCGTTTGCTCTTTGTATTAACTGATTTCTTCTCTTTGGTGTAAAAATGTTAGGACTTGGGAGAGAAGAAAGTGATACTTAGAATGGTTTTCCTTAGCCCTGACCTCCTGAAGGAATGTTCTCACCTTTCCCTCATCCCCTTGGCTTGGGTTTTATATTACTCTCCTCCAGATACTACAAAGTCTTATCTCCCCCATCCATAGGTATTCTCTCCCAAGAAATCCCAGTACAGAAGATGGCGAGAGAGCTCCAGTATCCTCTGGAAGGCGAAATACGGCAGCTCTCATTAATCTCATGCTACAAACAAGGAAGATCCACTGCATCAATTCTAACTCATAGTGACCCTACAAAGGGCTTCCAAGATGGTAAACCTTTATGGCAGCAGATGTTTCCCCAGTGGAGTGGTTAGTAAGTTTGAACCACTGACCTTGCAGTTAGCAGCCTGATGTCTAATCCACAGCACCACCAGACCTCCTTAAAAATGAAAAAGGTGGGGCTAAAAGGTTGAGTTATTTATTCAAAAAAACCACTCAAATATGATAAAGCTGAAATGCAACGCTAAAATTCAATCTGGGTTGAAAATTAAATGAAGTCTTCTTGAGACCCAGAAATCTCCTAGAAATCATTCTCAATGGTTTTGGGAGGAATTCACATATATACTCTAGATTGAGGAACACAGGGAAAATAATACATGCCTAATATAAATTATGGAGTCCTGGTGTGGCGCTGTGGGTTAGTGCACCAGACTGAAAAGCCATTTGAACTGCAAGGTCGGCGGTTCAAGCTCACCAGCTGTTGCTCGGAAACCCTATATAGGGTCACTATGGGTCGGAACCGACTCCATGGCACTTCACAACAACAACAATATAAATTATATATTTGATGGGTAGAAGAAACCTTTTCAAAGGTTAGGATGAGGAAACCTACTCCTAAACCACTAAGCCAAAAAAGCTACCAGTGCTTTCTATTTGTCTGGAGCCATTCCCTGCACAGCTGCCCACACATAAACGGTACCAGAATACACCTCTTCAACTTATTTCCTCAAATTACATTGTGACTGTTGAATTGCTTGGGGGACACATCACAGTTCTATGATAAGCTCTTCTTCTATTCCTCCCTGTGGGACAAAGAGGAGGCTTTCTGCTCCCAAGAAGATTTAAAGCATCCGAAACCCTATACATGAGTCAGAACCAACTCCACAGCACTTAACATCAATAATAACATTCCTCCTTATTCCTTCTGCTGTCCCAATGACCTGTCTCCGATTTAATGTCCACTGTCACAGGGATTGTCATCCATACCAACTTTACTTCCATTCTTCTTTTAGACCCCCATATATTTCTTTAATCAATAATATATGCCAGGTACAATGTTAGGCATTAGGGATACAACAATGAACAGAGTAGACAAAATCCTTAAGTGAAAATAAATGCAAGAGAGTCTATAAAAGGGATGGAAGGGTCTGTAGCGTATGTATATCTGTGTGTGCAAGATGTGTGGACATTGCAAAGTTTGGATACAGTGGTCAAAGAAGGAAAAAGCAGAGTGGACCCCCAGAGGAAGTTACAAAGTAAGCCATGTGGATAACCCCAGGTTGAGTGTTCAATGCAGATAGGGTTGTTAGTGCAACACTCCTGCATTCAAAGCACAACTGTACTGTAAAAGAGGAGTTGGGAAGGCAGATGGCTGGTGTACCCCAGTGAGGCACAAAGCGGTGGGAAGCGTCAGAGTGGTGGGAAGATCATGGAAGGCCTCATGAGCCATGATGGTGGTGGTGGTTGTGTGGCATCAAGTCAGTTCCAATTCACAGCAGCTCCAAACAGTATTTCTGAGACTGTAAAGCTTCATCTTTCTCCCAAGAAGAAGCTGGTAGGTTTGAACTGCTGACCTTGCAGTTAACTGCTCAACTCTATAACCCACTACACTACCAGGATTCCTTATAAAGATTGTGAATTCCACTGTTGTTGTTGTTGAGTGACATGAAGTTGGTTCTGATTCACAGTGACCCTGTATAGAGTTTCTGAGGAGCAGCTGATGGGTTTGTACTGCTGACCTTTTGTATCTTGCAGTAAGTTGTCCAGTGCTTATAGCCACTGGAAGGCTGTTGCTGTTTTTTTGTTTTTTTTTTTTTACTGAGCAGAGAAGTGAAATGTCTGACTTTAACAGAAACACTGTAGTTCTTATGTGACTACTAACCAAAAGGTTGGTAGTTTGAAGCCACCCACATAAACCTCAGAAAAAGACCAAGCAATCTTCTGCAGAAAAATCAACATGAAAACCATGATCTGGGGCCAACTACACAGCAATTGGTCAGCTTTTTTTCACAGGAATACTGTAGCTGTGGAGTCCTGGTACAGCGCTGTAGAATAAGCACAGGACTACTAACCACAAGGTTCCTGCTCACCAGTCGCTCCGCAGAAACTCAATATATGGTCGCTATAAGTTGGAACTGACTCCAAGGCACTTAACAACAACAATATTGTAGCTGCAAGGGGAAGAGACTATGAAGAATGGGTACAGAATAGTCTCCATGCAAATGGCTGAGGTGAGAGATGATGGAGACTGGAAACATGGTGATGGTATAAGATGATAAGAAGGGGTTAAGTTGGAGTGCATTTCTAAGATACAGCTGACTGGATTTGATGATGGACTGAGTATGGCATGGGAGGAAAAGCATATTATAAGTAGGGCATGGAGGCTTTTGTCCTGATGCTGGCCAGGAAAAGGGAAAACTCTTGAAAGAGCAGGTATCTGTGGGGAAACTTGTTCAAGAGTTCTGTCCTGGACTTGGCATGCTTGGTGTGCCTGCTAGACATCTTAGAGAGATGTCACATGGGCATTGAGGGGCAATAGAAACAGGACACAGGACCAGCAAAGAGAAATGAGAAGGAACAACCAGAATGCTAAAAATCCAGAGAGCAGGGATTGGTCAGCAGAGAAACACACGGGTCTCTAATTTTTACTACAAAAAGAATATAAATTTTACTTTTATAAACATACAAAACATCTAAAGAAGAAAAATAAGAAGCAGTTTGTGTCCATTTCCCCTTTTGGATCTGCATAAGCACGCATATATAGAGAGTAATTATTATTATTATATTTACTCGGTCTTCTATCTCAGGCAGGCACCTTACATGTACTTACATGCATCAGCTCCTATAATCCTCCTCACTGCCACGTTCACTGCTGTTCTCTTATGATTTTTCCCTTAGCAGAACTCTGACTGGACCTCGGGATTTCTGATTTCATAGCTTGGGTCTTGCCTACTGCTATTTGAAGGACTGCAATTAAAACATACATATTGCTTTTTGAAGCTATTTTCTGAACCATGATTTTCAGACTTACAGTGATTGCATAGTTTTATCACTAGGATGTGCCACTATTTATAAGGGTAAATCATAAAGGAATTGTTCCTAGGGTTCCAGTCTATACACGCATGGGTTTATTCCAAACAAAAGGTGTTTAAATATGTCTCTGTGATCTGTGGATGGCTGCAGACAAGTTCTCAATAGTACTTTTATTTTAGTCTTGTTAGAAAGCCTTCAAGAAAAGGTCCAATCAAAACAATGGCTTCCAAGGGCACCTTCTGGGTCAGTTAAATTTAAGACGGAAAGATTAGTTCAGAAGGTTACAGTGACTACTTTTGGGGACTCCCAAGGGGTAATCTTGATAGATTTTTCTCAAAAGACATAAGGTGGTCACTTGGGCTTATTACCAAGAAGTTTTAAGTAAACTGAAAGCTGCATCGGTAAGGAAAAGGCCAGAAAATTTGCACTGCGGAATTTTTTTCCATCAAGAGGAGAATTATGAAGAGTTGAAAAGTAAGCACAGAACAGTATGTTAAGTGGACAGAGACATGCTCCAAGACTTGACTGCAAGAATTTTGAATCAAAACGCTTCTGTGTAAAATAATCTCTAAAAATGGGAGACAGTGTACATTCTAAATTGCTCTGAGCTCTAGACAGCTTGTCTTTTGCATGTAAGAAAAAGCATCGGATGGTGGAGTAAAGAGTTTATTGCTATTGATCTGTTGCACTCCTTTTCTGTGTGAACACAATTTGAGCTATCACCCATGACCAAACAAGACAGTTCATGGATAAAGTGACACAAATTCATGACATCACTACCTAACACTGGAGCAGTGAAGCAAACAGTGATTATTAAGCTCTGATATCCTAAGAATCTATTATTACTTCAAATAGCACTGCAGCAGTAAATCATGGAGTTGCAAAGCATAAAATATATTAAAGCAGAGTTTAAATTGTTTTGCTATTCATATGGGTTCATATGAAAAAATAAAACTTTATATTTAATAATGGGAAAAGAAAAATTGTCCTAACAGTAATTCACTCAACTATGCCAATAATGAGTATACTACATGGGAAATGTATTGGTTTTGGAGACAGATAGATTTAAAATATGAGTATGTCTTACCCATATGAAGTTAGAAGTCCTGGTGTGGCACTGTGGGTTAATGTGCCAGACTGCAAAGCCGTTTGAACTGCAAGGTTGGCGGTTCAATCTCACCAGCTGCTCCTCCGAAACCCTATACAGGGTTGCTATGGGTCGGAACTGACTCGACAGCACTTAATAACAACAACAACATATTAAGTTAGGAATTCTGGTGTGGTGCCACAGATAAGCACTCAACCTCAAGGTCAGTTTGAACTGCAAGGTCTGAGGCTCAAATTCACTCCTTGGAAACTCTATACAGAGTTGCTATGAGTTGGAACCGACTCAACAACACTTAACAACAACAACATAAGGACTTGATAGATTATTCATGGTTTCTGAACCTCACTTATTCTTCATTAAAATTTGATCAGAATAGCTTTACTGTCAGTATTGCTGGACAGTATTTGAGACTTTAAGTTTTTGCTTGTTTATAAATTTCTTCTTATATGTTGCAGAGGAGCTCCTGGGTGGTACAAAAGGTTAAGTGCTTGACTGCTAACCAAAAGATTAGAGGTTTAAGTCTCAGCAGAAGCACCTTGAAAGAAAGGCTTGATAATTTTCTTCCAAATAATCAGCCACTGAAAAGTTATACTCTAATGCACAAGGGTAAGAATCAACTTGAATTTGGTACGTGGCAGATGGCAACTGTGTCTTGATATTAATTCTCCCCTTCCTTTTAATAATAGCAGAACCCCTTCTGCTCAGTTTTTAGCTGGCCTTGTGACTGCCAGATCCTGACCATATATCTCAGCCTCTCTTTTGGCTAGGTGTGGCCATATGAAGGTCAGGCCATAGAGAAAAGAGTAGAAGTGGTGTATGTAACTCCAGGCCATCACCTGCTATTGTTGTTGTTAAGTGCCATCAAGTCAGTTCCAACTCATATCGACCCTGTATAGGGTTTATGAGGAGCAGCTGGTGAGTATAAATAACCAATCTTGCAGTTCAAACTTACCATGCGGTCCCGCACACTAACCACAGCAACACACCAGGATTCTTGCTCTTAATTCTGTTTGCCTCTTATTGAGCCTGGAGGATGGTGAGGTGGAAACAGCAGTCTTGGACTTAAGGATGGTCACTACATGTTGAGGATGGTGCCACTGACCTCCTGGTGCATAGCTCTACATCCAGCCAGATGATCTATCTAATTTTGGATTGCTTTAGGAGAGAAAGAGATTAAATTCTATTTATTTAAGTGATTGTATTTTTAAGTTGTTTTATTCAGCAGCTTTTTCTACTGTTTGTTCTTTCTCTCTTTTTTTAAATTATGGTTTCAGTGAAAGTTTACAGAACAAATTAGTTTTCTGTTCTTGATTCTTATTTTCACCCATTTCTTAATCACATTGTTTCTTTATATCATTGCCCCAGAGGAAATAGATGACAAAGTCTTTATCTTTTTCTGTTTTGTATTCCCAAAGTTTCATTTTTGGAGGAAGCAAAAAAGAAGAAAAAAAAAAGGGGGGGGGCAAGGAAGATTCTTTAGCAGAACAAATGTCCTGAAAACAGAGCAGGAGTGTCAGATTCTCAATCCCCTCTTAGCCTACTTTTTTTGTTTTTTCCCCCCTGGACTTAGAACAGGAGGAGTATTCTATGAGGCAAGGACCATGGAATCGGGGTTTGGTTGTATGTTAGCCTGCTGGGCAGGAAAGAGGACTATAATCCAAAGCACAGACAGAACTAGTTGTGTTCAAGAGAAGTCCTGTGTCCATAGTTTGACCATGCACAGCAGAATCTGATGGAAAAGTAATACAAACAGTGGCCAGGAAGTTCCAATAGCTTCTTGTATGGACCAGTTGTCAGGGCCAGTGGCAAACCTCCACCCAACTGCAGTGCTTTGGTGTTATTCAAGAGCTTGAGCTTGGCACAACTCTGGAGATGCAGGAAGGCAAAATGTGAAAGATTAATTTTCCTCAAGCCCAGCAGCTTGAGGAAGTTACTGACATAAATCAGGAACTGGTGGGATAAAGCACTGTACCATGAGGTCAGTTTGAACCACAGATGGAGGTTTAAACTCACCAGCCACTCCTTGGAAACTCTACATAGGCTTGGTGTGTGTATGTATATAGTCAGAACTGACTCGGTGTCACTGAACAGCAACATCATCAGAAATATAGTAATGTTTTTTGTTTTTTTTTACACTTAAGTTTCTGGTATTAGAGTCTCACATACTATGAATTAGCACAGTGATCCTTTGATCCTTAAATCAATGTATTGATATTCTGGACCTTCTGATAAAGACTGAGATATGAAAGTGATTAAGAAGCATTCTTGCTTCCATGTTTCCCATTTCTAGGAAGTCAGCTTAGTGACGAAAAGCAAGAAGGGTAACACATGCTCTATAAAGTTCAGTGGACCCAGTAAAGGGAAAAATCTACCACTGCCTAAGAGAGTTGAAGAAGATGTCAAGTTAGAGTGATAGTTGAATTAGACCTTGAGGTAGAACTGTAACTATGAAGAAGCAAGGAGAGTATCACTTTCCATCCTGAGTACAGACTTTCCAAGAGTAAGTAGAAAATAGATGGACAGGGCGGTTTGTAAGATTATACCCAGGAAAAGTCTCAGTGGAATCAAACATCATCACTGGAAAGAGAATGGAAGCTGCAGACCAGGGAGCTGAAGTTTCATTTCCCACCTGCCCTTTCTGGCTTGCTCTCCATGGTGTTAAGACCTGGCCTCAATTCTGCTTTTATGATGAACAGAACTTTACAGGGAGGCAAAAGCACAGGTTGATGGTAGATGGATCTCAGGAGTCCATCAAAGGGACTGCATTTCTTCTAACCAGTCAGTGCTGGTTGCCCATTATTTGGGAGCAAGATTTATTAGTTGTGTAGCATGCATTGTCTAAGAGTCCATCCAAAGACAGTTCAAATAGGCATCACTGACTTGCTAACATTTCTTCTGGAAAAGCAGACTCAGGAGGCAATCTCAGGTGGTCTCCTTGGCATGTGCATTTGGAAGAATCTTCAGTCTTGTCTGGTGCACACGAGTCAGATGTAATAAATAATGTCTGAGGAATAAAGTGCTCTTTCATGTGGACGTCTTGTTAAGTGTCATCGAGTTGGACTGGAAAATGTTAATTTTTTTTCTTGGCTACCTACAAGGATAGAAGTCACCTGACATTCATACTGGTGTGGACTATACACCTTCTCATAGATATTTCCTATAACAATAGTTTCTAAACAAATATAATAGAAGGATAAAAAGACAACAAAACCTTATGTTTACTTCTTTCTATTTAGCTCATATTGCTTCCATTTGTTTTCCTCGGCACTTGGCTGACTGTCTGTGTTTCTATCCCTGCACTCACCCTGACTCACAGAAACTGTGTCTATCAATAGTCATTGTATACAGGGAGCACACATGCACTTTGATGATAATTGTAAACCGGCTATGGTAGAGAGAGTGGCCAAACTGCCTTGAGGTGAGAGTAAGATTTGGGGTTTGAACTATGGTCAGACGACTACATCTCTAAGCAATATAAGGGTTGAGTTGGCTCTCCAGAGTCAAACTCACTATGAAAAATCATAGCCAGAGCTCAATCAGAAGCAATTTAATTAAAGTGAGTCAGTTTTCCAGGCCCAACAAGGCTTGCCAATTACAACTTGGCAACCAGCTGTCATTTGCTTTTTCAACAGACTCTTTGTCTAGTATCACCCAGGATCAGGTTGTGTATTGGTTTGGCTTACTAATTACCCTTCTACTGCTGTGGCATCATTTTGTGCCAATGTTTGCCTGAAGGGTCTTTTTAAATACAATTTGAATAGCTTGCAGGTAAAGGAAAGAATAGATGAAGAATGCTGATGCTGTGAGAAAAGCTAGATCTGTTCTAATGACATGAAAACGATTCTCAAAGTAAACCTGTGTTTGCATAGTGTAATCTTTTAACTTGCTCCTAATAATTAATAGACAAAATACACATACTACCTACTTACTATGCATCAGATAATGTTTCAATCATCACATTAGCTGATTAACTGCCTCATATTATACCAGCCTCCAAGACAGATGTTTGTTGTTGCTAAGGGCCACTGAGTCAGTTTTGACCCATACTGAACCTGTACAGGGTTTCCAAGGAGCAGCTGGTGAACTTGAACCACCAACCTTGTAGTTCAAACCGACTTTGCAGTCCAGCGCATTAGCCCACAGTGCTACACCCGGACTCCAGATGTTTGTAGCATCCACATTTTATAGGTGAGGCAAATGTTTTGGGTTGAATAGGATTCCTGTAAAACTCATGGCCAGCCAGAATCCCAGACTATGATCCTATTTGGAAATAGGGCCTTTGCAGATGTAATTGATAACAAAATCAAGACAAGATTATATATATTTTTAAATGGCCCTAAATCCCATGAAAACATACTTATAAGAGACAGAAAAGAGCACAGACAGACACAAAGGAGAGAGGATGATGTGAAGAAGGAGGAGAGATTGGACTGATGCATCTATAAATCAAGGAAGACTATGCACTGCCAGTAGCCAGCAGAAGCTAGGAGAGGGGCATGGGACATTTCTCCTTTAGAGCCTCAAGACGGAACTAATTCAGACTTCCAGCCTCTTGACTGTGAGGATAAATTTCTGTGGTTTTAAGCCAACCAATTTGTGGTACTTTGTTATGATAGCCACAAGAAACTAATACGACACCTGAGACATTTGCCAAAGGACACTTAGATAGGTAGTAAGCACAGAGCCATGGGATCTGGTTCAGGTGTTTCTAAACACTCTGCAGTCCTGTTGAAGTCACCAATGGGGTCTGGGCTGCATCTTGAGACAGTTCTGGTGCCATCACCCCTGGTTTCCACCGTGTGACATTAATTCATTTGATTTCATTCTTGGTGCTAAGCTACTCCATATCCCCAATTGCTACAAGATCTCCATGTATGCTTCACTGGCTGACAGATTGCAATGCTGTTAAAGTAAATATGCTTCAATTACCTTAAAATCACTCAACATTGCTGCCAGTGTTCCTACTGATACAAAACTACTGGAGTGACACAGATTTTAAGAAGAGTTTGAATTTGGAAGTAATATGGTTTTGTGGTTGGTGTAATGTAGAGTGATTTCAGGAAAAAGCATTTAGTGGTATCTGCATCCTACTAAAAATACAGTTCAGAGGTAGTATCCAGACCCATACAAAAAAGGTACTTGATTTGAGGAAACCTAAAAATCTACTGTTTTCTGCTTTTATTAACAATTTAATTCAAAGTTTTTTGTTTTTTTTAAATTATTTTTAACATCTTCAGGTATGAGTGGCTCCAGGCCATTAAAACTACACAACTGTGAGACACGAGGCTGTGATTACATGGTTAATGAAAGTGTCACCCTACCCAGTACATGGGAACTGCCTTTTGCTGATATATCTATCTTGACCACATTTCGTAAATCCTGTGCAATATTAATTCAGATGTTAGGAGATCGATAATGGTATTGATTCTGGTACTCACTCATAAGAGTTGGCTTTGACATGCGTTTTTTGGGTTACCCATTACAGCCAATTTTTATTATCTGATTTTTGTGTTTCATCTCTAAATCCACAAAGGTAATAGTCACAACCTCTGAAAATATTCTCATCTGCTCATAGTTTATCACAGTTTTGCCAGTGGGTTTGTGGCAGGTATGTTGCAATTTTTTTAACCTGATATTAATGAGGGTGTTCCAATGGGACAAGAGGCAAGTGTGGGAAAAGCCCATGAAAATATGTCAGACCTCATGATTTTGCAAGTTTCTCTTAAAGTTGCTACCGGACAGCTAATTATTTATTATGGCCCTTCTATTTCTCCATTCTGTGAAGTATTGTAAATTCTAGCCTTTATGCGGGTGACCACTTCCTGGAGAGGGACATTATGCTTGGCCAGTGAAAAAAAGGAACATTCCCCCAACAAGATGGACTGGCACAGTGGCAGCAGCAGCAATGGGCTCAAGCATAACAATTGTAAGGATGGCCCAGGATGAGGCAGTGTCTTGTTCTGTTGTGCATAAAGTCACAACTCAATGGAACCTAACAACAGGTCTGTGATTATGGACCTATTTGAAGTGAGTTGTTAATGAGGCAGGATTAAGGTGGAATTAAAAAGTAAGGATTACAGTACAGCAAAGGATAAGGATATCCCCACCTTACTAGCCAGTGTGACTCAAATCACCACCCTTATCTTCCTTGGAGACATGGTCTGAGTTCTATTTATAGGGTCACCCATGGTGGACAAGTTTCAGATAAGCTTCCAGATGAAGACAGACTAGGAAGAAGGAGTGATGAACTACTTTAGAATATTTAGCCACTGAAAACCTTATGAATAGCAGAGAAACACTGTCAGATATAGTGCCAGAAAATGAGCCCCACAGATTGGAAGGCACTCAAAATGTGACTGGGAAAGAGCTGCCTCCTCAAAGTAGAGTTGATCATGATGATGCAAATGGAGTAAAGCCCACAGGACCTTCATTTGCTGATAGGGCACAACTCAAATGAAGAGAAACAGTTGTAAACATCCATTAATAATCGGAACATGGAATGTATGAAGTGTGGATCTAGGAAAATTAGGAAATGTCAAAAATGAAATGGAACACATAAACATTGATATCTTAGGCATTAGTGAGCTGAAATGGACTGGTATTGGCCATTCTGAATCTGACAAATATATGGTTTACTAAGCCGGGAATAACAAATTGAAGAGGAATGTTTTTGCAATCATTGTCAAAAAGAACATATCCAGATAAATCATGAGGTACAATGCTGTTGGTGATAGAATAATATACATGAACCTACAGGGAAGACCAGTTAATAATACCACTATTATTCAAATTTACACACTAACCACTAATGCCAGGGAGAACAAAATAGAAGAATTCTATCAACTTCTTCAATCTGAAATGGATCAAACATGCAATCAAGATGCATGGTCATTAGTTATGATGGGAACTCAAAGGTTGGGAGCAAAGAGGAAGAATCAGTAGTTGGAAAAAATGGCCTTGGTGACAGAAAGATGCTGGTGATCACATGATAGAAATCTGCAAAATCAATGATTTCTTCATTTCAAATACCTTTTATAAAAAGCATGTGTAAGAGACAACTATACACATGGACCTCACCAGATGGAATACATAGAAATCAAATTGACTACATCTGCAGAAAGAGACGATGGAAAAGCTCCATATCATCAGTCAAAACAAGGCCAGGGGCAGATTGTGGAACAGACCATCAATTACTCATATGCAAATTCAAACTGAAACTGAAGAAAATATAAACAAGTCGATGAGACCCAAAATATGACCTTGAATATAGCCCACCTGAATTTAGAGATCCTCTGAAGAACAGATTTGATACATTGAACACTAAAGACCAAAGACCAGAGAGTTGTGGGATGACATCAATAACATCATACAGGAAGAAAGCAAAAAGTCATTAAGAAGACAAGAAAGAAGGACAAGGTCAAAATGGATGTCAGAAGAAACACTGAAACTTGCTCTCCAGCATAGAGATGCTAAAGCAAATGGAAGAACTGATTTAGTGGTACAAGAACTGAACAGAAATTTTCAAAGGTCAGCTTGAAAAGACAAAGTCAAATATTACAATGAAGTGTGCAAAGATCTAGACTCAGAAAACCAAAAAGGAAGAACACGCTCAGCATTTTTCAAG
>NW_006408694.1:1015636-1055058 GCF_000296735.1 Chrysochloris asiatica
AATCTGCTGCACAAGACCTTTTTAAAGTGTTGAAGAGCAAAGATGTCAGCTTGAGGACTAAGGTGCGCCTGACCCAAGCCATGGTATTTTCAGTAAACTCATATGCATGCGAAATCTGGACAGTGAGTAAGGAAGACCGTAGAAGAACTGATGCTTTTGAGTTATGGTGTTGGAGAGTATATTGAAAGTGTCATGGGCTGCCAAAAGAACCAACAGATCTGTGATGGAAGAAATGCAGCCAGAGTGCTCTTTGGAGGCCAGGATGACCAAACTTCATCTCTCATACTTCAGACATATTGTCATGAGGGACCAGTCGCTGGAGAAGGATATCATGTTTGGTAAGGTGGAGGGTCAGAAAAAAGAGGATGACCCTCAGCAAGACGGACTGGCAAAGAGGCAGCATCAATGGGCTCAAGCGTGGCAACTATTGTGAAGTTGGCCCAGGATTGGGCAGTGTTTCATTCTGTTGTACTTAGGGTCGCTATGAGTCAGTACTGACTTGATGGCACCTAACAACAACAATTGTGTGAGCTATTTCCATTGACAGTTGTGAGTTCTGTAAGATGTTGCAGAACCCTGGGACATGAGGGAGGGGTAGAGTGGTGACTGATATCAAGGACCATGCAGTGGTATGCTCTGTGGTGCTGTAGGATGCTCTGTGGTGCATTGGACTGCAAACTACAAAGTCAGCAGTTCAAACCCAAAAGCTGCTTCTCAGAAACCATATGCAGGGTGGCTACGAATCTGAAATAAGTTGAAGGCACTTAACAACATAACATGTTGGAAAGTCAGACACTTGGGATATCTTTATGCTCTACCTCCTAGGGACCAGCCTCGTGCTGATCTTTCTATAAGAAATTACTCATGCAGTCATCCTTGAGGGATCTGCACACTACTCACCTCCCTTCTCCCAACAAATGAACTCTATGAGTGGGTAATGCTTATGGTCCTGAGACAGGTAATTAGATGCTTTATTAGCTTGATGAAACAGCTTCTTCTCAATGAATCCACTTGCCTACCAGGATTGTGGGGGTGAGCTGTGGGCAGGAGAACAGGCCCTTCTCCTAGTATGGAAGACTGGACCTGGTGCCTGTCCCTGGCTGATAGGCTGACCCAGATTCTCCCATTGGGAATTTGGAATGGAATTACAGGACACTGACGTCTTGAGGAATACAGACAAATTTCATTCATGACAGGACACTGAAATGAAGCTCCAAGATTTCTTACTCTGCTTCCTATCCTGCATGAAGCTAGGCATTGTAATTGTCTCTGTGTTTCAGTGAGCCATCTTTGCATCCTTATAAAGAACATACCTTTTTGAGTGAGCTACTTCAATTTATAATCAATCACCTGGATCAAAGCTGTATAAAGTGACCTATGAGGGGAGCCTTCCTTAAGCCCTTCATATAAGTCCTCATTCCTTCCTTCACCTCCATCCTCAATACCTTCTTTTTTCCTCTCCATTCCCACTCATAATGGACAAAGAGACACAGATGTACACAACCAGATAGTACTGGGGCATCCAGAGGGCTGCAAGAGACTTAAGGATAGATAGCACAGAGCTAGAGCAGAGAACATGAGAGATCTAGATATGCCCAACAGAGAAAGAACCAGGCTATGTCTGGACAAGTGACATGGGAGATTTCCCAAAAAAAAAAGTCACTACCTTTGAGTCAACTCTGGCTTGGAGCGGCTGGTGGATTCAAACTGTTGACCTTTTGGTTAGCAATCCAACTCATAACCCACCACACCACTAGCACTCCTTGACAAATCACTCTTAAGAATAAGTAGCCTAAGATTCCCATGAGTTGCTATTTTTATTTAGGTCATAATTATTTTAAAACTATAGGTTTTATATTTAACAAAAGTGTACTATGTTAAAACTTCAGACAGCTTCCAAATTACTTCTAATGGGTTCACTTTAAGTTCATGAAAATTTTTAAATGTGATTTTTTCTTCTATGCTCTCAAAGAGACCCCATGTACAACAAATATCTGGAGGTTGACCACAATTTTCATGTTTCTTTGGTCCGTACGATGCCTTTGGGATAAAGCATCAAATTGATTATGGAACATGATATATCTTTGCACACTTTCTAAAACGTTTCCAGGATATTTGGAGAAGTACAATTTCTAGGCTGTGCACATATATCATGATCCAAATTCCATATCATGACTGGGCATCTTGATGCTAATGGCCTCTTCACAGAGGTGACGTCTCATGGTGTCAGTGCACACCATTAATGGTACTGGATTAAGCATTGCTAACAACCAGCAAGTAGTATGCCCACATTAAAAGTGAGAATCCCACTTTCATAGTTGAATGAAATGATCCAGCGATTCCATCCCATGCCAAAGCACAATAGCAAAATGACTTCTAATAAACAAGATTTGGTCTGTATTAGAAAAAATTGAAACTGGATTCAATTTTTAATCAAGGATCTCTTACCATAGAGACTTAAAACTTCACAGAACAGGTCTGTCTTCTAGGAGCCCTCCCATCAGCTTGATATTGGTATCAATATCAAAGAAGTATTTGTGAAACTTACAGTTACAACTAAATGCATCTGTAATGATAATTGGCCCTCAGGGTTTGAAACATGTACATGACTAGTCCCGGTGTGGCGCTGTGGATTACTGTGCTGGATTGCAAAATTGGTTTGAACCTCAAGGTTAGCTGTTCAAGTTCATCAACCACTCCTTGGAAACCCTAAACAGAGTCACTGTGAGTTGAAACCAACTAGATGACACTTAGCAACCACAACAATATTGCAATTAAATATCATAAGCTCTCTGTTCCTCAAGTACAAGAGAGTGGTAGGGAACCTTTCAAATCTGACAAATTGGGTAGAATTATAGGAGTCCTGGAATAGCACTATAGGATAAGCATGGGGCTGCTAACCAAAAGGTTGGCAGGTCAAACCCACCAGCTACTCTTTGGAAACAATGTAGGTTACTATATTTGGAACCAACTCTACAGCACTTAACAACAACAGGTGGGTCCCTTATTGTAGACTCTGTCATTTTACCTTTCTCTGTTCATTGTTCACTTGGCTCTTCCCTGACATTGCTGAAAATCAGCAAAGTAGATTTATGGATCTGTTTCATCTGTCAAGATTAGGCACCACAAATCTGTTCATTTTCTAGCCAACAAATGAATCTATACTGATCAGTTCATCTGCTCCACTTGTTTTTTTGTCTTGGCTTTCTCAACTTGAACTCCACTCCAAAAAGGGAAGATTGGATTAGAGGGAAGTAAAACAAAATCAAAGGGATTAAACTCAAAAATAGAAACTAACTCAGTGGTTCCATATGTATCAGTGCTGGGGTTTTTTTTCTTCCTCATATCAAAATAATTTATATGAAAATAAGTATTTTCATAATCCTGTACTAGTTTCTTTATAATTTTGTCTGCTTTCCCACATTACAGATGCCACACTGATTATCAATAAGATGGTTTCAATTACATACTTAGATTTAGTCTTAATATTCTGCCAATAAAATTCTTATATTTTCATTTGAGTTTATGAGGTATAAAAGTAGAATAACATAAATACAATTGATACCTTCAATTAGGTGAACAAATTGAACATTAAGACTGCAAGAAACCTCATTTCATTAGTTTCAAACACTTCTTGTTAAAGATGAAGAAACAGGCCTTAGAGATTTCAAGAAACTTGCCATATATGAGTCTTGAGTAGAATCATCAGAGCTTGGATACAATCACACAGGACACACTCCTGAAGAACTGGAAGGGCATGGTGAGGGATCATTCCTACCTCTGTGGCAAGAGTCAGGTGGTACTGATCTGTACATTTGTAACATCACAGGGACGTTGTGTCCAGCTTAATGAACAAGGTGGTAAATGTTACCAATGGTTTGAGCTTTTTAAAAATAATCCAATTTAAAAGACTGTATTCTCTCCTGTGACAGTCAGTCACACCTTTTAGCATTAAAACATCTTTTCATATAGGCAGCAAAAAAGGCTGAGGCTGAGAAAAAGCAAAGATACATAGAAACCATCAGTCCAAAGGATGAGTGGATCATATGAACTTCAGTTTCCATGGCTCTGAGACCACAAGTAGATGCTGCCTAGCTACCACTCTGAAAGTGATCACATTAAAAACTTCTGGATGAGGGTAGTGGAGAGGATGTTGAACAAAATTTAAAATCATAAAAAAGAACAGACTTACTGGTCAGTTAGAGACTGGTGGAACCCAGGAGACTATGGCCTTAGTCACCCTTCATACCTGGAACTGAACTTACCCGTGTGGCTCCACTTTTAGTCAAACAATAGAAAGGCCTATAAGGTGAACAATAATGCTAGGGAGGTGTGAACTCCTCAGAACAGTCAATTATTCAAGATCAAAGGGACAGCATTTACCCAGGGACAAAGTTCAGAAGACAGGATTAGGAAAGAAGAAGGAACAGATATAAGAAACCCAGGGAGGAAGTGGGATGACCGACATTTTAGGGATTACAATCAACAACATGAAACAAAATGTGTATGAATTACTGAACTGAAAAGTGATTTGCTCTGTCAATCTTCACCCAATTGGCAATAATTTTTTTTTAAAAAAAGGTCTTTTCCAAAATGAAAGAATGATTATCATAGATGGAAATTTAAAACTGTCTCTACTTAGGGACACAAAAGACTTCATTCACCTCTGTAATTTTTTCTAGTTTTGATTTTTTTTCCTAATTGTTTTATGTACTGCTGTTTCATATTTAAAATTATGGGAAACCATTAGCTTAAGGCATAATGAGTCACTGGAAAATTTAAAATCAAGGAGTAACATGAACAGAGAAGTAATCTGGGGAAATTGATTGTTCTTTTGTGGGTTATATCAACTTTAGTGTGAAGAAAACGGAGTCAGGAAGCCTGCTTAGAAAACAACTGAAATGCAGCTAGCTTACAGTGAGAGAAATGAGCTAGCAGGTGGTAGTGAAGTCTGGAACAAGGGTAGTGATGCAGATGACATCAGGAAAAAAGAACTGAAACCATAGAAAGCATGACTAATTAGAGGTAGGGATGGAGTAGAGACAGGAGTTAAAGATTGCTCCAAGGTTTCATGCTGAGGTGCCCAAATAGATAAGGTGTAGAATAAAGAAAAAAGAATTGTTTAATTTGGCAATAACTGTTTGGCTTAAGGAGCCCTGATAGTGTTGTAGAATAAGCACTGGAGTGCTAACTGCAAAGTAGAAAGATCAAACCTACCAGCTGCTCCACAGGAGAAAGATGAGCCTTTCTGCTCTTATAAAGATGTACAGACTAGGAAACCCTGCAGAGGGTCACTATGAGTTGGAATCAACTTGATAGCAGTGGGTTTTGTTATTTTATTTTATTTTTTGGTTTCTTTTCTTTTCTTTTTTTTTTTTTTTGGTGTTTGGTTTGATGATGTGGTGGATACATAAGCAAGAATGCTCAATTGGAACTTGGAAATGTAAGACTAGGCCAATGTCAAGATAATGCTATGGAAAAACTTATGTAAATCTAGTAGCCTCAAGAAAGGCTGGAAAGAACTGGAAACAAACAGAGGACACAAGGCTGGAGAGGGGAACACATCCTTTTTAAGAGAAGTAGAGAGAGAAGAGCCATCAGAGAAAGAGGAAAACCCCAGGAAGAAAATCATTTC
This sequence comes from Chrysochloris asiatica, assembly GCF_000296735.1. NCBI lineage: Eukaryota > Metazoa > Chordata > Mammalia > Afrosoricida > Chrysochloridae > Chrysochloris > Chrysochloris asiatica. The sequence continues at coordinate 1,021,272 of NW_006408694.1, forward strand.
AAATTGAAAGAAATTCAGTGTTTCTTATTCTCTTTCCATTCATCAATCTGTCTATACATCCATTTCCTTCCTTCTATGAGTCCATCCATTCATCCATACCTTTGTATTCTTCTCCAACCTTCTTTTCCTCCTTCCTCCCATCCATCTGTCCATCTATCTCTCCATCCTGAGTAAGTCAAATGTTGCAGGCAAGATGTGGAGAAGACTTAAAACAACTAAATAACACTGTCAGGTTCCAAGGAAATTTCTGTATCTTGCCTTTCAGACATGTTACTGTTTCTAAAGAATTGAACAAAATCTTTGAAAAGGAGTGAAGTAATGGCTCCTATCATTGACTAGAAGCACACTATGAGAAGTCAGAAGCAGTATTCCTGAACCACGCTCCCTAACCTCAATGTGGATTTGCCCTTAGGGTCATGCACAAACCTCACCCTCACCCACAATAGTTATATATCCAAAGAAGCTGTCACATGCTGAATAAGCAAAAATTCTTGCGTCTGTGCAGAATACAGGTAAGACTTTTATATTAATAATAATAATAATAATATCTATATCAAATTATGGCCTACAAAATGGCACAGAGTTGCTCATGGCCCAGAACAGGGCATAGATGATAGGGAAATAAGCTGCTAAAAAGCTATGAGACAAATGTTTGAGAATGTAGGCATAGGACATTTTGGCAGAAGATGGAGAGTAATGATGTTGGGGTGTTCCTGAAGTGCTTCTTGAATAACATGATGTCCAAAAGTGCTCAAGGATAAGGTGAAGCAAGGGAACTCTAGGTAGCTTGGATAAAATAAAAAAATATATTTCAGCTGAAATATTGGGTACTTTTTATGAAACAGTCAGATGGAAGAGGCATAGTAACAGAAATCATGTTTCCTGCTAAGCTTTTGATTGTTATCTTGAAGGCAATGGAGAAACCAATAAAGGGTTATGAGTAGCAGAATGGCATGATCAAATTCAGTAGAATTCTACAACATGTATTGAAAAGAAGGCGGGAGGGTAAAATCCATTAGGAGCAATTTTAGCAACCCAGGCAAGAATGGTGCAGGCCTCCTGCACAAACATAGTGACAGCAGGGGAGGCAAATGTGGGACACTTAGGAAGTGGGATGGTAACACCTGGTGACTTATCAGACATCGGGAGTTCTGAGAAAGAGGAAGGAACATAGGAGAGCTCTGTAAACAACGAACTGGGAAACATATTTTTCATCCACCAGGATGCATCTCTCATTCCCCTGCCTCTATCACTGCTACCAGTCTAATGTGCACATTAAATAGGCCACAAGCTACATGAAAGTCCTCCTTTATCATTCTTTTAATTTCACACCTAACAACATTTATTTCTTCTGCCTAAATTATATGCTGTAAATTATATGCTCAGTGATGTAAAATTTCTCCTATGAATCAATGCATATTTCGTGTAGTGGTACAGTGAATTACTTCATATGGCTCCATCTAGCCATTACCTTTATACCTCTGAACTCACTATTGTGGTCACTATGTCAATCCATCACCTTGAGAATCTTCCTCTTTTTTGTTGACCCTCTACTTTTCCAAGCATGATTTCTTCTCCAGGAACTGGTGTCTCCTAATAACATGTCCAAGTATGTGAGATGAAGTCTCACCATCCTTGTATCAAAGGAGCATTCCAGCTATAATTATTCTAAGACAGATTTGCTGTTCTTCTGGCAGCCCATGGTATACATTCAATATTCTTCAGCAATATCGTAATTCAAATGCATCAATTCTTTTCTGGCCTTTCTTGTTCATGACAGCAATGATTTTAAGTGTTGTTGAGTTGGTTCCGACTGTTTTGAGGAGCAGCTGGTAGGTTTGTACCACTGACCTTGAGATTAGCAGTCCAGTGTTTATCCTACAGCACCACACTAGGGTACAATGTGGGGTATTTGTGGGCCATCAAGAAGTTTGGATAGCTTGCTGGGTACATAGCATCTTTGGGATGGAGCCATGCAAATAGGGTGTATAGAACTCTAATGTGGGGATTGGTCAGTTTTATCATCCTGCTAAATTTAAAATGAGTCATCTCAGAAGCAGATAATGTGTGCGGGGGTGGGGACAGGGAGTGTTGTCTCATTACCATCAGGAAAGAAGAACCTGGAGTAGAACATATCCTTTGGCCCCCAAAATCCCTGTGATGAATTTTCTTGATCCAGGAGACAGAAGACTGTGACACCAGAGATATTAACAGACGGCAGAGGTGAAGGATCACACAGCTGAGAGGCCGAAAAGAGCTTTGTAACACTTGCCCAAACTGATCATGAGGCTGAGGTGTGCTGTCTTAATCAAAGAACTATATTCTGAGTTATTCCTGATACTAAATTGTAACCAGCCACTTCCCTGATAAACTCCATAAATGTGTGTTCTGACTAGCCATTGCAATTAATTACCAAACCCAGTAGCAAAGTAGAGTGCCTTGAGCTGATGTTAATGGTAATTCTTTTCTCTTCCCCTTGTGAAGTTAGAGGAGATCAGATACTTCCTCCATACCATTCTTGCACCTGTAGATTTGAGAAACGATTTATATTCTTGATTAATTTTGAAGTTTTGTTGTTATGCAAAACTTGGTGGGCTTTTTTGGTTGGGGAGCTGTTCTGACTCATCTATTGCTTTGGTCTAGGTGTCTGTAAGGAGTAGGGCCTTGAAGTTGACAGTGAATGCAGAGCTAGTCACCATCACTACATGCAGTATTGGTTGAAAAGGGACTTAGGTCTTACAACTTTGGCCTTCACTATTCTTGCCAACGCTTGTCACCAGTTGCTTCCTATGCTGCTTAATCACTCATAACACAAATTTCATTACTTTAAAAAACAAATAAACAAAAACTCTTGAGCTATCCCATTACTTTAAAAAAGCAAATAAACAAAAACACTTGAGATATTTATTCTACATCCTTCTTTGGTGAATAGCAACAGGGATCTTAAAATTTGATGAGTGGCCATCTAAGGTGCAAGTATTGATCTCTCCCTGTGCACAGGAAAGAAGAGTGATACAAACTGAGGGCACTTAGAAACAATTAGTCCAATGGACTAACAGACTATGTGAACAACATTCCTCATGACCCTGAAACCTAAAGAAGTAGATGGTACCCAGCTTCCACTATCAACTGCTCTGAAAGGCATCACATTAGAAGGTGTTGGATTGAGTGTGAAAAACTCTGTAACAAAACTCAAATAATAAAAACCAGGCTTACTGGTCAGAGACAGATAGGTAGAACCCTGAGTCTATGGCCCTTGGTCACCCTTCAGGTCTGGAATTGAACTCACCCATGGCTCAATTTTCAGCTAAGCAATAGATAGGTATATAGGGGAAGTAACAACACTAACGAGGTATACACACCAAAGGATAATAAACAGTTCAAGATCAAAAGAGCAGCATTTATCCAAGGACAAATTTACAAGAGTTGGGACAGAGAAGTAATGGAAACAAGAACCACAGAGAGGAAGTGGGATAAGTGATGTTACACTGAGAGGATTGTGATCACTGAGCTAAACAAAGCATGATTTGTTGAATGTAAAAATGACAATGTGCTCTGTAAACTTCACTCAATTCATAATAAAAAGCTAAAACAAAACCTGAGACATTTAGCAATATATTTGGTGTAGAATATCTAGTTTCATTTACTGCTTGGTAATATTCTCTAAAATCCAAGGCCAGCTGTAAGTACCATGCAGTAGAATGCCATTTCTGACAAAGCCTTATGTGCGTATGTTTATATGGGCATTCACTCTGAGCGTGATGCTTTAATACACAGTTCAGGCTTTAGCTTTGGAAAAATATGACTAAAATGAAAACCTGAGACTCTGAGCTAGCATTATGGATCACGCTAAATCATCTGTCTCCAAATAAAGAGAATGGTGTTATACCCCTTTCTAGGCATACAGAATCATGAGTTTGACCATTTGTTTTGAGCACCATGGTGGAGAGAGTCAATGATCCCAATGATTCCATTACACAGCCCATTGAGACAGACACAGAGCTTTGCTATGAGCAATGCAAAAAGGCTAATAGGCAAAAGGCACCATACAGCTCATTACAGAATCCACCTCAGCTAAAGTGCAATTTCTAAATATTGTAATTGTGGTATATGATACAAATGCTTTAAGATTATTTGTTGTAATTAACAAATCAGGATCTGGTAATACCTGTGTCTTTGCTGTAGCTAACTTCATCACTTAAGGAGCAAGGTGAAAACCCAACACCTCCATAACTCATGGAAAGGATCAGCATGAATCCAAATCTCACCTGGAAATGGATCTAGGCTTCACCTTCCTACATCTCCAAGATCTTCATCACCATCTACTTCTTCTGTGGTACTTTTCTCAGCCCAAGCATGCAGAGTGAGGTCAAAACATCTCTAGTCATCTGGAACCAGCCTTTTAGGTTTAATGTTCCACACAACTCACTGTACTTCATATCAGCCATTCATTTCTCTCTTCTAGTTCCCTAGGGCTAGTTCACAACTTAGAAGGATCCTGTTCTTCTTCATCAACTACTTGTAACCTTTCTGCTATTCAGGCCCCCATAACTGGCTCCTCCCAAGTTAGGATTCTGTCCTTATTGTTTGTGTAGGCATCCAATGAATTAGACCTCCCTAGGAGCTCTGGTAGCGTAGTGGTTACGAATCGGGCTGCGAACCTTAAGGTCTGTGGTTCGAAACTACCAGGCGTTCCACGGGAGAAAGATGAGGCTTTCTACTCCCGTAAAGATTTACACCCTCGGAAACCCTGTACAGGGTCGCTATGGGTCGGAACCGACTCGATGGCACTTAACAACAACAACAACAGCAAGATATGTCAGAAATTTTCTATTGCCACTGGTAGGTTGATTAATTCTCTCTAAGTGCCCACCCAGCTCATGGAGACTGCTAGCTATACTTGCCAGAATACAAACCTGTTGCCATCGAGTTGATTCCAACGCAGACTGACCCACAAAGTACAACTACCCTAAAAGTTTCCCAAGATGGTAATCTTTCAGGAAGTAAGCTGACTTTCTCTCATGGAGTAGCTGGTGATTTCAAACCACTGTCCTTTTTTTATTAGCAGCCAAACACTTAACCTCTGTGCCACAGGGCTCTTCCTATACTTACCAAAACATGACAAAAAAAAGCAACCCATTAGGGGGTGAATCCATTCTGATGCATAGCAACTCTATAGAACAGAATAGAATGGGTCCCCAGGGCTTGTGTTACTGTAAATCTTTTGTGGGAACAGACAGTCTCATATTTCTCCCACAGAGAAGCTGGTGGGTTAGAACTTCTGACCTCATGGTTAGTGTCCAACACTTAATTCACAGCACCACCAGGGCTTCTCCAATACTTATTGGAGTGGTGGTGGTAGTTAATCAGTGCCATCAAGTCAATTCTGACTCATAGAGACCTTGTATAGGATTTCTAAGGAGCAGCTGGTGGGTTTAACTGCTGACCTTGCATTTCAAACCAGTCTTGAAGTCCAGTGCTTATCCTACAGCACCACACCAGGACTCCCCTATACTTAATTACCATTTACTATAACCAGAAAGGATATAAGTGAAGAGAGATATTAGGCAAGGTTTGGGGGCATGTGGCCTCCACTGTCTTCAGGATATGCTATTCTCTCCTACTCACTGATGTTCTCAGCAATCTAGGAGGCCACCAAAAAGATCTTCAAGTAGTCATTGGAACCTCAATGAATATACATGGCTGCATCACGTCCCTCTCCTCTTCCAGAAGTTATTTTGCCAGACATGGGATCTGTATAGCCCTACCAGCCTAGCTATTTTGGAAAACAAAAAGCACCTTAATTGCTGGGACTAACTTCAGCAACCAGAGACAAAGGCCAAATCAAGTTCTTTGTCATGCACAACCTTAAATAAGAGTCAGTATCAGAAAATTCCTATTATCTTTTAACTGCATTTCTAGTCCCATCAGTGCTTCTGAAATCATATACAGTAAATGTCATTACTTAAAACCAATGTTTCTATTAAATGAGAATGGTCACAATAATATATTTATATGATCTAATCTATTTGAGGAATCCCTAGGTGGTGCAAATGGTTAATCTAAAGGCTAAAGATCCAAGTTCACACAGCTAGGATTTGGAAGAAAGACTTGGTGAACTGCTTCCAAAGGTCACAGCCATAAAGAACCTATGGCACACGGAACATTTCTACTTTGAAACCCATGAGCTCATCAGGAGTCAGAATCGATTTGATAGCAAATTGAAAAACAAAACAAAACAAAAGAACTATTATTATTTTCCAAATCGTTCAGGATTCTTTATAGGATAAACAAAGATGTGTGCTTAAATACATTCAGAAAGTACTACATACTGCAGCCAGCCTATGATTCACAATGAACTTCAACTTATTAAAGGTTTTATGATAGGATGATAACCATACCCATACAAAAAAGAACAGTTAATACTACCATTATTCAAATTTACGTGCCAATCACTAAAGCCAGTGACGATAAAATTGAAGAATTTTACCTATTTCTTCAGTGTAAAATTTATCAAAACGCAATCAAGATGTATGATAATTACTGGTGATTGGAATGCAAAGGATGAAAACAAAGAAGGATCTGTAGTTGGAAAATATGGCCTTGGTGATTGCAATGATGCTGGAAATCACATGATAGAATTTTGCAAGAACAATTATTTATTCATTGCAAATATCTTTTTTAAACAACATAAAAGACGCCTATTCACATGGACCTCACCAGATGAAATACACAGAAATCAAATTGATTACATCTGTGAAAAGGGAAAGTGGAAAAGCTCAAAATCATCAGCCAAAACAATACCAGGGCAGATTGGGGAACAAACCATCAACTGATACTCAAGTTCAGACTAACGTTAAAGAAAATTAAAACAAGTACATGAGAGTCCAAATAAATCCCACCTGAATTTAGAGATCATCTAAAGACCAAAGAACAGAAGAGTTGTGCTATGACATCAAAAACATCATACAGGAAGAAAACAAAAGGGTATTAAGCAGACAAGAAAGAAGGAAAAGATCAAAATGGATGTTAGAAAAGACTCTGAAACGTGCTTTCCAGAGTAGAGATGCAAAAGGGAGAAATGAGGAGGTAAAAGAGCTGAACAGAAAATTTCAAAGGGCAGTTCAAGAAGACAAAGTGAAGTATTACAATGAAATTTGCAAAGACCTGGGATAAGAAAACCAAAAGGAAAGAAGATACTCAGTATTTCTCAATGTGAAAGAACTAAAGAAAAAAGTTAAGCTTCTACTTGCAATACAGAAAAATTCTATGGGCAGGATATTGAATGATACAGAAAGTATTAAAGAAGATGGAAGGAATATACAGTCACTGCCATTTTAATAGGTAGCATATGATTTAGAGCCACTGATACTGAATGAACAAGTCCAAGGTGTACTGAAGGCATTGTCAAAGAACAAAAGACTGGGAATTGGTGAAATATAAATTGAAAATTTTCAACAAACTGATACAGCACTGGAGGCACTCACTCATCTATGTCAAGAAATTTGGAGGACAGCTACCTGTGCAACTGATTGGAAAAGATTTATATTTGTGTTCATTCCAAAGAGAGGAGAGCCAACGGAATGCGGAAATATCATGGAAGTAAATTTTTGCTAAAGATAATTAAAAAGTGGTTTCAGCAGTACACCAACAGTGAACTACCACAAGTTCAAACTGGATTTAGATAAGGACATGGAATGTGGAATATCGTTACTGTTGTCAGATGGATCTTGACTGAAAGCAGAGAATACCAGAAAGATGTTTATTTGTGCTTCATTAACTATGCAAAGGCTCTCAGCTGTGTGGATCATGACAAACTATAGATAACATTTTGAAGAATGGGTATTCCAGAACACTTAATTGTGCTCATGAGGAACCTGAATATAGCCCAAGAGGCAGTCATTCAAACAAAATAAGGGAATGGCTTAAAATCAGGAAAGGTATGCACCAAGGTTGTATTCTTCACCATATTTATTCGATCTGTATACAGAGCAAATAATTTGAGAAGCGGGATTACATGAAGAAGAACGTGGCAGCAAATTGGAGGAAGACTCTTTAACAACCTGCAATATGTAGATGATACAAATGTGTTGCTTAAAGCAAAGAAGACTTAAAATACTTACTGATGAAAATCAAAGACTGCAGTATGGATTGTACTACAATGTAAAGAAGAAAAAAAAATCCTCACTAATGGACTAATAAATAACATAATAAATGGAGAAAAAACTGGAGCTGCCAAAGATTTCATTTTGCTTGGATCCCCTATCAACACTCATAGAAGCAGCAATCAAGAACTCAAACAACATTTGCATTAAACAAATCTGCCACACAAGATTTCTTTAAAAGTGTTCAAGAGCAAAGATGTCAGTTTGAGGATTAAAGTGTGCCTGACCAAAACCATGGTATTTTCAATATGCACGTGAAAGCTGGACAATGAATAAGGAAGACTTTAGAAGAATTGCTGCATTTGAGTTTTTGTATTGGAAAAGAATATTAAATATACCTTGAACTTCCAGAAGAACAAACAAATCTGTCTTGGAAGAAGTACAGCCAGAACGCTCCTTAGAAGCCAATGGCTGGACTTTTTCTCTCATAAGTTGCACATATTATCTGGAGGGAGCAGTCCCTAGAGAAGGACATCATGCCTGGTAAAGTGGAGGGTCAGTGAAAAAGAGTAAGACCCCAATAAGATGATTGGCACAGTGGCAGCAGCAATGGGGTCAAACTTAACAATGATTCTGAGGATGGCACAGAACCAGGCATTAGTTCCTTCTGTTGTGCATAAGGTGACTATGAGTCAGAACTGAGTCTACAACACCTAACAAGAAATTGCAGGATAAAAATGAGACAAGTAGTGAATAGTCTACATGGAAGTCATATTTGAAACTGAAAAAAATGATATGACATATATTTGTACTATAATTTATAAAGTTAATTATCACAACTTTTTCATTCTGCTTTTCTAGAAAATAGCTTAATTTCCTACAAATTCTTTGTAGTTAGAATGAAAAATAAGTCAACCTTCACTCAAAACTCTTTAAACAACTGATAAATTTACCTTGAAAAACTGATAAACTTAGTAAGTTGACTTAATACAAGGGAAGTCAAAAAGTCTTTCTATGATGATTCCAGTTCATACCTGAATGGATTTATTTCAAACAAACCATGTCTCTGCAATCAGACAAGTTCTCTCAATAATAAGTTGGTCTTAGTATCATCAGGGTATATTAAAAAAAATGGTCCAATCAAAGCAGTAGCTTTACAGCACTTCAATTCAAAACAGAGAGATTAGGTCAGAAAGTAAAGCTACTCTTTCTTGGAGCCCTAAAGGGGCAATCTTGGTAGATTTTCATGAAGGACAAGAACAATCATGGAGGATTGTTATAAAGAAGTGTTAAGGATATTGAAAACTGTATTGGTGAGAAAAAGGCCAGGAAAGTTGAGCTGACAATACATCTGCTGATTCTTCAAGGGCTGTCTTATGAGAATTTTGTTGCAACCTTACGTCATTTATCCTATAGCCCTGATCTTGGCATTTAAGATTTCTTTTTGTTCCCAGAATTCAAAACATTGAAAAGAAACAGATTTGAGTCCCTTGAGGATGCCCAAATTGCTGCTTTGATATGGTATAAATAGAAGGAAGTAGAATTCTTCAGGGAAGGGTTAGAGAGAGAAACACTGCCTTCAGAAGTGCATAGACCTAGATGGAGGATATGTTAAGAAGTAATAGTATTGAGTTCTGGTTTTGACTGTGGCAATGACATCCAGGTAAGAAAGGCTCATTGGGGGAGGGATTGAAAACTCAGAGAAGCTGTGCTCATGGATCAACACCAGAGCTCTGGATCTAGCATAAGGTGTAAGGCGTCAGTTTCCTGCATGTGCAAGAGGAAAAATCAAGATATAAAAGAAAATACTGAGATTTAGGAATTGCTCAAGCAGGGACTTCCTCTGCGGCCACCCGACCCAGCCCGGAGTTCATAGGGCGGGGCTACAGACAGACCAGCATAGGGAATTGGCGCTAAAACCAGTGCAGTGACATTTTCAAAAGGAGGTAAGGGGGATTCTAAACATTTCTTCCTCCTCTTCCCTGCCATGCCTTCTTAGCCCAGCCTGAATGCCTTCAGGCAGGTGGGTGTGCACCCCCCCAAAAAAGTCCAGCACTGAGCCCACAGTTTTCCCACAGCACAGAGAGAAAGAGCTTGGTGGCTGCTTATGATGTCAGCTTTAGGGTCATAGCCCTAAAATTAACTTGTGCAGGACTCCTTTACTCCAGCCTATCTAGCAAGAAAAAAGCAGACCCATCAGGTCTGACAGACAAACTATATGAACAATGTGCAAAACTCCAACATAAAGGATGCAACTGTTTCGAGAATTGCTCTGTGCACACGCAGAAACCTAACAGACCTTTGGGAAAAAAATACTAGAAATTATTTCTCCCATTAACTTCCCAATATCTATCTGCGCACCTCTATGGTGGTGGCTAGAAGAGGGGCCTGAGTAAGCAAAAACCCCCACCCACTGCTGGAGGCTTCTATGGTGCACACACACTGCTGTGTAGCAAGGTAACTGGACAGTTGGCCACAGTTTTGTTTTTGTTTCAAAAGTGGTGGGTTTTGTTTCTGCATTATATATTGCTTCGGCTTTTGGGTCTTTAGATCACACATTTTTTTCTAGAGGTGGGAGCTTTTTCTCCCTACGTTACCCAAGAAGAGACAGCAATCATGGCCATATAGCCAAGCTACAAGCATACCCCATAATATTCCACCTTTGAGATAAGAGGGTATAACAGCTGCTAAGCATTACATGCGAAAAGGAAAGCCTACCTACTGATCATAACCACCTGGAGATCTACAGTAAGCTTAATAACACAGCAACAAACATCTATTTAAGCATTGAAAACCCAAATAACTACTGGAAATCATGAACAAAAAGCAAAAGATATCAAAACATGTCCAAAAGCAGAAAAATGTGACAAATGAGCTGGAGACAAGACAAAGACTCTGAAGAAGAAGAGCAGGCTTTGGATTTACCCGAGAAAGAATTCAGAAGAACTATATGGAAACAAATTCAAATGCTCCAAAAAGGGGTGGAGGAAAACAAGGAGGAAGTCAGGAAAGTACTACAAGAGCAATCAAACAAGATTGATACAGCATTGCAAACAATCCAAAACCTGAAAAAAGAGGTCCAGATGATTAATAATAAAATATGAGAAATGGGGAAAGGAGCAGAATAGAAGAGATGGAAGCCAGAACTTGCGAGCTGGAAGACAAATCTCTCAATACTGCTAAGACAGAAGAGCAAGCAGAAAAAAAGGATTAAAAAATCTGAAGAGACTAAGATTCATGCTGGATAACATTCAGAGGAAAGACTTAAGAATTATTGGCATTCTGTAACAAGGAGAATCAGAGAAGTCCACAGAGGAGATAGCTGAAGTGCTTCTGGAAGAAAATTTCCCTAACATCTTGAAAGATGAGAAGATAAATATTCAAGAAGCTGAAGGTACCCAGGAAGGATAAACCCCAAAAGGAAGTCCCCAAGATATATAATAATCAAGCTCTCCAAAATCAAAGACAAGGAAAGAATTCTGAAAGTGGCCAGGGAGAAGAGAAGTGTCACTTAGACAGGCAAGCAAATCAGAATAAGCTTTGACTTCTCAGCAGAAACCATGCAGGCAAGAAGGCAATGGGGAGACATATACAAAACCCTAAAAGAAAAAAAACTGCCAACCAAGAATCGTGTATCCAGCAAAACTCGTCAATCAAATACAATGGTGCAATCAAAGCATTCCAGGATAAACAGAATCTAAGAGATTTTTTTCAAAACCAATCCAGCTCTTCAAAACATCCTAAAGGGAGTTCTTTGAACTGAAAACCAACAAGAACAGACAACCACCAGAGACTGACAAACATGGCAACACCACCTGGAACTCAGTGGACACACAGCAGAGTTCAGAACAGAACAAAACTACAACATTGAATTCAAAGGAGCTGGGAGGTCAACCAAAGATCAAAATAATATCAATGTAAAGGAAGGGATAAATTTTGGAGCAGAGATCCAGGTGGTGAGGATGTCAGGTAGATTACAGGCTACAACAGATTCTCTTATATGGAGAGAAAAGTTAACAGACTATAAGGTAACCCCAAAGAAAGTTAATACTTTACCCCTTATCATGAAAATGAACTTCCAAACAGAACAAGCAAACATGAGAACTAAAAAGAAATAGCACACACATACAAAAAAAACACAAACTCAGCACAAGAAGGCATGCAGAACAAAGAAATGAGCAACACTACCAAAAAGTTAATATAATGGCAGCAATTAATTCATGCCTATCGATAATTACATTGAATGTCAGTGGATTGAATGCATCAGTGAAGAGACAAAGTGGCAGATTGGATAAGCAAACAAAACTCTTCAATATGCCCCTGCAAGAGACATACCTTACACACAAAGACAAAAACAGACTAAAAGTTAAAGGATGGAAGAAATATATCAAGCTAACTGCAACAGTAAACAAGCGGAGTGGCAATCCTAATCACTGATAAAGTAAACTTTAAGACAAAAACCAGCATAAGAGATAAAGAAGGACACTATTTCATGATCAAAGGGTCAATTGAGCAAGATGACATAACCATAATAAATATCTATGCTCCCAATGAAAGAGCACCAAGATATATGAAGTAAACCTCACTAGAACTGAAGAAAGAAATAGATAAATCTAAAATTATAGTGGGAGATTTTAATATGCCATTTTCGAAAAGGGACAGAACCACCAGAAAGAAACTCAACAACGTCATAAAGGAACTAAACAGCACAAACAACTTGACCTCATGAACGTGTACAGAACATTCAACCCAACAACAGCACAATATACATTCTTCTCCAGTGCACATGGAACATTCTCCAGAACTGACCATGTGTTAGGTCACAAAGCAAGTCTCCATAAAGTTACAAACATCAAAATACTACAAAGCATCTTTTCAGACCACAATGCTTTAAAACTAGAAATCAACAATAAGAAGACAACAGAAATAGAGTCGAATACATGGAAACTAAAAAACACCCTGCTGAAAAGCGACTGGGTAAAAGAAGAAATTAAATATGAATTCATAAAGTTCCTAGAAACAAACAAGAATGAAAACACAACACACCAAAATCTTTGGGACATGGTGAAAGCAGTGCTGAGAGGACAATTTATTGAAATAAATGCGCACATCCAAAAGAAAGAAAGAACCAAAATTAACACATTAAAACAGCATCTCCAACAATTAGAAACTGACAAACACAGGGAACCTATAGTCACCAAAAGAAAAGAAATAATAAAGATTAGAGCAGGAATAAGTGAGATGCAAAACGGAAAAACTGTATAAGGAATCAACAGGACTAGAATCTGGTTCTTTGAAAGGATTAATAATATTGACAAACCACTGGCAAACCTAATAAAAGAAAAGAGGGAGAAGACACAAATAACTGTCATTAGAAATAATAGCTTCTTGGCCTTTGTGGAGCTCATACTCTGTCTGGGAACCCTCATTTTCACTGTCATTTTTCTTTCTTTAGCTCAGCTGAAGAAGTTCCCTCTCCCATCAGCCATATTCTCTTTACCAAATTTCCAAAATGAAATTTGGAAACTCACAACTGAACCAAACAAAATCAAAAGGATAATAACAGAATACTATGAAGCATTGTACTCCAATAAATTTGAAAATTTAGAAGAGATGGATGCATTTTTAGAAAAACATGACCTAACAAAACATAAACAGAATGAAGTAGAAAACTTGAACAGATCTATAACAAACGAAGAAATTGATCAGGTCACCAAAAAACTCTCAAACATAAGAAGTCCAGGCCCAGCTGGCTTCATTGGTGAGTTCTACCAAACATTCAGGAAAGAGTTGTCACCAATTTACTCAAATTATTCCAGAATACAGAAAAGGATGGAAAACTCCCTAATACTTTTTATGAAGCAAGCATAACCCTCATACCAAAACAGGGAAGGACATCACTAAGAAAGAAAACTATAGACCAATATCCCTCATGAACATAAAAACAAAAATTCTCAACAAAATCCTAGCCAACAGAATCCAGCAACACATCAAAGAAAAAATAATACATCATGACCAAGTAGGTTTCATAAAAGGGATGCAAGGATGGTTCAACATTAGAAAAACAATCAATGCAACCAACCACATAAATAAGAAAAAGGAAAAGAATCACATGATCATATCGATTGATGCAGAAAAGGCATTTGACAAAATCCAACATCGTTCCTGATAAAAATGCTCAACAAAGTAGGAATAGAAGGGAAATTCCTCAACATGATCAAGAGCATATATACAAAAGCAATAGCCGACATCACTCTCAATAGTGAAAAACTGAAAGCCTTCCCTCTGCAAACAGGAACCAGATAAGGATGCCCTTTGTCACCACTCCTTTTCAGTATTATTTTGGAAGTATTAGCCAGAGCCATATGGCAAGATAAAGCTAATGTTCTCCCATGTAGACCTCACAATAAAAACTTTAGTATCACATTTTTATATTTTTGTTTCATATCTGCTGCAAAAATCTCTTCAAAGTGTTAAGAGCAAACTTGTAATTTTGAGGACCAAGATGAATCTGACTCAAGCCATGGTATTTTCAATTGTCTCATATGCTTGTGAAAGCTAGATAATGAATAAGGAAGACTAGAGAAGAGTTGATGTATTTGAATATTGTAAAATAATACTGAATGGAACTGTCAAAAGAACAAACATCTGTTTTGGATAAAGTGCTACCAGATTGATCATTAGAAGTGAGTATGGTGAGACTTCCTCTCTCATACTGTGGACATATTGTCAGGAAGGACCAGTCCCTGGAGACAGACATCATGCTTGGTAAAGTGAAGGATCAGCATGAAAAAGGAAGACCCAGAATGAGATGGACTGACACAGTGGCATCAAAAATGGGTAGAAATTATGAGGATGACACAGGTTAGGCAGCATTTCCTTTTGTGGTACATAGGGTCGCTATGAGTCAGAACTTACAGAACTAACAACAACACTGTTAATAACAACGCAAGAACAGAGATCATAAGAATGGGCAGGTGGAGCATAGGATGCCCCCGAATCTCAGCACTCCAGCGATAAGCAAGGAACTCTTCCATGGAATTGAAGAAAAGCAAGCCCTATCAGTTCTTCAGTTGGCAAAGGTTCATTGTTGGTAAGAAGAATTCATCCATTTAACACACATTTGACCTATATGGTAAGCCCCTGAGTCTAGTGATATAAAGGTGGATTTTGATACCTTATGTCCATATGAAGCTGAAGGCTGGAATCATAAATTGGAATAGGACAGTTTATCCAACTGGGATAGTTTACCCAAATGGGATAGTTTTTCTAACACATTAATACCACTGTATTAATGTGTTGGAGAAACTATCTCTGTGTGACTTTCTGGAGAGGGACTATAAGATAGTGACTATACCCCATAAAAGAATTGCTACATTAGAGCACTCTAAGAAACTAGGCTTCTCTGCCTACTCACTCCACTTCATTTTGGAAATTTGGTAAAGAGAATATGGCTGATGGGAGAGGGAACTTCTTCAGCTGAGCTGAAGAAAGAAAAATGACAGTGAAAATGAGGGTTCCCAGACAGTGTATGAGTTCCACAAAGGCCAAGAAGCTATTATTCTGAGAGAATATAAATCCTGAAGGAATGCAAACTTGCCTCTAACCACCAAGAGTAACAGAGCAGCAAAGTGGGACTTGAGGAGTGGAGCAGAGAAATCACCAGCCCTGCTGAACATGAATTTGGTGCCAAGGAGAGCCAACCAGCTCTACAGGGATCCTTGCTAGGTATAAGACAGACCTTGACAAAAATCTTGTTGGCTTTTCCAGAGTGAGG
Source organism: Chrysochloris asiatica (assembly GCF_000296735.1). NCBI lineage: Eukaryota > Metazoa > Chordata > Mammalia > Afrosoricida > Chrysochloridae > Chrysochloris > Chrysochloris asiatica. The sequence goes on from NW_006408694.1 coordinate 1,037,154, forward strand.
GACTGATGATGCTTATGTGCCATGGAGTCGGTTCCAACTCATAGTGACCCTGTACAGAGTTTCCAAGGCTGTAATTTTTTACAGGAGCAGAAAGTCTCATCTTTCTTCCACAGAACAGCTGGTAGTTTTGAACTGCTGACCTTGTGATTCGCAGCCCAATTCCAGAGTGAGATACTAGATAGAGTTAATGTCATTTATCCCTTTACATTTTACTACATCTATAGAGGATCACAATAAGTCGGAAACAACTTGATGGCACTTAACCTCTTAACCTCAGCAACAATGGAGGATGCAAGTGTCCTGCTGGCACAGTGGGTTAATCACTGGACTGCTAACCACAACACTTGGTGGTTTAAACCTATCAGCTGCTCTGTGGGAGAAGGATGAGGTTGTCTGCTCCTAGGGAACAGTTCTACTTTCTCCTATCGGATTGCTATGAGTTAAAATTAACTCAGTAGCAGTGGGTTTGGTTGTGGTTTAGGATGGAGGAGTCAGGAGTCCTGGTGACATGGTGGTTAAGTGCTCAGCTGCTAAACAAAAGGTCGATGGTTCAAACCTACCAGTTGCTCTGCAGGATAAAGATGCAAAAGTCTACTTCTGTAAGATTAACAGCCTTGAACACCCTATAGGGAAGTTCTACTCTGTTCTACAGGGTTGCTATGAGTCAGGACTGTCTTGACAGCAATGGGTTATGAAAGATGAGTTAACATCCTTCAACTGTACCACAGGTTTATAAAGCATACTGTTTATCTCTATACATAGTATTTGTTTCTGTTATTGCCATTTTTTAAAATCCATAGGCAGACAGGAGAGGAAAGTAAGAAAAGCCATGAATAATTACTTCCAGAGGGATTACTGCCACCAATACAGTTGGGCTCCAGTAGGCTGGAAAGCAGTGCAGATTCTGGTTTTCAAGGACAAACTCCAATTAAATTTGCGCTTGTAGTGATACCCAGAACCGCTGAGCCAGTGAAGGAGCAGGGAGGAATAGCAGTTATCTCTTGGCAGAAGTGATAATTAAAGATGAGTTGGAGGTAATGAGAGAACTGTCTGTTTGCACTATTATCAGTAACATCTACCATAGATTTTAAAGGATTTGCCTTTAAGTCAATTCCAACTCATGATGACTCCATAAATGTCAGTGTAGAACTATGATCCACAGGGCTTTCAAGGTCTGTTTTTTCAGACCAGGCCTTTCTCCAGAGGCTTCTGTGGTTGAACTTCCAACCTTCCTGTTAGCAGTTAAATATGTTAATCGTATACCACCCAGGGACTCCATTATAACTTTAGGAGCTTACTATCTGTAAGGTACTGTTTAAGTACTTTACATTTATCCTCGGTATTGTTGTTGTTAAGTGCCATTGAGTCAGTTCAAATTCATACTGACCCTGTATAGGATTACTGAGGAGTGGCTGGTGAGCTTGAACTGCTGACCTTGTGGTTAGCAGTCCATAGCTTATTCTACAGCACCACACCAGGGCTCCTTAGCCTCCTTAGGGTGCCTTCAAAAATGGGTCCAATCAAAACAGTGGTTTCCCCTGGGATCTGCTAGACCAGTTAAATCCAAGGCAGAAGTCAGCTCAGCAGTTTCTGGTGTCTGGTTTCTTTTAATTCCCAATGGGTAATCTCTACAGATGTTCACAAAGAACAAAGGATGATCACAGGTGATTTATTATAAAGAAGTTTTAAGAAAATTGAAAACACCTTTGATGAGAAAAAGGGCAGGAAATTTGAACTGAAGAGATTTCTGGTGGGTTTTTCCCCCCATCACAATGCTGCCTACTAATTTTCTGTCCTACAAGAGTTCCCCTGGGAAACTTTACCACATCCACCCCACACCCCTAATACTGGCCCTTCTTTTTGTTCCCCAATCTCAAAAAAACTATTGGAAAAAAAAAAAACAAAACATGATTTGAGTCCTTTGAGGATGCCAAAAACACTAATTTGACAGGGTACAAATTAAAATGTGCAGAATTCTTAGGGTAATGATTAGAAAAATGGGGAAAAAAACATTCATAATGTATAGGCCTTAACGGAGAGTATGTTGAAAAACAGTAACTGCACATTTTGATATTTATAATAAAGGTTTCTATGAGTTTATAGCAATACTTTTTTGACTGAACCTCATAATTTTAGTTTTCAGAGCCCCTTGGTAAGCAGATCAAGTTCTGAACAGACTGAAAATCATGAAGACCCAGTTTCACCTCTCCATTTGCCAGTAGGCCCCACACAGAACACAGTCTCCCAGGAACTGTGTCATTTGAGCCTTCTGGGAGCATTTGCCAAGAATGTATTGTTATTCTCAGTAGGAACTGCAAACCTCCAGAATGAGATTAGCAAGAGCGGGTTCTGAATGGGAAGAGAACAAAGATGCTCAGCAGGGCCATGAATGGACCAACTGTCATTTCATATTGAAGGGACATACAGGTAACAATGACTTTGAAAGGTACCTTAGACATCACAGCATCTCCTGTAATTACTTAGAAGTGATGGTGACTGAGCTCCTGAGCTTTGGGGAATGGTTTAAAGAACTCTAAATTCAAACATAGGCCAGACAACATGTTCTCTGCAGGTTTCATGCCAGTATAAAGGTATCTTTTTAATGGGAAAGAAAAAGACTGCTTCTAGAATTTAGTGTGAGGATCTGAAATCTTGCTAGGTGGACCTCACTGTCTTCAATGCTAATAAAAATCTTTCTGAACCTAGAAGAGTTTGGAATATCTGCTTGTATGTGTCTATCAGCTATGAGAATAATTTCTACAAAACACTAACAGCTCCTTAGTAAACCAAGCATTGACACCGAGTAGATAAAAGTGGTGTTCCTTTTGACAGAAATGCAACACTGAGGAATCTTTATTAACTGTTCATTAAAATTTACACACACTTCATAGAAGTATGTGTAATAATTCTATTCTCAAGGTGCCTTGTGACTAGAAAGTGAGATGTTATGTGCAAAGACCATCACGAACGAAAACAAGGGCTATGAGCCCAATTGAAAAAAATTGTCAGATCGGTTTCCAAAAGACATAAAACATTTCCTACATCCTATAACTTAAAAAGAATTGTTGTAAATGGGCTAAATTTGATTAAAAAAATAACTAGTGTAAAAACATGACTTCTACCATAAGTCAGGCGTGAATTCAAATCTTAGTTCTACCATTTAGAATATGTTGTTGTTGTTAAATATCATCTAATTGGTTCTGACTCACAGTAACCCTGTAAAGGGTTTCTGAGGTTCTCCTGGTGGGTTTCAATTACCGACCTTATGATTAGCAGTCCAGTGCTTATCCTACAACACTACACCAAGACTCCTGGAGAAAACAATTAAATGTCCTTTGCTTCAGTTTTCCTGTCTCTTAAGTAAGGAAAGTAATACAGAGTTGACTTACTCTTCTGAGGAGTAAATAAATGAGAGTGCTTCCCCCTCTCTCCATTTCTATCTTTTGAAAAAATTTTGAAAACATAAGGTGAAAAATAAAGGGAAACAGCAGGAACAGATTAGTCAGTAAACATGGTAAGTACATGTTTAGGTCATCCACAAAACAGGGGCACCAACTGTCCAGAACAAAGGCCCACAATGCCAAGCAGACAGGACACAAGAAAAAGAAAATCCACCTTAGAAAAAGTAGTCAGAATGCTCTTTTGAAGTGAGAATGGACAGACTTTGCCTCATGTAATTTTGGACATGTTATTAAGAAGGGCCATTCCTTGGAGAAGGATACTATGCTTGGTAGAGAGTCAGTGAAAAAGAAAAAGAACATAGTAGCTGCGTCAATGCGCTGAAACATAGCAATGGTTGTGAGAATGGCATAGGACTAGGCACTGTTTTGTGCTGTTGGACATAAATAAGGTCACTATAAATGGAAACCAACTCAAGAAGACCTAACAACAATAAAAATACCTCTGTCTATAATACCTTCCTTCTTACCTACCTACCTTTCTTTCTTTCTATTTATCTATCTAATGTCAACTTAATTCATCTTATTTTATCAGTATCTATTATCTATATCAGAGTCCTGGTGTGGCGCTGTGGGCTAATGCATCAAACTGCAAAGTCGTTTAAACTGCAAGGTCGGTGGTTTAAGTTCACCAGCTTCTCTTTGGAAACCCTATACAAAGTCTTTATGGGTTGGAATCAACTCGGCGGCACTTAACAACAACATCTATATCAAGTTTAGTCCTTTGCATTTTTTATCTCTATTAAAAAAAAAAAAGGTATACTTTTGCAACTGACTTGTATTTACAACTCATCCAGTTGTACATTCTTACAGAAAATGTGTTTTTACTGCTGAGTAATACTTAACTGTTTGGATATACTACAAAAATATAAGAGCATCTATGGGTTCTTTGGAGTTCTGGTGTAGTGCTGTGGGTTAATGCACTGGGACTGCAAAGTTGGTTCAACCACAAGGTCAGCAGTTGAAGCTCACAAGTTGCTCCTCAGAAACCCTATACAGGTTTCGGAATTGACTGGACAGCACTTAACAACAACATGGGTTCTTTAAGGAGCCCTGGTAACATAGTGGGTTATGAGTTGGGATGCTAATCACAAGGTCAGCAGTTTGAATGCATCAGCCACTGAGTATGAGAAAGATGGCTTTCTGTTCTTATAAAGATTTACAGCCACAGAAACCCTAAACAAGGTCGCTATGAGTCAGAACCAACTTGATAGCACACAACCACCACCATCATGGGTTCTTTACTCAGGAATGGAGCAAGAGCTTTCACATGTTCAGTTTTATAAGGTAATGCCAAACTATTGTGTTATGTGGTAGTATTCATTTATCCCCCAACTGGCAATATGTAGGAGAGCCTATGGCTTCAAATTTCCTCCAATGTTCAGCATTACCAGACTTCTTAATTCTCAGCAATATTGTTGTTGTTATTGTTAAGTGCTATCAAGTCAGTTCCAACTCATTCTGGGTCTGTATAGGGTTTGCATGTAACAACTGTTAGGTTTAAACTGCCGACTTTGCAGTTAACAGTTCAATGCTTATCCTACAGCACTACACCAGGACTCTAATGCTTGCCAGTAGGGAGGGTTGAATTTTGGATCTCTCAGAATACTAATATAGTTTAGCATGTTTTTGTATGTTTACTAGCCATTCATTTACCTCTTAGGTGAAAGTATTGGTCATGTTTATGCGTAATTATTTTGGACTTCTTTTGTCAAAGGTAATTTATTTGAAATTCTAATGCTTGATTATTATTAGGGCTTCTTTCCCCCCCCCCCCCCTTATTTTCTTTATGGTATACTTGGTGTTAATGTTATTGGATTCATCAATCATTTATAACTAACATTTTTTATTGCCTTATTTTTAAAACTCTCTCCCTATCCTTGTTGTCAAGTGCCCTCAAGTAGGTTCTGATTCATAGTGACCCTGTATAGGTTTCTGAAGAGCAGCTGGTGGGTTTGGACCACAGACATTGCAGTTCAAACTCTTCTTGTGGTCCAGTGCTTTATCACCATCCCAGGTCTCCTTATCCTTAGTTCAAAAAATATTTTCCTATAAACACACTTTAGAAGTCCTGGTGTGGTGCTTTAGTTGGTAAGCACTCAACCACAAGGTCAGTTTGAACTGCAAGGTTGGCGGTTCGAGGGGTCAGAACCAACTCAACAGCACTTAACAATATAGTTTAAAATTTTGCTTTTACTATTTACTCCTTTAATCTATGTTTGTTGTTATTGTTAAATGCCATCAAGTCGGTTCTGACTCATAGAGAACTTGTATAGGGTTCCCTATACTTTGTACATTATATGAGATAGGATCCAATTTCATTTTTTCCGTATTATTATTTTTCCGTATTATTAACAATTGACCCATGATTTGTAGAATAGTTCATTCTGTGCAGTGAGCTTATCTACAATGATACTTGTATCATAATCAACTGGCCATGAATATGTAGGTCTGGTTCCAGGCTCCCAATTCTGGTCCATTGGTCTGTCTGAGTATGAACACTACACTTTCTTGATTGCTATAACTTTGTGAAGAGTCCTGATATCTGGTAGGGCATGTGGCATCTTACTTATTTCCTCAGGAGAGTTTCTGCTATGTCTGCCCCTTTCTCTTCCATATTCATTTTAAGTACTAGTGAAAGTACTCTCTAGATTTTGATTTCATTGTTCTTGTTAAATTTCCACAGATCAAATCTTGAATAAAAAAACATGACTTTTAACTTTACTAAACTGTCTGCTCCCATAATGATTTATAGTCTTGGAAACCCTATATAGGACTGCTATGAGTCAGAATCAGTTTGATGGCAGTGGGTTTGCTTTGGAGCCTTAAAGTAGTAAAACTGTCCATTTAATCAGTTCCCTTTAAAAACTTCCAGCTTTATCCATGAAGGTCTTACTAATTTTTTAATTTTATATATTGTTGTTAAGTGTCATGGAGTTAGTTCCGACTCATAGCCACCCTGTATGGGGTTTCCAAGGAGCAGCTGGTGGGTTTGAACTGCTGATCTTCTGGTGCTTATCCTATAGCGGCACATCAGTGTTCCATTATATAAATATATTCTCTACACCCCCTTGATAATTTATGTGTTTACATTCTATTTAAATAGTATCTCATTATTATTTAATTTGCTATGTAGATAAGCATTCCATCCACAAAAAAAGTTTGATGTTTCCCCTTTTAAGCCTCATAATAAAATGAGTATTTTGTTGCATTAGCCAATACTACAAAAGAAATTATGAGTTAAATTAGCATTAGAAGGCATTTTTGCCTTGATTTTAAAGAGAATGCTTTGAATGGTTCACTTTAAATCTTGTTCATGAAAGGTTTTTGGTGTTATGTTCTAATTTCCTAATAGTTAATTTTTAATTGATCAAATATTAAATTTTATCAATATTTTCAGTATATAATAAAATGATTATGCAATTTGTAACCTCTTTGTCATTTATTATCATGGATTACATTTGTAGATACTCTGTTAGTTCATTCTTGCACTTAATGTAAATATATATCCAACTTGATCACTGTTAGATTCAGTTTGTTACTATTCTGCATTCATGACTAAGACTGGTCTGTAATTTTTCTGGTGCTCAGAATGGACTGATATCATCAATCAGAAAAATGGCACAAGACTATGCAATATTTTGTACTGTTATACATCCAGTAGCCATGAGTCAGAGCTGATATGATGACAATTAACAACAAAAAGTCAAAGGGAAATTCTTGTGAGAAAGGTCATTAGTTGGTATTTTCTTATCATAAAGGAGACTTGTTGCTATTATTATCTCTAGCTCATAACAGACAATCAATGCATATGTATAAAAGGTAAACAAATGTTCCTTTTGTGTTGTAAATAAAGGGAACTTTATATAGTTCACATGCCTTTTTTATATGCTATCAGAACTTAGGCCACATAAGTTTCTCATGAGATGCTCCTGAGACAAATCACTGACTTGAACTTCCACATTTGATGATCTTTTCAAAGATAAAAATATTACTGTGAATTTATTCCTTGTAATTTTTTGAATAAACTTTATTGTAAAGGGATGAAGATTAAACCTGGTTGAATCCTGTAGATCAAGCTTTTACTAGTAATTAATTTATCTAAAGAAGTTGTTGTCTGGTATCCCCAGTGAGATAGCTCTCAACTTCCCTTTTTCTGAACTTGCTATTTCCAGTTTGTTGTTATGCTAGTTGACTTGCTTTGTTTATTCTATAAGTGTTTACTGGGGCCTTACATCTGAATATAGAATGTTGGTGTTAAGTGCTATAGAGTCAGTTCCAAATCATAGTGACCCTGTATAGGGTTTGCAAGGAGCAGCTGGTGGGATTGAACTGACAACATTATGTTTCACAGTCCAGTGCTGATCCTTACAGTGTCACACCAGTGGTCCAAAAGCAGACTAAGAGGTACATTCTCTGCTTCTATATTTGAGTCTAATTGTATAACCACAAGTAGATGTCCACGAAATAAAACATTTAATGGGTAATGCATACATTGCAAAAGACATAGAAGTCTTAAAAAATGATCAGCTAGATGGTAAATTTTTATTACTCCTTTACAAAAAATAAATTCAAAAACATGTTGGGTAAATACCTACTACTACCTATGCTGTTGAGCTGATTTGGGCTTATAGAGACCCTATAGGATGGGGTAGAACTTCCCTACAGGGTTTCTAAGGCTGTACATCTTTACAGAAGTATATGCCTATGTCTTTCTTTGTGGAGCAGCTGGTAGAATCAAACTACCAACCGTTCAATTAGCACTGGAGCACTTAGTCATGAACCTTTTGAAGTCCCCTCATATGTCTGTATTTTTTATTTAGAGTATATTTCTTATTTAGAGTTTGGGTTAATAGCCATCTCATTTATTTCTAATTAATAATTTTTTGTTGTTATTTATGTTATAAGGAAAAAACAGAATGAAATGGGTGTTTTTCAATTCTTCCAGCCATGCTTTTATTAATGAGAACACTTCTGGAAAGGCAGGAGGCTGTCTCCAAACTTAGTTAGGACAGAAGGCTACATTTAACATACATTACCCCATAAAAGCTCAGCAAGGACTGCAATGGTCTCAAGAGGACCAACCAACCATGCCTTCACTTCCATCTTGAAGCATGGCCTTCTGGGGAATGTCTCAGAAGTTTTTCATCTTTTAAAACATTAAAATGTTAATTAAACTGATACTAACTACCTTACCTTACTGTCATTTCTGTAACTGTTAGAAACTAAGAAAATGTACTTTTTTATTTTCATATAGTATTCCCAGGGATAACAAATTAAGACATCTGAAATTGTAGGTCAAAAAATCTCTTCCAAGAATCATCCTCTTTGCTGTTTTCTGAAAGCTTGGAGATCCTTTGTGATCATTCTCTCCAGCTCAGCAGTTCTCGGTCAGACTTTCTGGACAGTTGACAACATACTGGTGTTGAGGTCCCCATCACCAAGCACTGTGAATCAATTAGTCTATGTACGGCCTGCAAATTAGAATTTTTCAAATTTAATCATGTGATTCTACCTCTTGCCTAGGTTGAGAATCACAGCTGCAGCTGCCCTGCTCTTCAAATTTCCCTGAGAAGAATAACATGGAGATTTAAAAAATACACAAAACTTCCTAATTCTATCAACCTTCACTCAGTGAATCTGAGATGGATTCTCCACAAGGATCAGTTCAGCATTCCACACCAGCACCCTTTTTCTTTTCTGTTTTTTTTTATCATTAGGGACAATGCACTTAAGAAGGTGCAGAGGATAGCTGACTGCTCACCTGAAAGTCATTGGGTGCACTACTGCCAACAAATATTCAGCAGTGCCATGTATTTTCACCTCCATCTTCAAAGAATGTAGGCATGATGTATGCTAAAATGCAATTTTGGGAAAAGAGGTAGGGAAGGTGAGCCCAACCTAGTCGAACAGTAATAAGTCAAGAGCAAGTTTAGAAGCAGAGGCAACAGATAGCAGGCTTTTCATGTCTGCTATATTATCTGGGTGCTCTGGTAGCGTAGTGGTTAGGAATCGGGCTGCAAATCGGAAGGTCAGCAGTTCGAAACTACCAGCTGTTTCGCGGGAGAAAGATGAGGCGTTCTGCTCCTGTAAAGATTTACAGTCTCAGAAACTCTATACCAGGGTCGTTATGAGTCGGGACCGACTCCATGGCACACATATTATCTGGGAGCATAGTGATTATGAGTTCAGCTGCTAACCTCATGGTCAGCAGTTCGAAACTACCAGCAGTACTGCAGGAGAAAGATGAGGCTTTCTGCTCCTATAAAGATTTACAGCCTCAGAAACCCTATGCAGGGTCGCCATGAGTTGGAACCGATTCCACGGCATACAACCACCACGTTATTATAGACAATGAATCACAACTGTGGTAGGGCAGCTGCATCGTGCACATGACATATGTGTCATTTTATCAAACATCCTGGCAGTTATTCTACTATAAGCTACTTGTATTTTGCAATGCCTGAAGTTATTCAAATTTTGATACATATCAAACAAGCCCTCGGTTAAATGGTTTTCTTGTTCATTTCAAATGCTGGCAGTTTCGGGAGAATCCTGCATGTTCACTGGGATCATGGAGTCTCCCCTAAAGGTCTGAGTGGAGGACTAAGAAATCAACAGATCTTTTGGACCTTGTGAAAAATGGCATTTGCATTTAAGTTTAGGAAAGGTCTACTTATTTTACATCTTTGTCAATGATAACATGCTTTATTTGGTCTGTCCTTTGCTCAGAAGGAAAATTATATCCTATCCAGACCAAGGCACGTACTTGGTAGTGGTGGTGGGGGTGTCCCATGGAGTTGGTTCTGACTCACAGAGACCCTGCATAAGGTGTCTGAGGCTGCAAAATCTTTACAGGAACAGAAAGTCTCATCTTTCTCCCACAACATGGCTGGTAGTTTCAAACTGCTGATCTTGAGGTTAGCAGCCTGACTCATAACCACTACAATACCACAGCCCCTTACAGAAATATATTTAGAAGAGCCACAAGTATGCTGAGACCCCCACACCCAGGCAGAGCACTGGGTAGTAGGAACCCCAGACCAGTGGCCTCGGGCCATAAACAACAGTCATTTCCTGGTGTTCGAGACCTGACCTAATAAGTCAAGTGCTGAATCATAATCTTGATGCACATGAGCCATACAAAGATTGCACCTGTGCTAAATAAAGCTGGAAATGGTAATCAATTGTTAGTCTGAAAGAATAGTGTCTGTGGAAGGTATGCTTGGAAAGAGTATTTTTGGGGTCTACACTAACTGCAGTCTAGAAAATGCATTGTTTATACTCTTTCTGCAAGCCTCCTAAGGCAACTTACAACCTTCCCCAGTAGCCTCCCACCCCAGTTCCATAAATCATTTCACTTCTGGTAAGGCCACAAGCCAAATGACTGTAATGACATATTGAACCTCAGGTCCCTTATGCCCTTGGCTGATTATATATTAGATGGCAAGCCCAAGCTGTCGAGTACCCTTCAAATTTGGAACTAATTTCTTGTTCAGGTTTCTTCCTTATTAGAATCTGAACAGATGTTGGTACCCAATCTTTCCTGTTCACACTCTTTGATTAAAGGGGAAGAATTCTTGAGCCATTGCTATTCTTTAATGAAGGTTGTTGTTGTTAAGTGCCATCAAGTTGGTTCTGACTCGTAGAGACTCTGTATAGGAGCAGCTAGTGGGTTTGAACTGCCAAACCCTGTGGTTCACAGTCCAGTGGTGATCCTACAGTGACACCAGGAGATAACAGCGACAACGCTGATATCAAAGCCTTCATTTTGTAAATAAAGAAATCATGTCTCAATTTCCACAACAAAAGAATGAAACTTTTTTTTAACTAGGAAAGAAGTAATTTAATAACAACATAAATAGAGTGCCTATTTGAACAACAAGATATTGGTTGGAAATCATTTCGTCCTATAAATGCTAGACTTTGTAGGCAAAACAGAAGCTGCAAAACTCAATAGACTGCAGGGGTAGTTTCAATATCTCTGCAGAGCCTTCAGAATACTGGCTTTTAATTTCTTTGGCCATGCAGTCATCCCTCATTTCACACGAAATGCTGGAAAATTCCTGAAATAGACATAAAGGCTCATTCTCTAAATTTCACAATTACAAAGCTTCTAAATTGTTTCAGATAGTATCCATGGAAATAGCAATTTTTTCTACAGACAGTTTAAGAAGAAAAGAGACAGGGAAGCTGCCCACTCTCAGCAGCTGTGTGCTTCTGGGTCAATTACAAAAATTCCTTAGGTCTCAATTTTCCCAGAAATATTATGAGTAAAAATGACACATTTTAAATTACTCCAGAGTCCAAGGGGAATGGGATTTATAAGTGTAACAGTATTTTCCTGACTGTTGGGGTTAAACTAGCTTGCATTGTTAACAGCATGGGTTCTGTCTATGTCAGTTGTTGGCACAGAAATGTCTCATTGATGTGAAAGTCCTTCCGATGCATTGTCTTCTCAGTTCAACTGTAACTAAAAATATTTTTGAGTGCCTCTTTATTTGCCTGCACTGTTCTAGACTCTGTAGATAAATATTGATTGTTGTTGTTAAGTGCCATTGAATCATTTCCAACTTATAGTGACCCTGTATAGGGTTTCTAAGGAGCAACTGATGGGTTTGACCCGCCAACCTTATGGTTAGCAGTCCAAATACCTTATCCTACAGTGCCAGACCAGGACTCCTAGTAGTGGTTGTTGGTGGTTGTGGTTATGTGCCATGGAGTAGGTTCCAACTCATAATAACTTTGTACATGGTTCCCGCATGTCTCATCTTTCTCTTGGGAACAGCTGGTAGATTTGAACTGCTGACCTTCTGGTTAGTAGCCCAACTCATAACCACTACACCATCAAAACTCATTCCTAGAAGCAGCTGTTGCTGTTAAGTGCCTTCGAGTCGGTTCCTACTCACAGCGACCCTCTTTAGGGTTTCTGAGGAGTGGCTGGTGAGCTTGAAACCCCAACCTGTGGTTCAAACCAACTTAGCAGTCCATCTTATTGTTAGGGCAGTATTAAATGGAAAGAAAGAGGGTGGCAGTCTGCTCCTTCAGAGCTGCCTTCGAATTGTCTAACTCTGTGCTTGCACACAATGGGTATCATGTGACTAAACATCACAATAATTGGTCAAAGAGTCCTAAGTGTATGGATAAATGGGAGACTGGTCTACAGGCATCAAAGATATGCTTGGTTGATTCAAGATAAGTATAGAGTAACACACTACAAAGAGAAGGTGTATGGAGAAAAAATAATTCACATTCCTCTTTTATTATTTATAAATTTTGAATGTCTGTAGGGAGAAAAACTAGTCCTTCGCACTACCTTTGGAATATGAGATCCTCTAATACTGGACTCCAAAGTATGAGAGACGAAGTTTGGTCATCCTGGCCTCCAAGGAGCACTCTGGCTGCACTTCTTCCAACATAGATCTGTTGGTTCTTTGGGCAGCCTATGACACTTTCAATATTCTCCTCTAACACAGTAACTCAAAAGCATCAATTCTTCTACAGTCTTCCTTATTCACTGTCCAGCTTGCGCATGCATATGAGGTTATTGAAAATACCGTGCCTTGGGTCAAGTGGACCTTAGTCCTCAAGATGACATCTTTGCTCTTCAATACTTTAAAAAGGTCTTGTGCAGCAGATTTGCCTAATGCAATACGTCGTTTGATTTCTTGACTGCTGCTTCCATGAGTGTTGATGAAATCCTTAACAACTTCATTCTTTTCTCTATTGATAAGACACATTGTCAGGAGGGACCAGTCGTTGGAGAAGGAGATAGTGTTTGTTAAGATGGAGGGTCAGAGAAAAAGAGGAAGTCTCCCAGAGAGACAGACTGGCAAAATGTCAGCATCAATAGGCTCAAGCATGGCAACAGTTGTGAGGCTGGCCCAGGATCAGACAGTGTTGTGTTCTGCTGTGCATAGTGTCGCTATGAGTTGGTACCTACTGGATGGCACCTAGCAGCAACAACAACAATATTGGACTCCTGGTGCGGCGCTGTTGGATCAGCTCTGGACTTTGAACCCATCAGCTACATCTCAGAGACCTTATACAACATTGCTATGAGTCAGAACCAACCCAATGGCCCTTAACAACAACAACAAAATAATATCATTGATGCTATGGGTTAATAAATTTTAAATCTGTGACAATCCTTGATGATTCAGTTCAATCAATGTTTCAGTCACTTCATGCATTAAAATATTTTTATTTTCTTTGACACTGTGGTTCTATTAATAGGACATATACACAAATATCCTTATTTGGTGAGTATAAGATGCTGCTGACTACCATTTAGTAACAAACATCCCTAGCCATGGCTTTCTGCTCCCACAGAGATGTACAGTCTTAGAAACCCTATACAGGGTCACTAAGACTTGGGACAACAGCATCCCTAGCCATAGCAACTGTGAATAGCTGCTTGCAAAAAGGTGGGTTTTGTTATTTTATACACAAAAAGGATTTCACTTAAATAAATACAAATTATTATTCTTGGGTATTTTAATTAGAAGGAAATGGGATGAAGTTGATGATAAAAATTATGACTTAGTGCCTACTATGAGCCAGACAAAGGAGCTCTGGTAGTGTAGTGGTTACGAATCGGGCTGAAAACCTTAAGGTCAGCAGTTCTTAACTATCAGCGGGAGAAAGATGAGACATTCTGCTCCCATGAAGATTTACAGCTTCAGAAACCCTGTACAGGGTCGCTAAGAGTCGGAACTGAGTCCACGGCACACAGCCACAGCCACCATGAGCCAGACACAGCACTAAGCACTTTAGATGCATTATCTCCTCTCCTAAGTGTCATCTGAGATAACAGAAAGGACATTTTGCAGTTTTGCCAAATATGAATAGATGAATTGTTGAGTTTAACCTCTCTTCTTTTACCTTCTCTTTTATGATAGGCAGACCCTCCTTGTCTGCTGTTTTGGGGAAATGCCTTTGACCTCTGTTCCTATGCTGTTATACCTCTTGATCTGTAATGGATCACTTTATAATGCTACGTTAGAATATAAGAAGTGGTACTAAAAATGTACCAATTGTGTTAATCTTGTTACCTATATTGAGGTACATTTTTAATAGCATCTATATACATGAGCAGAGTCCTGATATGGCGCTGTGGGTTAATGCGCCAGACTGCAAAGCCATTTGAACTGTAAGGTTGGCAGTTCAAGCTTACCAGCTGCTCCTCAAAACCCTATACAGGTTGGTTATGGGTTGGAATGGACTCGACAGCACTTAACAACAACAACAAATACACATGAGTGGAATGTGTTCTTTACTTTAATTGCTTTATAGTCCTTTTTCAAGGGCAGGGAGCTGGGGTATTTATATCTGGTGTGTTTATAGGTGGTTCATGGGCTAGACCATCAGTTTATTATGCACAAGGTCAAATTATATTTTCTGCAGACATCAAGGCACATATTACCTATTACCATCACAAAGGTTATGGAAAATATGCTATATGTTTCCTACTACTACAAAAGGATTAACTGCCATTTATATCAATCAGGTATTATGTAACTGTAGAGGCCCCGTTCACACTGTAATGGCTATTTATTGTCACAACTTCTGACATTGAAGACACGCCCATCGTAAGAGGGCCCTGGCTCACAGGGCAGGGAAAGGCAGGACATGAAGGCATTCCTGGACATGGGGAATGTGTTGGCAGTACAGAAAGACCTGCAGAGGGATGAATATAAGAATATCACAGATAAAAGAAACAGAAAGGAGAGCAAGAAGAACGGAGACTAAAAAAGCATTCATAAGAGTCTCTTCAGAGATTGATTAGTGTTAAAAAGAAGACAAGAGGAGTATAAACCAATCATTTGCCTCTAGAAGCAGTGTGGTTGCTCTGGGGAAAGGGGAGTGCAATAGAGGTCAACTATTGGTCGTTCCAAGACCTCTCTAAGGACTCCTGACATCACCACCATCCTCTCTAAAAAATGGAGGGTAAAAAAAGGAAAAGGAACAGACTTGAAGAAAGGAAAGAGACTAGAAACGCTGCCTCAGAGTCCATGAGCTGGAGAGTACTACATTGCTCTGAGTGGACCTCCCACCCAGCACATGCATTGTGCTCTAGGTGGATCTCCCACTCAACACATGCATAATCCTATAGGTGGTTGGTGCTCACCCATCAAATGAGGATCCAAAGCTTCTGAACACATTTCACATATCCTCTTTAACTCTATCACCCTTCCTGATTGGCCCCAACATCACTTTAGAATGTGTTTCTTTTAATCAAGGAAGTTTTCTGCAAATAGCGTTCATTTTCAATTATTCTCATTGCCCTCCCCATTTCTGCCAGAAATCTAGCCAAGAAAAGGACTCCACAACTAAAGATGAACAAAATAATTACTCTGTTTGTTAACATATGTACAATTTGTTTGTACTGCACCAGATACCATGCTGATTTCTAATAGATAACAGAAAACTCTATCATTCACCCTTATATCTGCCTCAATAATCCGAGAGTCTCCAGTTATTGCCATTCATATTTCAGATGAATTTTAATCCAATGTGTGGAAAAACGTTGGATGTTCTTTTCAATTCACTGTGCTTTATCTTTTTCCAGAGAATCAAAATTGCAAAACTTTTTCTACATAACTGTCAATGTCATCATTTAAATTTTTTTTATTTTAAAAAACAAATAAAAACTAATCTCTAAAGTAAGCCATTATGGTACGCTTGTTGTTGTTAGGTGCAGTTGAGTAAGTTTGACTCATAATGAAACTCATAAAGGTTTCCAAGGAGCAGCTGGTGAGTTTGAACCACTGACCTTGTGGTTCAAATCGACTTTATGGTTGAATGTTTATCTGACAACACCACACCAAGACTCCAAGGTTTTCTCAGTGGATGTATATTACAAATTACTTCTGAATATAATTCCTTGTCCAATAGTACAGAAATTTCAACAATGAAGAAGTTAAGAGGATTAAATTAAATTTATTTTAAAAACCAAAGAAATGAAAACAGAAGCACAGTCCAATCTTCAATAGTAAAGTGTGTGTTTACATGAAGGCTGGATGACTTATTAATGACTAATTACTTAGGCATTGACACAATAACCATTGGAGTGAATACCTGTATAAAGAAAAGGCTAGATCATCTTCTTTAAGTTAAAGGTAGGTAATAGCCTAAATGGATAAATGAAGATCTCAAGGGCCCATGGGATAGATCTGGTTTCATATAAAGTGACTAAGTCAGTACGCATAAACTGAACAAAAATCTGAGTACTATACAATCCCTTTTGGAGTCCTGGGGTGGTGCTAATTGCAAGTTTGGCAGTTCAAATCCACCAGCTGCTCCTTGGAAACCCTATACAGAGTCTCTATAATTGGAATCAACCTGAAGGCACTTAACAACAACATATAATCCCTTCTACAACCTGCATTCAAGATTTAGTAGTCATGGAGGAGAGAGAGTTCCAGGCAGGGGCAAAGCTGAGAGGACCTACATTTGTTAGTCTTCATGAAGCATTTGGTACAGAACACTCATCAGAACTCATGCAACAGGGTATAAAGGAACTGTTCTACTCTTTCTATAAGTCATTGCTGTGTTGTTGTGTGCTGTCCAGTTGGTTCCAACTCCTAGAAATGCCAACAGTGACTAGTGGGTTCAAACCACTGAACTTTTGGTTTGCAGTCCAGTGTTTATCCTACAGATCCACCATGCTCCTCATGAATACTTCGAACAAAACCAACTTTCTTAAAGGATTAAGGAATGTGATTTCAATTAGGTGAAATATAAAGTATCTGCTATGCAGATTCTCAAACTATGCAGATACCAATTTTTAATTCCTTCTCATTTTCCTAATAATGACATTCAAACTAATTCAAATTCACCACAGATTATGTTACAATCAAATGGTAACAGAAATTAGAGTTTATAATAAACAAGAAGCATAGGTACTGACAAATACAAATATTCATAAATCAGTGGTACTTTGGCAAACATCTTTTAAGAAGTCTCAGAGTAGCTAGAAAACCAGAAGATACTTCTTGAAAGAAAGACCTACAGGAAAAATACAAAACAAAAAGGGCAGTCTGACTGTTACCACAATAACAAGCAATTTGCTTGCCCAGGAGACATCAAGGCAAGTGGTCGGGTCCTCTCAGTGCAAATCCTCTTCCAAGACTAAGATGCAATGGAAATACACGCTCTGATTGGTGACCACGCACATCACCCATAAGGGGAAGTGACTGAAGAACATCAATGAAGCGACGAGCTAAGCCCTACATGGTTCAGCAGACTAAGTGAACCCGGGTGGAGACCTGGTCGGCCAGCAGCAAGGCAGGACCTGGGGACTCATGGGCTCAGAGTCAGTGACACAGCCACAGAGGACTAGAGTGGAGAGCGAAGCGGCCAGCTGATAAGAAGAGGGCGGACAGACACAGGA
Organism: Chrysochloris asiatica; assembly: GCF_000296735.1. Lineage (NCBI taxonomy): Eukaryota > Metazoa > Chordata > Mammalia > Afrosoricida > Chrysochloridae > Chrysochloris > Chrysochloris asiatica. Next base: position 1,055,007 of record NW_006408694.1, read on the forward strand.
ACACCCACACCTGCAGAGGATACCCACTTGACCTGGCTTCAATGACTGGATG
>NW_006408694.1:1055828-1057025 GCF_000296735.1 Chrysochloris asiatica
AAAAAAAAAAAGATTCAGGACATTTGTATCTTTGGAAAGAAGTTAAAATACGATTGTCAGTTAGCAGGTAAAGAAAGCACTACATTTTCTAGATTATGTTACTGTTGTTATGAAGTACCACTGAGTCAGTTCTGATCCATAGCGACCCTGTATAAGGTTTCTGAAGAGTGACTGGTGAGCTTGAATTGCCAACGTTGTAGTTCAAGCTAACCTTGCAGTCCAGTGCATTAATCCACAGTGCCACATGTACCCACATATGTTCACTCTTGGAAAATACCAAAATAAATTAAGGTAAGTTTAACAGGGGTCACAATGCCATTGAAATAATACTCAACCTATCAACTGAGCAGTCAGAAGGATTCCAAACAGCAGAATGGAGTCATTCACAATTCCAATCCTGTGTATCTAAATGTGTACTATGAATTATAGTTAGCTGTTTAGATTTTTAGTTCCCAATCACCTAGTACAGAGCTGATATGTCATATACTTTGGTTGAATAAACAATAATAAGTAATATTAATTGAACAGTTGTTATAAGCTAGAGTCAGTGTTAAGGACTATATAGTCCATTATATCATTTAACTTCCCAGCAATGCTATAAGTAGGCATTACTGTTATTTTTCTGCCACTTGTCTGTCAGTTTATTGTACTGTGGTGACTTGCTTGTTGCTGTGATGCTAGAAATTAAGCCACTGGTATACTAAATACTAGCAGGGTCACCCATAGTGGACAGGTTTCAGCAGAGTTTCCAGACCAAGACACACTAGGAAGAAGGACAGGTCACTTCTGAATGGTTAGCCACTGAAAACCTTATGAATAACTGGAATATTGTAGATATAGTGCCAGAAGACAAGTCCCTCAAATTGAAAGGCACTCAAAATAGGATTGCAGAGGAACAGTCTACTCAAAGTATAGTTGACCATGATGATGTGAATGGAACAAAGATTCAGAACCTTCATTTGCTGATGTGGCACAACTCAAAATGAGAAGAAACTGCTTCAAACATCCATTAAAAATCGGAACACTGAATGCATGAAGTATGAATCCAGGAAAATTGGAAGTTGTTAAAAATTAAATGTAATGCATAAAGACTGACACCCTAGTTATTAGCTAGCTGACATGCACTGGTATTGGCCATTTTGAATCTGACAATCATATGGTTAATAGGTTGGAAACGTTAAATCGAAGAGGAATGGT
>NW_006408694.1:1059760-1061227 GCF_000296735.1 Chrysochloris asiatica
TCCACAAACAACATTTAGGGAAGCAGAAGTCAAGAAATCAAACAACATATTGCATTAGGCAAATCTGCTGCACAAGACCTCTTTAAAGAGCAAATATATCACTTTGAGGACTAATGTGCCACTCACCCAGCCATCAGTCACCTCATACACATGTGAAAGGTGGATAATGAATAACAAAGAGCACCTTGGAATAATCGATGCATTTGAATTATACTGTTGGAGAAGAATATCTAAAGTACCAAGGACTGCCAAAAGAACAAACAAATCTGTCTTGAATAAAGGTCCTTAGAAGCCAGGATAGCAAGACTTTGTCCCTCATGGTTCAGACATATTGTCAGGAGGGTACAGTCACTGGAGAAGGACATTATGCTCAGTAAAGTGGAAAAGAGAAAGACAGCCAACAAGATGGATTGACACAGTGATCTGTGTCTACCTGTATTGTAGATGTTAATTGCTGTAATGGGCTCCAAAGTAACAGCAATTGTGATAAAGGTGCAGGATTGGGCAGTGTTTCCTTCTACTGTGCTATGAGTCAGAACCAACTCAAAGGCATGTAACAATAACAACACTGTGATTTTTTTAAAAAATTATTATTGCCATTTTATCACTAGGGAAACAGGCTTAGCAACAAGGTTAAGTAATGTGACCAATTTCACACCACAAATAAGCATTGCCATTTACATGTCACCTATCTAAAGATTGTTGTTGTTAAGTGCTGTGAAGTCAATTCTGACCCATAGCGACCCAGTATAGGGTTTCCAAGAAGGAGCTGGTGAGCTTGAACCACTGACCTTGCAGTTCAAACAACTTTGCAGTCTGATGCATTAGCCCACAGGACTCCATCTAAAGAATTTTGTTGTTGCTGAAGTGTCGTTGAGTCGGCTCCGACCCATAGCAACCCGATATAGGGTTTCCGAGGAGCAACTGGTGAACTTAAACCAATGACCTTGCCGTTCAAACGGCTTTGCTCTGGCACATTAACCCACAATGCACACCAGGACTCCATCTAAAGAATAGTGGGGCAGATATTTAGGGACTAAATTTTCGTAGGTCAGTGTCCTACCACTTTGACACTGGAGTCCTGGTATGGTGCTATAGGATAAGCACTGGACTGCTAACCACAAGGTCACTGTGGGTCAGGACTGACTTGATGACACTTAGCAACAACAATAATTTGATGCTGAGGTACTGGCATGCAGGAAATCTAGATTCTATTCCTGGCCAATGCACCTCATGTGTAGCCAGCACTCATCTGTCAGCAGAGGTCTGCATGTTGTTATGAAGCAGAACAGATATCAACACAGCTTCTAGACTAAGATGGACTAGAAAGAAAAGTCTAGCGATCTACTGCTGAGAATCAGTTAGTGAAAACACTGTGGATCACAACAGTCCAACTTGCAACCAACTGTGGGATGACTCGGGACTCTTCAGGGTTTCCACAAGTGAACAGCAGCAGTACCACACTCT
>NW_006408694.1:1061921-1071763 GCF_000296735.1 Chrysochloris asiatica
TAAATACTTATGGGAGCAGAAAGCCTCTTCTTTCTCCTGTGGAACAGCTGGTAGTTTCAAACTGCTGACCTTAATGTTCACAGCCTGATTTGTAACGACTACGCTACCAGAGCTCCTTGCCTGAGTGAGTGGTAGATGCTAATTGCTACATAAATATTTTTTAAACTATGATGTCTAAAGTAGAGTTTTAATGTTATATTATACCATTTAAGACTCTGACAGTACAACTGGTCATATTCCCAAGAAGGAAACACTATTCAATTCCATGGACACATCTAACAAGTTCATAAATGGCCCTTAGTATTTGCAAGTTGAAATCCACTACAAGCCCAAATCTTAGAAACCCCAAATTCACTAAGTCAACTACTGTTGCTATGAAGTGCCATCGAGTCAATTCCGACCTATAGCGAGAGACCCTGTATAGGGTTTCCAAGGAACAGCTGGTGAGCTTGAACCACCAACCTTGCAGTTCAAATGACTTTGCAGTCTGACGCATTAGCCCACAGCACCACACCAGGACTCCAAATCAACTACAGTATATCATTTACTTGCTACTTAGTTTTTGCCATATGTTGATTACATTTTCTCAGTTTCATCACTATTTATACCCCAAACCAAACCCACTGCCATTGAGTCAATTTAACTCATCGTGACTCTGTGTTGGGAACAGTGTCATCTTTCTCCGGTGGAGAGACCGGTGGGCTTGAACCTCCAACCTTGTGGCTAGCAGTCCAACCCCTAACCCACTGGGCCACCAGGGCTTTTTCCCTTCTTTTCCTGAATACAGAGTATTTCCCACTAGAAATAAGACCCTGTATGTTTGAGTCAGGTGAAGAACTTTTTGACATCAGGCTAGGTTTCTGCGCTGAAATTCTGTAGCTGATGAGTTCAATGTGCGCCCCAGAAAAGTTACAGAAAACACTGTCCTTCACACCACTAGTCCCTAGCTGAAATGGTGAATGTCAAATCCATGAATGCTAACGGCTCCTATATTAAACTGTGTACAACAGTTACACACTCTGTAAGTCCTAAACAAATATGTTCTATGGATTATGAACTGCGTTATGTAAATGCTAGTTAAAACAATAAGCACGACTAGAGGATTTTATCTTTAATTATAATTACTTCTTTAGTAATCATAGCCCATATAATTGCTTGTTCCCTAGATACTGGCTACTTATTTAGTGACTACATAATTACTGATTACAAATATAACAGTCTATTATTTCATTACTATTATTATCTAGGGAGCATATTTTCCTTCAAGAAAAGTAAGATATATTATGAAGCACATTGGTGGTGGTGGTGGTGGTGATGATGGTGTGCCATGGAGTCAGTTGCAACTCACAGGTTTCTGAGGCTATAAATCTTTACAGGAAAGGAACATAAAGCCTAATCTTTCTCTTGTAGAATGGCTAGTAGTTTCGAGCTGATGACCTTGAGGTTAGCAGACTGACTCATAAGTCTACCAGAGCTCCTTATGAAGCACACTGAAAGGTTAAAAATAAACAAAAAAAGTATTCAGTATAAAAGAATTCACTTCAGTATAAAATAATTCACAGTGATTATCTCACGTGGCTCATCTCTGGATGCTTAAAGCAATTCTTGTTTTCAGGTTCTTACCTATTTGTCATCTCTCTGACTGAATTAAGCACTTTGTTAACATACATGTAATGTACTTGCAGAAGACCTTTTAAATGTAAACTAGAGTCAGTACCCTGTTCTCAAGGAAAACAAAAATTAGCCGTTGTGAAACAAGAGTCAAGCTTGTGCTTACACTGATACTGTGCATTATTTTGAGAAGTGAAAAAGCCCAACTCTAGCCCATTACCTGGTGTAGCACTGTAGGATAAGCACTTGACTTCTAATCAAAGGTTCATGGTTCAAAACTACCACCTGCTCATCATAAATCCTATACTGGATTGCTATCGGTTGGAACCAACTTGAGGGCATTTAACAACAACAAAATCCCATTATCAAGTTGGCAGTTTGCCTTCAGCCTCCACTCTGTGGTACACCAAAAGTCAAGAAATTTAGAGAAACATTCATTTTGACTTAAAAAATAAAGCATTGCCCAAAGTGAAATAGCAAGACTCTAGGAATCATCAACCATTTCTGATGATTGTCAAGGATATCATTAATCAGTCACCTTCTACCAAACCATGGAAAGTAAAGGCAATCCCCTAATAACCCAGATGTTCCTGAATTTCAAACAATGCTCAAATATTTAACTGTTGCTTTTCATCAAAAGTTCCCCTGGCAGCATATGAACATCAGTGTCCATGATCCTGAGACCAGAAAACTATTTGATGCTTGGTTTCACTACCAATTGCTCTAAAAGGGATCACATAAGAAGGTCCTAGAAAGGCAATGTGAAGAAGAGGCAAGAACGACCCCCAAGATCAACGAAAGCCAGTGCTATACCGCATCCCTGAGGCCAGCACCTGTGCCCACAGCTGAAGCCACCATGCCCAAGAGAAAGGCTGAAGGGGATGCTAAGGGTGAAGGGTGAACCTCAGAGGTGATCTGCACAGTTACCTGCTAAACTTCCTCCTTCAAAGCCAGAGCCTAAGCCTAAAAAGGCCCCTGCAAAGAAGTGAGAGAAGGTACCCAATGGGAGAAAGGGGAAAGCTGATGCTGGCCAGGATGGAAATAACCCTGCAGAAAACGGAGATGTCAAAACAGACCGGGCACAGAAAGCTGAAGGGGTTGGGGATGCTAAGTGAAATGTGTGCATTTTTGTGTACTTCTGTTGATTGTACAGTTTGAAATACTATTTTTAATCAAGTTTCAGAAAAATGCAGAGTTTTTACTTTTTTTTTTTTTTTTAAGCTATTTTGCTAGCACACCAAACACTTCATTGTTACTAAAATGTTACTAAAACAGGGGCAAATGTTACTAAAACAATGTTTCCAAAGCTGGACTGATGTGCAAGTGAACACCTCTCCCATCTAGTTGTGAGAGACTACCTCTTGATTCCCAGGAGGAGGGATTCCCTGACATTAACACACCTTAGCCACACCCTGGCACAAATGCCAAGTGGTGTGGAAAAGTACAACTTGTTTTCACATCTTCATATCCTCTTCTCCCTCTTTGCCTTCAGCGTAGACTTGACTCCCATAAATCCAGAGACCTGATGGTAACTGGCCTCAGAAAACTGGTTATTCATGTGTCAGGCAACCTGGACTTTCCAGTGATGCCATCTTAGTGATAGCCCTTAAAAGAGCAGCGGTTCCTTTGTTTAGATTGTGGGTCTTCAGACTGATAATTCTGCCATTTTCATTTCATTTTCTGAAAGTCAGGGTTGGCTCGTGAAAAGTTGTTAAACAATATGCTAAATGTGAAATGCCAACCCTAACTCTAAACTTTCCCTGTTCAGAGCATCACATGAAGACATCACTGGGTTTTATAGTGGCTTTCTGATTCAGGGTAGTCCATTGAAGAAGGGAGTTTGAAAGTTGTTGAATACTGTTAACAATTGTTTGCCCATGTCCTGCCTGAATACCATGATTGTTTATGAAAAGTAACTTTAATGAAGCTAGATACAGTTTGGCTTGGGGGGCAGCGGGAGAAGGTCCTGGATAGAGTGGGAGAAAATGTGGATCAAAATTACAAAAAAGGCCTGGTTTACTTGTCAGAAAGAAACTGGAGGAACCAGAGACTATGGCCACTGGCCACCCTTCAGGTCTGGAATGGAGCTCACCCTTGAGGCTCCATTTTCAGCCAAGAAGGAGATAAGCAGATAAATGGGACAACAGTTTTAGTGAGGCATTGTTGTTGTTGTTGTTATGTGCCATGGAGTCGGTTCTGACTCATAACAACCCTGTACAGGGTTTCCAAGGCTGCAAATCTTTACGGGAGCAGAAAGCCTCATCTTTCATCACTAAATTGTGAGTCCTTGTGTGGTACTATGGTCTAATGCATCAGACTGCAAAGTCGCTTCAACTGCAAGGTCCGTGGTTCAAGCTTACCAGCTGTTCCTTGGAAACCATATATACAGGGTCGCTATGGGTCAGAATTGACTTGACGGCTCTTAACAACAATGCACCAGGTTTCAAGATCAAAAGGACAGCATTTATCTAAGGGCAAAATTCAGAACGGTCAGGAAAGAAGGAGGAGGGAAACAAGAATCACTGGGAGGAAGTGGGGTAAGAGAAGCTATACTGAGAGGGGCAATCATTGAAATGAAATGAAGTATGTAATTTGTTGAATGTAAAACTGATGATCTGCTCTGTAAACCTTCACTCAATTCACAATAAAAAGTTAAAAAAAAAAAGTTCCCCTAGTCCTACTGCTATTGCTCTAAATATTGTTAATAGGAAAAGGCCTTTCATTAGTTATTAACTAGTCTTGTGATTATTAAAAGGTCTTTCATGTTGGGGTCATTTTCTGTTTGTCCATAAGAAAACTCAATAGATATGAAAAACAGTTTGTGAAGTGGAATTTGTGTACAATGTATAAAGGAGTGAAAGAAAAAAAATAAAGCAGTAGAAAGTGACCTTTCAATAGGAATTATTACTTCAATGCCACTAGGTAGGAAGGAGACTTGTAAACTCAAGCAAGTCAATACTGGAAAAATTACTTCAGGTCATTTACATAATGACAGATGGGCTTTGGTTTGAAATGGTTTTGCAAATGAGATTGCCTCAAGCAGTGGAAACAGAATCCTCATGGTTCCCTTACTCCTCTGCATCAAATTAAGTTCTTAAGAAATAAATTTATTGTAGAACTGCCCAACAACATAATGTCTCAAATCAGCTTGTATGTAAAAGCTATTGTATGGCTGTAATTATTTTACTATTTAAATTAAATCACAAGTGGTATGAGGTTAGATGAACTGTAATTAATGACTAACATCTATTATTGGCATGTTCATTACTAAATAGCAAAATATTGATATTAATAACTTTTTTAATTAAATTACCTGTCAGTTACATGTCACTATGCTGTGACTAATAATTGTTGTTGTTGTTAAGTGCCATCAAGTTGACTCCGACCCACAGTGACCCTGTAGAGGGTTTCCAAGGAGCAGCTGGTAAGCTTGAACCACCGAACTTAATGATTGTTGTTGTTGTTAAGTGCCATCAAGTTGACTCCGACCCACAGTGACCCTGTAGAGGGTTTCCAAGGAGCAGCTGGTGAGCTTGAACCACCGACCTTAATGATCAGGTAGCCTTAAAAAAGCAAAACTATAAATACACCCAAATAGAATGAGTTGAAGCACTTGCTGATGAAGATCAAACACTATAGCATCCAATAGGGATTACACCTCAACATAAAGAAACAAAAGTCCTCAAAACTGGACCAATGAGCAACAACAGATAAATGGAGAAAAGAAAATTAAAGCTGTCAAGGATATAACTTTATTTATACCCACAATCAACATCCGTGGAAGTAGTAGTCAAGAATGACATATTACATTGGGCAAATCTGCTGCACAGATGTCACTTTGAGGACTAAGAGGCATCTAATTCAAGGCACAGAATTTTCCGTTCTCTCATATACATGTGAAATCTGGACAGTGAATGAGGACCAAAGAAGAGATGATACATTTGAGCTATGGTTATTGGCAAATACTGAATATACTATGGGCTGCCAAAATAATGAACAAATCTGTCTTAGAAGAAGTACAGCCAGAATGCTCCTTAGAAGCAATGATGGTGAGACTTCATCTCACTTTGGACATGGATCAGTAGGGATCAGTCCATGGAAAAAGGCCATCATGCTAGGTAAAGCAAAGGGTCAGCAAAAAAGAGAAAGAGCCTTAACAAGGTAGATGACGCACTGGCTGCAACAGTGGGCTCAAACATAGCAAAGCTTATGAGGATCGCGTAGGACCAGGCAGTGTTTTGTTCTGTTGTACATAGGGTCACTATGATTCAGAATTAACTCTTTGGCACCTAACAACAACAACAACAAATATAACGCACATCTTGATTAGAAGACAGAAGAGCTGAAGCTAATGCTTAAGAATTATTGTTTTGGAAGCTACTAAAATGACAAATGTTTATCACAATTATCATAGAGACCATCACCACCCTTATTTACAATGCACTAGGCAGACAAGACTTGCAATGGTACAGAAAACTTGTTAGTTTGTAGTTTGTTTTAGCTTTTTTAATAGTGTGCTTCTAAACAAGCAATAATGGAATTGTATAGATATACACATTAAAAAGTAAACATGGGAAAAACAGTTTAAAAATATATAATTCCTGTCATAAAAAGTCAGTGCTTGGACATATTCAAAATGATGTAATTAATATTCTGTCAGTGGATTATTACTTTAGGAGACATTATTCCTGAAAATGAGGGGAGGTGGAAATAAGGTAAGTAACAGCAGTTACTACCTGCGACAACATATGTTTGAACTCCCTCAAACAATTGTGAGATAGCTGGTTTCTGCTTGGAAATGTAGAATGCCATTCTCACCTTAAAAAGAAAAACACTGTACAAGCTACAAACAAAAAATTTTTCTAAACTTGCACAAAAATTGAAGTGGGAGAACAAACCTGTAAAATGAAATCTGGGGGAACAAATACACCTATAGGGAAAAATAGGAAGTGATCATTTGTTTACCTGGTGCAGATATCCCTGGATACTACATAAACTATGTTCAACAAATTGCTGAAGACTAACAATGGAGTCCTGCTGTGGTGCTGTGCGCTAATGCATCAGAATGCAAAGTCATTTGAGCTGTAAGGTCGGTGGTTCAAGCTCACCAGCTCCACCTTGGAAACCTTATACAGGGTCGCAACGGGTTGGATTCAACTTGACAGCACTTAACAACAACAACAATGCCAAGGGAAAGTGCAGTCCCTGGGGATGCTGAAATACATATTCTCTGGTAAGACTCTTTCCCATAACTCTACCAGGCCCTCACAGAAACAGCTGATAAGAATCCCTGAATATGTCACATCAGTCAGAATAGACTGGATGGCACTTAACAACAACAACAACAAAGACCTGGTGTGGCACGTGTAAGATAAGCACTGGAATGTGGTTCAAAACCACCAGCTGCTCCTTCGAAACCTTTTAAATCTCTATGAGCACTTAACAACAACAACATAGACTAAAGAAGGCTTGGTGGTACAGGGGTTAAGCTTTTGGCCCCTAAGCACAGGGTCAGCATTTCAAACCCACCAACCACTCTGGGGGAGAAAGATGAAGATGCCTGCTCCCATAAAGATTTAGTCTCAGAAACCCTAAGGAACAGTTCTGTTCTGTCCTATTTGCTTGCTATGAATTGGAATCTACTGGGTGGCACTGAGATAACACAGACTGAAATCACATGAAACAAAAAATAATAGAACTGAAAGGAAAAGTAAAGAAATTCACAATGGGAAATGGAGACTGCAGCATGAATCTCCTAGAAGTTGAGAGAACAAGTAGGCAGAGTTAAGGCAGGAAGGTACAGATAACCTGAATTACCTAACCTGTCATCCTGACCTAAATGATATTTATAGAACACTATGTATTTATAGAACACTATAACATGATAGTTATAGAGCCTGATGTGGTGCTATAGGATAAAACCTGGACTGCTAACCACAAGGTTGGTAGTTCTAACCCACCAGCAGCTCTTCAAAAACCCTATACAGGGTTGCTATGAGTTGGAACTGACTCGAAACACTTTAGTAATACCTAACAACAACTGCAACATATGCTTCACTAGTATACATAGAACATTAATGAAAATACATCCTGGGCCATGAAGCAAAATTTAACCAATTAAAAAGAATAAAAATAATACCAAGTATATTTACATATCATAATGGAATTAAACTATAAATCAATTTAAAAAAAGACAGGTGGAAAATCCCAAACTTTAAAAATCAGACAACACATGATTAAATTACTTATGGGTCAAAGAGGAATTCTCAAGGAAACTATAAAAATATTTTAAATTGAATGAAAATGAAGCATATGAAAATCTGTGAGATAACATAGACTCAAATCACATGATGCAAAAACTAATAAAACTGGGTGGAGGCACGGAAAGACCAGAGAAGGCATTTTCCCGGAGCAGCTCCAGAGTTTTGGATCTAATAAATGGGGCGGGGCGTCAGTTTCCCACACCCACAAGTGGAGAAATCTGACTGTGGAAGGAAAGTACAGTGATTTCTGAATCAATAGGGAAGCTCCCTGCAGGGACCTCAGCCTGGGCTGAGATCAGAGGGCAGGGCCACAGCCAGACTGATACAATGATGTTGTTGTTGTTAAGTGCAGTCAAGTTGGTTCCAACCCATAGCGACCCTGTACAGGGTATCCGAGGCTGCAAATCTTTACAGGAGCAGAAAGCCTCATCTTTCTCCCATGGAACTACTGGCAGTTTCGAACTGCTGACTGTAAGGTTAGCAGCCCAACTCGTAATCACTACGCTAACCAAGGAGTGGCATCTGTAAATGAAGTGTGACAGATTTTACACTTTCCTTTCCTCTTCTCCCCTGTCGCACCCTCACTGCCCAGCCCAGACACCTTTAGGCAGGTGGGAGTGCACCCCCAAAAGGGTCTAGCATTGTGCCCATAGTTCTCCCACGGCACAGGGAGGAGGACCTGGGAGCCCCATGGGTCTCACAGGCTGATCCTTTGCCTGCTTCTTATGATGTCTGACTCTGAGTCTTAGCCCTAAAGTTGACCTGGGAGAGACCCTTTATTCCTGCCTTACTTAGAAAGAAATAGCAGGTTTGGCCATACAGCAAAATGGTATATGCACGTTGTAAAATCCCAACATAAAAAAAAAGAGCCAATACCAACTACTATATACAAGGACATAGCTACTTTGAGAATTACGTTGTGCATATGCAGATGCCTAACTGATCTTCAGAGATAAAAATAGCAGAGAATCTTTCTTCCATTAATTTCTCAATATCTATTTGTGCAACTCCACGGTGACTAGAGGAGGAGCCTGAGCTAGTGGACGCCCCCACGCACCACTGGAGGTTTCTGCTGTGCATATACACTGACCTGCACAGCAAAGGCTACTGATCAGTTGGCTACGATTTCATGTTTATTTTTGAGTGGTTTTTGTCTCTGCTCTTATATTGTTTCTGTTTTGGACCATTTGGTCTCACTTTTGTTCCTGGGAGTGGGAGCATTCTCTTACTACATTACCCAAGACAAGACAACAATCGTGGCCACATAGCCAAGCTACAAGCATACCCCATACTATCCCACAATCTGGGTAGGAGCCAATACCAGCTGCTAGGCATTACACATGAAAAGGGAAGCCAATCTCATCCACCAGGAGACACTCAGTAAGCTTAACAGCACAGCAACATACATTCGTTTAATTACCTAACTACTTAAAATGTCCAAGAAAAAACAACAAAAGATCTCAGCACATGTCCAAAAACAGAAAAAAGTAACTGAGACAAATGAGCCGGACACAGACATAGACTTCACATTAGAAGAAGAACAGCCTTTGGATCTGCCTGAGAAGGAATTCAAAAGAATGATATGGAAACAAATTCAAATACTCCACAGACGGGTGGTGGAAAATAAGGAAGAAGTCAGCAAAGTGCTACAGGAGCAATCATACAAGATAGATATAGCATTGTAAACACTTCAAAATCTGCAAAAAGAGGTCCAGATGATTAATAACAAAACATCAGAAATGGACAATACACTGAAAGGGCAAAGGAGTAGAACTGAAGAGGTGGAAGCTAAAACCAACAAGCTGTAAGACAAATCTCTCAATATTGCTAAAATAGAAGAGCAAGCAGAAAAAAGGATTACAAAAATCTGAAGAGAGTCTAAGAATCATGCTGGATGACATGAAGAGGAATAACTTAAGAATTATTGGCATTCCGGAAAAGGAAGAATCACAGAAGTCCACAGAGGAG
>NW_006408694.1:1072103-1074781 GCF_000296735.1 Chrysochloris asiatica
TCTATCCAGCAAAACTGTCAATCAAATACGATGGTGCTATCAAAAGATTCCAGGACAAACAGAACTAAGAGATTTTGTCAAAGCCAATTCAACGCTTCAAAACATCCTAAAGGGAGATCACTGGAAAGAAAACCAGCAAGAGAAGACAACAACCAGAGATTGACAGACATGGCAATACCACCTGGAACTCAGCTGACAGACAGCAGAGTTCAGAACAGAACAAAACTACAACAATGAATTCAGAGGCCAAAGACCAAAACAATAACAATGTCAAAGAAGGGAAAAATACAGGAACAGAGATCCAGGTGGTGAAGAGGTCAGGTAGATTGCAGGATAAAATAGATTGTCTTAAATCCCTAAAGAAAGTTAATACTTCACAACTTACCATGAAAATGAAGATCCAAGTAGAAGAAGGAAACATTAAAACTAAGAAGAAACTGACAAGAAATAGCACAAAAAACATGAATTTATCACAAGAAGGCATGCAAAAGAAAGGAATGAGCAGCACTACCAAAAAATTAATATATGGCAGCAATTAATGCATACCTATCAATGATTACACTGAATGTCAATGAACTGAATGAACCAGTGAAGAGACAGAGAGAGGCAGAATGGATAAGAAAATAAGACCCTTCAATATGCTGCCTGCAACAGACACACATTACACACAAAGACAAAAACAGACTAAAAGTTAAAGGATGCAAAAAAATATACCAAACTAATTGGAATAAAAAACAAGCAGGAGTAACAATATTAATCTCTGATAAAATAAACTTTAAGGCAAAAACCAGCATAAAGAAAAAGAAGGAAAATATCTCATGATTAAAGAGTCAAGTGAGCAAGATGACATAACCATAATATCTACACTACCGATGAAAGAGCACTAAGACATAGAAAGCAAACTCTACTAGAATCGAAGAAAGAAATAGACAAGTCTACAATTATTGTCGGAGATTTTAATACGTCACTTTCAAAAAGGGATAGAACAAACAGAAAAAAAAAGAAACTCGACAATGATACAGAGGAACTAAACAACACAATCAACCAACTTAACCTCATAGATGTGTACAGAGACCTAAAAACAGCATGATATACATTCTTTTAAAGTGTATATGGAATATTCTCCAAATTAACCAAGTGTTAGGTCGCAAGCAAGTCTCCATAAATTTACAAACATCAAAATACTACAAAGCATCTTTTCAGACAAAAACGCTATAAAACTAGAAATCAACATTAACAAGATCAAGGAAATAAAGTCAAATACATGGAAACTGAATAACACCCTGCTGAAAAGTGACTGGATAATAGAATAAATTAGGCGTGAACTCACAAAGTTCCTAGAAACAAACAAGAATGAAAACACAACATACAAAAATCTTTGGGACACGGCGAAAGCGGTGCTGAGAGGACAATTTATTGCAATAAATGCATACATCCAAAAAGAAGAAAGAACCAAAATTAACACATTAACACAGCATCTCCAACAATTAGGAACAGACCAACAGAGGGAACCTACAGCCACCAAAAGAAAAGAAATAATAGAGATTAGAGCAGAAATAAATGAAATAGAAAACAGAAAATCTATAGAAGGAATCAACAGGAAAAGAAGCTGGTTCTTTGAAATGATTAATAAAATTGACAAACCAATAACAAACCCAACAAAAGAAAAGAGGAAGAAGACACAAATAACACACACATTAGAAACCACATGGGCGATGTCAAACTGGAACCAAAGGAAATAAAAAAGATAATAACAGAATACTATGAAGAGCTATACGCCAACAAATTTGAAAACTTAGAAGAGATGGACACATTTTTAGAAAAACACCCTACCTAAACATACACAGAGTGAAGTAAAAAACTTGAACAGACCCATGACAAAAGAAGAAATTGATCAGGTCATCAAAAACTCCCAACCAAAAACAGTCCAGATCCAGATGACTTCACTGGTAATTTCTACCAAACATTCAGGGAAGAGCTGTCACCAATTCTACTCAAATTATTCCAGAATACAGAAAAGGTTGGAAAACTTCCTAATACATTTTAAGAAACAAGCATAACCCTCATACTCAAACCAGGAGAAGACATCACTAAGAAAGAAAATTATAGACGAATATCCTTCATGAACATACATGCAAAAATGGTCAACAAAATCTTAGCCAACAGAATCCAAAAGCACATCAAAAAACTCATAACCAAGTGGGATTCATATCCGGGATGCAAGCATGGTTCAACACTAGAAAAACAATCAATGCAATCCACTATAAAAATAAGAAAAAAGAAAAGAACCACATGATCAGATCAATTGATGCAGAAAAGGCATTTGACTAAATTCAGCATCCATTCTTGATAAATACACTAAAAAAAGTAGGAATTGAAGATTCCTCAACATAATTAAGAGCATACATACAAAACCAATAGCCTATATTACTCTTTATGGATAGAAACTGAAAGCCTTCCCTCTGTGAACAAGAACAATGATGCCCTTTGTCACCACTCCTATTCAATATTGTGCTGGAAGTCTTATAGCAAGATAGGGAAATGAAAAACATCCAAATTGGAAAGAGGAAGTAAAACTCTCTATTTGCAGACGATATGATCCTATACATAGAAAACCCCAAAGACTTAGTAAAAAAGCTACTAGATCTCATTGGAAGATTCAGCAAAGTGGCAGGGTA
>NW_006408694.1:1076416-1077393 GCF_000296735.1 Chrysochloris asiatica
GGGGGGCAATGCACAAGAAGGGGGAGGGCAATGGAAGAACAAGGTGGATGGGAGAACAGTTAAGAAGGTTAGCATGGGCTAAGTGTGACAGAGATAAATAATGGTTTATGTACAACCTTGAAACAACAGAGCTCTGGGATAGAGGGATTGAGGCATGGTTTGAATGGATAAAAGAGGTGAATAATGTTAAGATGGTTGGCTGTCTTTTCAATCTTGGTTTCCCTTGCCTACTATTGTAAAATATACACTTGAGGGGGAGAGAATGGAATAGCCAGAAATATTACCTTAGAAAGCTTGTAAGTCTGTCTTCTGCCTAGAACTGACTGGAATACCTAAAACGGGGCTAGGACTTGCCCAGTGCAGGAGGCTTCCTGCGGAGCCTTTGCATTGCATAAGACCATAGGTGGAATCCTTATCCCATCCAGAATCTTCTGAGGTGGGAAATTTCCACTGGAAAAGACAAGCAGACCAGCCTGGAGTGGCTAGAAGAACAGAAGATACTTCTTGATAGAAAGACCGGCAGGAAAAATAAAAACAATAATGGCAGTCTGATGGACTACTAGAAGAACAAGCAAGTTTTTCACCTGGGAGCCATCAAGGCAAGCGGTCATGTCCCCTCAGGACAAACTCACTTCCAAAACTGAGACTCAAGAGGAATACACAAGTAGGCATGTGGTCTTGCTGGTGAGCATGTTGGTCATTGATAAGGGGAAGTAGGGGAAAAACAGCAACAAAGTTGTGAGCTACGTCCGATCACATTCAACAGACTCCTGTCAACCCAGGTTGCAACCTGGTGGGCCAGCAGTATGGCAAGGCCTGGGGACTCCTGGGTCCAGAGACAGGGACATGGCCACAGAGGACTTGAGCAGAGAGTGAAGTATCCAGCTGATATGAAGTGAGGGAAGATGCACAAGAACACCCATACTTGCAGATATTACCCATTTGACCTAGCTTCAGTGGTTGGATGATCAGAACTC
>NW_006408694.1:1077968-1080645 GCF_000296735.1 Chrysochloris asiatica
GGGGCTGTGTGCTGACAGCCAGGGGGCAGGCTTGTGGTTGTTTGATGATGCATGGAGGGGACTGTAATCATTGCAGCGCAACAAAATATGATAGGATGAATGTAAAGCTAATATTCTCCCATGTAAACTATCACTTAATTCACAATGAAAGCTTTTTAAAAAACAACTAGTAGAACTGAAAGGAAAAATCAAGAAATTCACAAAGGTAAACAGACTGCAGCATGCCTCTCCTGTTGTTGTTGTTATGTGCCATGCATGGAGTCACTTCTGACTCATAGTGAGGACCCTGTACAGGTTTCCGAGGCTATAAATCTTTACAGGAGCAGAAAGCCTCATCTTTCTCTCCTGTGGAACAGCTGGTAGTTTGGAACTGCTGACCTTGTGGTTCGCTGCCCAATTCGTAACCACTACGCTACCAGAGCTCCTTACCTAGATGATAGAAAATTGCTGAGAGGTAAGTTGATAGCACTAATGCTCTTATTTTAAAAACAGATATCTCAAATAATTCACTAAGCTTCCATTATAAGAAATCAGAGAAAGAAGAACAATTTAAACCCAAAGCAAGCAGAAAAAAGGAAATAGTAAGTATTATAATAGAACTCAAGAAGTTAACAAGAAAATAATAAAGAATATCCATGCAACCAACAGCTTAAAATGGATTAATAATCAATAAAATGGATTAATACAATCTGATTGAACAAGAAAAAAAGAGAGAAAACACATATTATCAATACTGGAAATGAAAGAAGAAATGACACTAATGACCCCACTTAAGAAGATATTGTTGTTGTTGTTGTTGTTAAATGCTGTTAAGTCACTTCTAACTCATAGCAACCAGTTTGTGAGGAACGGCTGGTGAATTTGAACCAGTGACCTTACGGCTCAAACTGACCTTGCGGCCCAGTGCAATGCTGCGGCACCACACCAGGACTCCTAAGAAGCTAGTACTTAAGAAGATAGTAAAGAAATACTATCAACAACTCTATGCTTATAAACTTGACAACTTAAATGAAATGAGCCTGTTTTTGAAAGACAGACTACAAAGCCATTCCAGAGAAGAGAGATTAACATGAATAGTACTATAAACATTAAAGAGATTAAATTTGTAGCTGAAAATCTTTAAAAAAAGAAATTTCCAGTCCCTGATGGCTTCATGTAAATTCTACCAAATATTTAAGGAATAAATAGTACCAATTTTGCATAATCTTTTCTCAAAAATAGAAAGGAACACTTCTGAGCTCTCATTTTATAAAGCCAGAATTACCTCAAACAAACGAAAACATCATATGAAAATATAACAATAGAGCAAGATATTCCATGAAAATAGATGCAAAAATATGAAATATCAGCAAAACAAATTCAGCAATATACAAAAAGAATAATACATCCTAACAAAGTGTTCACCCTTGGAAAGGCTCATTCAATATTTATAAAAATCAGTCAAAATACTTCAACATATTAACAGATTATAGGTGAAGAGCTATATGATCATCTTAGTACATGCAGAAAAGGCATTTGACAAAATTAAGTAGCCATTCATAATAAAAATTCTCAGAAACTACTAGTAGAAGCAGAGTTTTTAAACCTAGTAAAGGGCATTTATAAAACGTGAAAAAAGAGAGAAAACCCCAAAACATACTTTGTTGTTGTTGAGTACCATGTAGTCGGTTCTGACTCATAGTGACCCAGCACAGGGTTCCTGAGGCTGTAAATCTTTACAGGAGCAGAAAGCCTCATCTTTTCTCCCACGGAACAGCTGGTAGTTTCAAACTGCCGACTTTGACGTTATCAGCCCAATTTATAACCACTACACTACCAGAACTCATTTGTTGTTGTTAAGTGCTGTCGAGTCTATTCCAACCCATAGCACCCCTTTACAGGGTTTCAGAGGAGTAGCTAGTGAGCCTGAACCACCAACCTTGCAATTCAAATGGCTTTGCAGCCTGGCGCATTAACCCACAGCACCACACCAGGACTCTTTTAGGTCATACTTAATCATGGGAGTCTAAATTATTTTCCAGGAAAGAAAGTAAAAAAAAGGTATACATAGTTAAGAGTGAAAATACAGAAATCAAGTAGTCTGTTTGTAGACAGCAAATTTGTCTACAGGGAAAACTTTAAGGGAATTTAAAAATATGAACTCAGAACTAGTAAGTTCAACAATGCTCAGTAAACAAGGTCAGTATGTGTAACTACGTTATAGTCATCAACACCAGCAATGAACAACTGGAATTTGAGAACAAAACATTCAAAATAGGAATAGAGTTGAAAGAAGAGAAATAAGTAGGTATAAATGTAACAAAACATGTATAGGATCTATATGCTTAAAACTATAGCATGTTCCTTAAAAAATTGTAAGATTTAGATAGAGAGAAAGATTATATTCATTGACTGGAAAATCCATTTTTAATATCTTAAACTTTCCCAAACTGATGTATAGATTCTACAAAGTTCCAATCAAATTTGAAGCAAGTTTTGTTCATAATAATATGACTTACTTGGAAGGCAAAGGGCCTTAAATAGCCAAATCAATACTAAACAAATATATAATGAAGTAGAGAGTCTACATTACACAATTTCAAAACTTACTATAAATCTACAAGAATCAAGACTATGTGGTATTGGTGAAACTACAGCCATAGAGATCTATGGAACAGAGTTGGTACTGAGTCATAGC
>NW_006408694.1:1081160-1114449 GCF_000296735.1 Chrysochloris asiatica
GGAACCGCTGGCAGTTTTGAACTGCTGACCTTGCGGCTCGCAGCCCAATTCGTAACCACTACGCTACCAGAGCTCCTTTCATACAAATATAGTAAATTAATTTTTGACAAAGGTCAAATTCAATGGAGACAAATTGACAAAAGTCAATTCAATGGAGAAATGAAAGTCTTTTCAACCAATGCAAAAATTAGACACCTGTATTCAAAAAATAAGCCAAACAAAATCTGTTACCATTAATTTGAATGTGACTCATGGTGATGTCATTTGTTACAGAGTAGAACTGCTACTGTAAAAACTAAGCCATGAACAGTACCTCTCATCCTCTATAAAAATTAACTCAGCATGATTATAGTCCTTAATGTAAATATAAAATTTCTATAAGAAAACACAAAAGAAAAGTTTTGTGGCATTTATTTATACAAAGATTTTTTAGAAATACACCAAAAGTATGGTTCATAATTTTTTTTTTTTAAGGTAAACTGGACTTTACCAAAATTAAAAGGTTTTACTCTGTGAAAGAAACTTTTAAGAGAGTGAAAAATACAAGTCACAGATTGGAAGAAAATATTTTCAAATCACATATCTATTAAAGGACCCATATCTAAAATATATAAAGAACTCTTTCTAGGCAGATAGAATAGGGAAATGACAAGAGTCTCAAGTCACTCTCTGTATATCCTGTCTCCGTAGAAGCAAGTCAATCTCAGCAATGAGGAACTTCTGAGAAGAATGGGAAGTGAGAGGGGAAACTGTTATAAGGAGGAAATAAAGTTTGTCAATAACAAACTAAAACCTGAAAAACAAGATTCAAGGAAACCATACATGGACAAATTCCCCCAAACTGGCCACTTGGACACTTGAACAAAGACTATAGTTGACTCCCTTGACAGAAGAGTATATATAGAGAAAACCAAATTATACTACGGGCAACTCTTCTTCATTTGTGAGGTGGAAGCCCATTCTTATCTCTCTGTAAGAACGTCAACGCTTAATAAATTTTATCTTTTATATGTCTTTTGTCTTTCTGACCTCTTTTGTGTGGGGTGTGTTATGCCTTCCCAATTCTTTGGAAGGACAGTAGCACCGTTTTAGTGACAACACTTTAACTGTAACATTTTGGTATTAAGATTTGGACTGACTTACTCCACTTCTCTTCTGGAACATTAATAACATTATTCCCCAGTGTCCCCCCCCCCACCACCACCACCACCACCTTTCCTCTTCTGCCCTCTTGTACATCTCATGAGAATATGAGGCAATGCACATGCAAAAGTCTCCAGCTATGTTTGAGAGTCCAAAGATAAAAAAGCATTTCCTTCCTCTGGTCCAAGACTTTGGATGTTCCCATGTGAGTAATAATTTAGTGGAGGTGCTGCTGTTTAAAGCAGTGACATTCAGGTGCCTTGAAAGACCCCTTTTATCATGACACTGTAATAAATTGGATTCTTCTAGAGAGCGCCATGTAAGGTCTGGTCCACCAGAACACTCTTAAATCCTTCTGGACAGCCTCTCAGGGCACCTGGGAAGAGCTAAGACATGTATGAGGGAAGGAGCCATACCCATAATTAACACACTGATGGGCCCAATACACAATGTCCAAGTTAGGGATTAGATCTGTCTTTCTGGCCTTAGCTGTTTCAAACATCATCTCTTTCTTTCACTATGCACCCAGACTTTCATATGTGTGTGCTATAAGCCTGGGCCTAGCCAGCTGCCCTTGCTCCCTTTGCCAACTTCTTCCTTATGCACTTGCACTTTCATTCAGCACTTGGACTGCTGGACTCTGGGGAATTTCATAAAGTACCTATGCTTTAATGTAAGACCGTTTGGTCTAGAACTATGTTGGGACTGGACATTCTCCAAAATCATACTACATCAGTATTCTCAAGGGAAGAATTAGCAACCCAAAGGGGCCATTGGCTGATCAAGCTTTTCTCACCATTGTAAGCAAATTGTGATAGTGAGCAAAATAGGAAGAATACAGAGCAGAAACACTAAAAGATGTCCATAGTGGAAGAATTCACCTGGAATTAGGTTCTTTAATAACTGGACATGGGAATTACCTGGGAAGCTGGAAGAGAAAGGTCTCTCTTCAGAAGTGTTCCAGCTGTGGCCATAGTTGTGGATCAGCACCCTGGAAATTTAGGGTTACAGCATACCCCACGAGGTTGAGAAGAACGGAGGATGCTCTACTCCCTCCCTTCCAGACCCGAAGGAATCCTAGGACTAGAGAATGCTCAGCCTGGAGATTTGCTCAATCCTGTACAACTGTACCCTGGAACGACTGCTCACAAAGTGGAAGAGACTTAACCTTGACTTTGTATGGAAAAAGAAACTCTTTTTTTTTTTTGCAATATTTTCTGGCCCCAGTGCTCCTTGGGAGATTAGAAGCAATGGCAATGGCCTGTTAATGGAAGTATAAATTATAGTACCATCCTCCAACCAGCCTTGCTTTACAAAAAGCAAAAGTGGTCAGAGATTCCTTATGTTCAGGCTTTTATGCTTCTCAGAGAAAAACCAGAAGAATGTGATGGGTATGTAGAAGCAAGTGCTAATAACAAAATGCTAAATCTTATAGTCACTAAAGACCTAAAGGAAGAGGAAGTAATACCTGGTGCCCTTCCCACATGTGTTCCCTCAAACTTCCTACCTCTGCAGGAAGTTTCAGGGCCTGCAAGGCAGCCAATGCAGGTTCATGTCCCATGCACCCAGGCAGCTCTTAAGCAGTGTAAAGATACATTGGGAAGCTTCTCAGAGAACCTGGCAAAATTCATAGAGGAATTTGAACAGCTGAATTTGAGGTAACCTGAAGAAATCTATTGGTGGTGCTTTTGCAGTGTACCACAGACGAGAAAAATCACATTTGGACTGCTCCTCAGGCATATGGGGATGGCATTCATGCACATCATCCAACTCCTCCCATGGGTAATGCAGCTGTGCCCACTATCAACCCACAGTGGGACTATCGGCCAGGACACGTGGGAGTATGCCCAGAAACCACATGGTGTTGTATCTTCTGCGGGGGAGAGAAACAATTTTAGATTAAGCCTGTTAACTTTTCTAAAATGACAGAAACCAATTAAGGAAAATACAAAAACCCCAAGAAATTTCCAAATTGACTAATTTAGATCCAAATTCACCAAAAGTGGTGATTGTAATAAACACTGCCTTCATAAACCAATCCTGCCCAGGCATCTACAGAAAACTGCAGAAACAACCTATGGGATCCCAGACTAATCCTTCCAGACTACAAGAAGTAGCTACTACTATATATAATAACAGAGACGTAGAGATAACAGGGAGAGGCTGGCCAAAGGCTAAATTCTTAGTGGTGGTGCTAGCAGCAAATACTTGAGCCACCTCCTCCAACCCAGGCCTGAAAGAGGATGACAACTGCTTCAAGTTCAGGAAACCCAAACCCCTTCACCCAGAATGCAGGACACTCTGTCCTGGATTCAACAAGGTAGGTCACTGGGCACGTAATTGCCCTGCATTCCCCAGGGAGCACGGAGGAGATCACAAGACTCTTGTGACCACCAATGGGAGGCAGGAAGGCTAGGACCCAAGAAAAAAAGTGGCTCCTACCCATACCATAGAGATGTCATCAGTGGAACCCAGGGTCATTGTGGATGTAGCTGGCAAGTTTATTCAATTCTTAATTGATACAGGAGCCATTTATTGGTCCTAAAATTCTTAGAAGTTTCCCTTTTCCCCTCATTCTGTACAGTAGTAGGAATTGATGGTAAACCCCAGAAGAGAAGAAAAACCATACCACTAACTTGTAGCTGGAACAATGTGCTGGTAACACATCAATTCTTCTAGGTCAAGACTTTTTACAGAACCTGGGGGTGGTATTACGATTATGCATAAACAAGGTCACATGGTCAGGATACTCTCCAGCAGCCCCAGCTATGAGGAGTCAGTGCTGTCTGCTAGGATACCATCCTGTTTTTAAAAGAAAAAGGATTTTAAGTATGTAAAGAAAAGGCCCAACTTTATTTCAGTAAAGTTAACTACCTGGGGTTTGAACTCTCCCCAGAAAAAAAGGCAGCTGTCTTACAAAAGGATAACTACCATATGTTCATTAGCAAGACCAAAGCAAAAAACAAAAAAAATAAAACAACTTCAGGAATTCCTAAGTATGGCAGGGTACTGCTGCATCTGAATTCTGAGACTTGGGGAAATTGTTCAGCCTTCATTGCAGACCCTAAAGGGAGTTGACCACAAGCCCCTGAATTGGGAAGCCACCCAAGAGAAGGCCTTCTAGAAACTAAAAGGGGCTCTTGTCTGAGGCCCTGCACTAGGACTCCCTTTCCTTATACTGCTATCTCTGGTCTCAATTGAAAGCATATTTTCCTTCCTTGACCTTTTCTTGGGTCCCTCACTGGAATATTACTTCAACTAATCCTGGGACCTTGTGTTCTTAAACTATTGTTGTTGTTAAGTGCTATTGAGTCAGTTCTGACTCATACTGACCCTGTATAGCGTTTACAAGGAGCAGGTGATGAGGTTGAACCGTCGACCTTGCAGTCCAGTGCATTAACCTTTAAGTGCCACACCAGGACTCACTTTAAACTATTACTGTCTGTCAAAACCAAGAGAGTTGATACTTTCCACAAACAAATGCTACTAATTCAAGGATATACTCCTATCACAATAACTACCCTGGACTAAGCTGGTCAAGCACTTGAATATATAACTTTTCTATGTGTTCTCTGATCTCAAGACTATACAAGAAATGAGAGCTGAAGGTGAAGGCCCATAACCACAGGATAGGAGAGATTAGAAACCATAATCCCAATTACTATGCTCCTTACCAGCAGGAAGTAGCCAAAAATGAGTCACTATCCCTAAAGCATTAGGGTTTCCTATTCTATCAGAGGGGAATGTTAGGCAGGTAGAATAAGTAAAAAAAGAGAGTCTCAAGTTACTCTCTGTATAGTCTGTCTCAGCAGAAACAAGTCAATCTCAGCGAAGAGGAAGTTTTGAGAAAAGAAGAAACTTTTTGAAAGAGAGAATAGAGTTAGTCAATAATGAACTTGTTATTGCTGTTAAGTGCTGTCAAGTTGGTTCTGACACATAACGACCCTGTATAGGATTTCCGAGGAGCAACTGGTGAGCTTGAACCATCTACCTTGCAGTTCAAACAGCTTTGCAGTCTGGTGCATTAGCCCACAGCACCACATTAGGACTCCTCAATAATGAACTAAAACCTGAAAAACAAAACTCAAGGAAACCATATGGACGAACTCCCCAGATTGGCCTCTTGAACACTTGAACCAAGATTACAGGACATGCCCCAGACAGAGAGCATATAAAAGGAAAGTAAAATTGTACTCTGGGATCCTCTTCTTCATTCACAAGGTGGAAGCCCGCTCCTATGTCTCTGGAAGAGTGTCTATGCTTAATAAATTCTACCATTTTCTGCCTAAGCCTCTAGTCCTTCAAATCTATTTTGCATGGGCAAGTGTGTTATGCTTTCCCAATAGCACCATTCGAGGAACGACACTTAAACCATGACATCCTTGAATCTCAATGATAAAGAAACACAAAACCCAAATAATCCAATAAAATATGGGGAAAATATATGAACAAGCAGTTCATCAAAAAATAATTATGGATCACAAATATGAAAAAATAACTCAACATAATTTTGTTGTTTGGTGCTAATAGTGACCCTATACACAACAGAACAAAATACTGTCCCATCCTATGCCATCCTCATAATTGCTATTATACTTAAGCCCATTGCTGCTTCCACTGTGTCAATCCATCTTGTTGGGACTTCTCCTCTTTTTTACTAACTTTCTACTTTACCAAGCATGATGTCCTTCTCCAGGGACTGGTCTACCTTGATAACATATCTGAAGTATAGAGATGAAGTCTTGCCATCTTTTCTTCTCAGGAGCATTTCTGTCTGTCCTTATTTCAATACAGAATAGTTTATTCTTCTGGCAGTCCATGGCAATTTTCATATTCTTCTCCAACACCATAATTTAAATGCACTGATTCTTATTTTGTCTCCCTTATTTGTTGTCCAAATTAAGGCAATGCAAATTAAAACTACAAGGCGATACTACACACCTATTAGAATAGACAAGTGTAGAACAACAAAAACTGGCAACACCAAGTACAAACAAGGATGCAGAGAAACTGTGACTCTTTCTATATTACTGATATGAATGTTAACTGCTGTAATCATTATGCAAAATAATCTGAGTCTCTGATAAAGTTAGACATACATATGCCTTATGACCCAGCAATACCACTCCTAGGTTTTTACACATGTGAACAAAAAATATATATATATAGTTTTAAGAATAAACTTATTAGAAGTTTTATTTACAATTCCTAAAAATGGGAAACCCCTAAATGGCCTTTAGTAGGTAAAAAAAAAAAAAAAAAGCAAACTGTGGTATGTCCATACATACTATAGAATCTCACTCAGCAATAAAAAGGAAGAAAACTATTGATTCGTATAGCAACCTGGATGAATATTAAATGCATTTTGTTAATCGAAAAACCTCAGACTAAATAAATGGTTATGTCTTATGTAAATTCATTTATATTAAATTGTAGATATGGCAAAACTATAGAACCAGAGAATAGATTAGTGGTAAGGAGAGACAGAATGGGATGAGGGGTTGATTACTAAGTGGCAGGCTAAGGGACTGTAGGGTTGATGGACCTGTTTTGTATGCTATCATGCCAGTGGGTACATGATACAAACATTTGTCAAATCTCACAGAATTCCATATCACAAAGAAAAAAAATCTACTGTATTTAAAGACACAAAAAAAAGTCAATCAGGATGCCAGGGGAAAACAAGAAGGAATGAAAACTATGACAAATGAATCTACTTTTATTGCAAATGTATACATAACCTCCCAGAAAATCAGTTCCCTTCAAGTGGATTCTGATTCATGGTGATTACACTGAAATGGTGGAAAAGAAAGTTACTGAACTAATTAACTTCACTGAAAAGATTTTTGGATAGATATTGTAAGGCTAAAGACAAAGAGATGGAGTCCTGGTGTGGCACTGTGGGCTAATGCACCAGACTGCAAAGTGAGTTTGAACTGCAAAGTCAGTGGTTCAAACTTACCAGCTGCTCCTTGGAAACCCTATACAGGGTTGCCATGGGTCAGAATCGACTCGACGGCACTTAACAACAACAAAGACAAAGAGAACTGTATAAAGACACTGTATTTTAATTTGTAAAGATGCTTTTCACTGTGTTCATGTTAGCAATTCTAAAATGACTATATACATAATATCCGCTGACATCAAGTCAATTCCAACTCATTGTTGTTGTTGTTGTTACATGTCACTGAGGTGTCATCGAGAGAGTTCCACTGTATAGGATTTCTGAGGAGTGGCTGGTGAGTTTGAACCCCAGACCTTGCTGTACACACCAACCTTGTGGTTTAGTGTTTATTGTACAGCACCACACCAGAGGATAACTGCTCCTTAGGGTTTCTGAGACAGTAAATCTTTATGAGAGCAGACAGCAACTTTCATTTATGGAGCAACTGGTGGATTTAAACTGCTGACCTTGTTATTAACAGCCCAACACTTAACCTACTACGCCGGCAGGGACCCATACATGTATACTGTCCTCTTTGTTAAATGCCTTCAGTCGGTTTCGACTTACTGCAACCTATATAGGGTTTCCGAGGAGCGACTGGTGAGTTTGCTGCCAACCTTGCAGTTCAAACCGACCTTGTGGCCTAGGGTTTATCCCACAGTAACACACCAGGACTCCTACATGTATACTAGTGTTAAACAAATGAGTAAATACATTATATGCTACTTAAAAGAATCAGGTTTCTAAGTTTGGGGAAATGTTACAAATAAGCAAAATGGGTTTGCTGGAATCTCTTTTACAACAAAATCCCAATAAAATGTAGACAGGAGGAGAGCAACAACACAAAAATCATCATCCTATCACTGTTGAAATTGTTGTGACTGCCAAAATCTATCAGTGACTATTAATATTCGTTGGTATAACTTTATGAAAGAATAGGATATTTACATATCTTCAAATGACTTCTCTAAAGAATTTATTAATTACTGTTGTGGTTTTCACATATGTCCACAGAATCTCTGATACTTCTCCCTATAGGAAGTATACCGTAATTTCCATCCTTTTTGTTGTTGTTGTTGTTAATTGCCATTGGGTCACTTTCGACCCATAGTGATCCTGTATAGGGTTTCTGAGAAATGGCTATTCAAATCTACTTTGCAGTCCAGTGCATTAACCAACAGCGCCATACCAGGGCTCCCTCCTCCTTAGTGATGTGCTTACAAAGAATACAGTAGAAGAACCTGGCAGCCACCACCTCAGTCAAGTGATCAAGGGTAACATCACCAAAAATAAGATATACTGCTATCATGTCCCTGTGGCCTTCATTCTCTAAATCCATAGCTTCAGGTTAATTATGAGAAAAGACAAATCCAAATATTACACCCGACCAGCACTCTCCAAAGGAAGTCCTGGAGTGACACTGTGGGTTAATGCAATGAACTGCAAAGTCAGTTTGAACCGCAAGGTCAGTGGTTCAAGCATACCAGCTGCTCCTTGGAACCAAATCGACAGCACTTAACAACAACAACAAAGCACTCTTCAGAAGTGTCAAGGTCATGAAAAGCAAGTACAAAGAAAAGAACTCTCATATATTGGAGGAGACTTAGGAAAAATACAAATAATTTATGTCATCCTGAATTAGATTCAGAAACACAAAAAAGACACTGATAACATTTAGAAGATCTGAATAAAGTTTGTAGTTTACTTAATAGCATAAGCACTAATTTGTTGGTGTTTTTGTTAAATGCCATTTAGTCGACTCCATCTCATAGAGACCCTGTATAGGATTTCTAAGAAATGGCTAGTGGACCTGAACCATCAACTTTATGGTTTGCACTACTAGCAATTAGCCACATCAATTAATAAAATACTATATGTAGGATATGGATAAAGATGAGGCTTGCTGCTAACATGAAGATTTAAGACCTTGGGGAATCCTACACAGTGTCCCTTTGAGTTGGAACTGGCTGGACAGCACTTAACAACAAAAACAGCAATAACAATATATGTTGGATAAGTACTATACTGCTAACCACAAGGTTGGTGGTTCAAACCCAACAGCTACTGTTTAGAAACCCTATACAGGGTCACTATGTGTTGGAACTGATTTGACAGCACTTAACAACAGCAAGAACATATGGAATATATGGTTAATTCTGTTGTGCATAGGGTCACTGTAGGTCAGAACTGGCTTGATGGCACCCAACAACAACAATGTGCAATATATTAATCATGCTAATATTAATGTTTTAGTTTTGATAATGTGAGTATACCATAGTGATCGAAGATGTTGTTATCGTTGTTAAGTGCCACTGAATTGGTTCCTAATCAAAGCAACCCTGTATAGGGTTTCCAAGGAGCGTCTGGCGAGCTTGAACCACCAACCTTGCAATTCGAATCAACCTTGCAGTCCAGCGCATTAACTCACTGGGCTACACAAGGACTCCAGGGTATTCTAGGTGACTGTTATACCGGAAGTCTCTACTATTTTTATAATTCTTCTTTACATCTAATATTATTTCTAACAGAAAATTAGAAGCATATTTGTTAGTTACTCAAGGAATTCTGAACTATATTGCACGATCACCTAAAAAATGAAAAATGAAAATTCACTGAGGTAGCTTGTATCTTTAGGAGTCCTGGTGGCACTATATGATAAGCACTGAACTTCTAGCCACAATGGCGGCAGTTTAAACATACCAGTCACTCTGCAGGAGAAAGATGAAACTGTCTGCTCCCATAAGTATTTACAGACTTGGAAACCCTATATAGGGTCAATAGTAGATAGAATAAACTCCATGCAGTGGATTTGGGTTTGGGGGGTTAGTGTGTCTCTGTTGTTGTTGTTAAGTGACTTTGAGTTGGTTCTGACTCATAGTGACCCTGTGTAGGGTTTCCAAAGAGCAGTATGTGGATTTGAACCAACAACCTTGTGGTTAGCATTCCAGTGTCTTTAGATACAGAAAAAGACAACATTTAACTGGGGATTGAATTCCACAGATATCAGTTGAGGGCTTGTAGGCTGCAGGCCATTACACTAAGTGTTGAAAAAACAGTACTGAATAATGCACAGCCTTAGATTTGAAGAGATCACACATTTTAGGTGCTTAAAATCAACAAAACCAAATCATTTCAATTGAATGCAAGTGACAGAAAGCAAGAGATAGGAGCAATTAATTCTGCATGAGGGAGTTCACAAAGGCTCCAAACAGCAATGGACTTTAAACTGGTTGAATTTTAATTACTCAACACAGAAATTCCATTTCCATATTGGCTCCATCTTCACCATCCCTTCTGCAACAAATCATTCTCCAAATCCTTTTTGTTTCATTATATATTTCCTCTCCTTTCATTTTCCTCTTTCTCTCTCTGCTTAAAGCTGATGCCTTCACCATCTTCTGTCTGAAGCTCCTAATAGTTTATCTATCTCTCAACCTTTATATGCCTCCCAGAATGACCTTTGTGAAATAAATTCAAATTATTCACTCATTTGTTACACATATGTATTTAGCAAAGGTTGATTATATATAAGGCAGTGGACCCTCTGCTTGCATAAACTATTTCAATAAAGCTCTTCAATAAATGTTGCCAGAAGGATAAAAGGAAAGAGGGCAGAAAATCAGAGGAGGAAGCGAAGAGTGGCAAATATTGTTAACTGATGGTGCATGGAGGGGATTGTAATCATTGCAATGAAACAAAATACAATTGGTTGAGCACAAAATGGATGTTCTGCCATGTAAACCATCACTCAATTCACAATAAAAGCTTTTTTAAAAAAATGGAAAGGAGTAGCGCTGAAGGCAGACATGCAGGGAAAATGGGACTTAGAGTGGACTATGTAGGACAAATGTGGGGTATGAGGCAGCAGAGAGTATCAGGTGTCAAAGTTGCCAAAGAGGATCCTATTTTTTTCCCATATAGCATGCGCCCATGCATATAAGGTACATAGCCCTCTTAAGAAATTAACACGTGGGTTGCATGATTTGCAAAAACTTTGTAATAATGTGTGCATTATTTGAAGGAAAATATGGGTATTTGGGGGA
Organism: Chrysochloris asiatica; assembly: GCF_000296735.1. Lineage (NCBI taxonomy): Eukaryota > Metazoa > Chordata > Mammalia > Afrosoricida > Chrysochloridae > Chrysochloris > Chrysochloris asiatica. Next base: position 1,092,291 of record NW_006408694.1, read on the forward strand.
CCAAAGGGCACATGTGGAGAGAACGCAATGATTTTAAACCCAATTATTAATCCTCACAAAGCATGATCTAGAAAATATATTTGCTTCTTAATCGATACTCTAAGTACTGGAAGAGCAACTTTGGAAGCTAGTGTGGTGATAATGCACAAGGCACTGGTGCATTTCTTTGGAATTGAAAATTTACTATATTGAGACTCAGTAGGAAATTGGATCAATTTATAGAATTGCCATTAGGACTCATAGTCCAAGTTTACTTTAAAATTTGCATTCAGGGGGCTCATCTATCAATTTGCATTTATGCTATGTAGGCATCATTCATCAATACTATCACTCATCAATATTATCATTCATCAGTATAATTCTTTAATAAGTTTGTGTGATCCATGTTAAGTGTACCTTATTATTTGAGAACAAAAGTAAAAATTTTTATAGACAAGAAAATCTGAAGAGGGAATAATAATTACCCAAAAATTCATGATTCTTTTGTGCAACTACTATTTTTGGCCCCTTTGAGTCCCTTTAAATTCAACAGACAAGAAATGCATAGAGAGTAAGTTACCTCTTAAATAAAGTAGGCAGGGAACCAGAGCTATCAAATCTGCATATCACTTTCCTTGAGACAGACACAAATAAACCAGCTACTACGTATCTAGCCAAGTTCATGTTAATCATATACAGGTGTAGTCACACCACCTTGATGCATATTCAGTAGTACAAACAGTCTCTAACTGGTTAATGATCAATACAGAAATATGTGATGTCACTGATGGTCTTTATAAAGTACATTCGGACACATAAATCTTTCTAACTACCCCACCCTATGTTGATTTTGTTCATTTGGACAGTGTTTAGTACAAATAGAAAAATTTCTTATCCATGTGCTGACATCATGATATCATTCACTGTATGTATAATTATGATAATACTGTGTTTAATCATCATCACATAAAAAAAGAATCTATCTTCTCTGTGGTGGTTGTTGTTAAGTGCCGTCAACCCATAGCGACCCTGTACAGGGTTTCCAAGGCTATAAATCTTTACAGGAGCAGAAAGCCTTATCTTTCTACCATGGAGCAGCTGGTAGTTTCGAACTGCTGACCTTGTGGTTCACAGCCCGATTTGTAACCACTACGCTACCAAGGCTCCTTGTGGTTAAGAAGTGATTATTCTAGTTTCTGTTAAAAAAGGATGTCTCATCTATCAAGTCTTCTCAGGAATCTCTAGTTTGCATTGAAAAGAAAATATCACATTTAAATATGTTACTGGTCATTTTAATAATAAGGAATTAGATTTATTTTACAATAATCCATTAGACTGCTTATTCTAATCCACTCTGTACTGTACTGTGTAAAGTAAGGTGAAGCTATCATATTACCTAATCAATGGAACTAGACTTGACCCCTTCTCACTGAAAAATGCAGAGAATAAATACCCAGAGTCATAGTGTGATGCTGAAGGATAAGCACTGGATTGCTAACCAAGGTCAGCAGTCCAAACCCATCAGTCATTTCTTGGAAACCTGACACAGGGTCGCTATGAGTTATAATCAACTCTGTGACAATTAACAACAACAAAAATCTAGTTGTGCCATAAATATTTGCAATTAAAATGCAGTACTGGATCATTTTACTAAAGACAAAAGATTACAAAATAAGTCAATCATTTTTAGGCTCCTGATTATTTTCTAGTGATCAGTAGTAAAACATAAAAGCCATGAAGTGAAATAAAGATATGAATGAATACCCATTTGCCTATTCTTTACATAAAACAATCTGTATTTTGGTGGAACTGGAGAACTACTGGCACCAGCATACATAGGTACTCAATGAGAACTGAGCAAGTGAATGGATAAAAAGAGACTCCTTATGTTCCTGTCCATGGACAAGGTCAGAGTTAAACCAGTTTAGGAAAATGAACTTGCTTTATTTCAAAGTTTCTAAGGTAGACATTTTCAAATATTACTTGATAATTCAATTTTCAGTTGTTATTACCCAGAATTTTTCTACTGACAAACTCTAATATTCAACAATTTTATATACCAATCTCTGAGTCCATGATTTCTAGCTCACCCTGCTGCACTGACACTCAAGTCCCCTTATCTAATTTTCAACAAGGACAGGTTATCACTATTGTTCATATACCTCCAGTATTCAAATAAATCCACTTTATCTCACCATACTCCATTAATAAAAGGCAAAACAGTAAACAGTGTGAATTCCGTGCACCTGAGAAATTATACTGGGTTACTGATAAAACAAATAAACAAACAAGTCAAATTCACTGTCATCCAGCGAATTCCAACTCATATGACCCTTAGGACAGAGTAGAACTGCCCTATAAGTTTCTCAAAGCTATAAATTTTTACAGAAACAGACTGCTACCTCCTTCTCTGTTAGAGTGAAGGGGGAGTTCAAGTTGCTAACCTATCAGCTAACAACTGACCATTTTAATAGGACTCTGGAGTATTAATGTTGTTGTTGTTTAGTGCCATTGAGTTGTTTCCAACTCACAACGACCCTGTATAGGGTTTCCCAGGAGTAGCTGTTGGGTTTGAACTGCCAACTGGATTATTCTTTGGGGGAACCTGGGGCAATTAGGGACCAAGAAAATAACCAATTACCTGAAGCAAGACAGAGTATACAGGCAAGCATGACTATATTCCGATATGAAGTCCTAGTGTGGTGCTATGGGCTAATGAGCTGCACTGCAAGGTCAGTTTGAACCGCAAGGTCAGTGGTTCAAGTTCACCAGCTGTTCCTCAGAAACCCTATATAGGATAACTATGAGTAGGAACCGACTCAAGAGCACTTAACAACAACATCATCATGTTCCTATTTGTGGGAGTACAGTAGGTCTGTTTGATAAGTATGGGACTGCAAACCACAAGGTCAGCAGTTCAAGCCCACCAGTTGCTCCACAAGAAAAAGATGAGGTTTTCTTCTCCTGCAAAGACGTACAGCCTTGGAAATTCTATACCAAGTTACTATGAGTTGGAACCACCTCAATGGCATTTAACAACATGGATAATTTTCCTATTCACAGATCTGTAATTCTTAGATGTGAGAGAATTATTCGATTAAAATTTTTTTTTAATGTTATAGATGAAAAAATGGAGCCCAAAAGAATTGTATTACTTTTCTAGGGTCACATGACTAGGTCACATGACCTAGGCTTACTGATGGTTAGTTCTGGACTCTTTTCTCTACCACACTACAGCATCCCCATTTGTATGTTTTATCAAGAGAAAGCATGGAAGACGGATAGAAGCCCTCTCCTGGCTAGGGTCAGGGGATCCATTCTAGTAATAATAATAACACTTATTACAGGGAACACTGTTTAAAATAAGATAGTCACTGCACTAAATGTTTGATGCTCAATCATTTTAACCTGTATAACAATTCAATGAATGAAGTGAGATTGATATCATTTTACAGATGAGGAAATGGAGGCACGAGAGTTTATTAGCACAAAGTTACACAATAGCTGGCATAGCCAATCCAGCTGGTACTCATTGTCAGAAAATTAGAGTTTTCAACAATATGGCCTCTAGGAATAAATCCACTTACAAATTAAATACAATGGATGACATTCTCTGCTTTATATCAATTTTCGTCCAAGGCCTTGGATGCAAGTGCAAGAATGCAGCAGAGCTAAACACAGAGGGCGATGAAAAAGCTGCTGAGGGCGGTTTCTCTTCCTGAGAAATCACAACTATTAGAGGGCTTTCATTCTTATTAAGACAAATTCAGGAGATTTTTTGAAGAGGGGTGAGCCTAGACTGGACCTGGCAGGGTACTGAACCTTGACTTTCTGTAAGTTCTACCTGAGGGATTTGTGGGGAAGAGTTTGGAGTTGACACGGAAGCTGTGGATGTCACACTTTTTAAAATTCCTGCTTTCAATAGATAAAGAAAAATGCAAACTATATCAGAACCATCTCCAAAGTCCCCAACAGCCATGCTGAAAATATAAAATCAACTCCTTAGGGAAAGAAGCAATGTGACATTTATACCTGCAGAACAATGACATCTATTCAGCTGGTTTCAGTGAATACCACCTGCCAAGAATGACAAGGAGAACACCTCTCTTCCCAGCAGGTAAGAGCTTTTCAGGGCTCAAGAGTCTGTCTGTTCTGTGACCCACACACCCATCTCAAGTCAGGACAATTCCTTTCAAAACCAACAGGAGACCCAGACCAGGGTTAGCTTGATGAGCTGTGTGCCCAGTAGGAAAGAGCTTCAAAGGGCACATGACCCTCTTCCTGTTCTTATGCTCTGCACACCCAGATTCTACTGTACCGGAACTTGCCTCAGGCTAGAAGTCCAATGTTTAGTTACGTTGTTAGGCATCCTTTCAACTTTAAGTGTCAATCAAGAAGCTGGTTCTCTACTAGTTTAAAAAGGCAGACTATTGACATTTTTAAAATGTAACATTTATGCTGTGCTTACTTGAAAACTATTGTTATTAATGTTAGGTTCCATCAAGTCAGTATCGACCCATAGCGACCGTATGCACAGCAGAACAAAACACTGCCTGATCTTGGGCCAACCTCACTGCTGTTGCCACACTTGAGTCCATTGATGTTGCCACATGGCCAATCCATCTCGTTGGGGGTCTTCCTCTTTTTCTCTGACCCTCCACCTTACCAAACATGATACCCTTCTCCACTGACTAGTCCCTCCTGACAATATGTCCAAAGTATGAGAGACGAAGTTTGGCCATCTTGGCCTCCAAGGAGCACTCTGGCTACACTTCTTCAAAAACAGATCTATTGGTTCTTTTGGCAGTCTATGGCACTTTCAATATTCTTCTCCAACACCGTAAGTCAAAGGCATCAATCCTTCTATGCTCTTCCTTATTCACTGTCCAGCTTTCGCAGGCATACGAGGTTACTGAAAATACCATGGCTTGGGTCAGGCACAACTTAGTCCTCAAGCTGACATATTTGCTCTTCAACACTTTAAAAAGGGCTTGTGCAGCCAATTTGCCTAATGCAATGCATCGTTTGACTTATTGACTGCTGCTTCCATGAGTGTTGGTAGTTGATCCAAGAAGAATGAAGTCCTTGACAACTTTTAGGTGATCATATTTGGTATTTTGTCATTGGTTGGCACAAAATTACCCCATGCATGCAAGGTGAATATACAAGTAAGTAAGCCAGTGAGTGAGCTAACTGGTGAATACTTAACAATTCAACCTGTAACCATCATCTTTGTTCAGAATTCCCATTAAATCATCAGAACGTTATTTCTTTTTTTTTTGGGGGGGGGGGGAGAGTCATCAAGTGTGAGGGAATTTCGGTAACTTTTAAAAGTATAACAAGTTGTTCTATTAGGCTTATGAACAGGGGACACATAATTTTCAATGAAAGGCAAGGGAAGATATTAAAAATCAGAAACCTGTTCATATATGAGAGTGTGCATATTCGCAAAGGTCTAGAGAGACAACCCTTGTTGTGTCCGATGTCTACTATAGTAATTTATAGGAGCTATTCTGATGGAGTCCTGGTGTGGCACTGTGGGTTAATGCTCCAGACTGCAAAGCCATTTGAACTGAAAGGTCGGCAGTTCAAGCTCACCAGCTGCTCCTCAGAAACCCTGTACAAGGTGGCTATGGGTCGGAAGAGACTCGACAGCACTTCACAGCAACACAACATCCTGGTGTGGCACTGTGGGTTAATGTGCCAGACTGCAAAGTCGTTTGAATTGCAAGGTCAGCGGTTCAAGCTCACTAGTCACTCCTTGGAAACTCTATACAGAGTCACTATGGGTTGGAATTAACTACACGACACTTAACAACAACAACAACATCAGATGCAATAAGGATCTATTTCAGAAAGAATGGCTTCAGTCAGTGTTTCCAAACTTGAATTCTACAGGAATTAACAGGGAAGCATCCCCACATATACACAGGCATTGACACGACACGCCAGCCCTTGTCCTGTGATTTGGATCCAGTAGGTAAACAGTAGCATATGAGCTTCCATTCAAGGCTGTAATAGAGTGGCTACCCCAGGATGCAAAGCTGGCAGAGATGGTTCTATCATGGGAATTAATACTGTAACACCAGTACCCCAACCCAGGGTGCTATATTTGTAGAAAATGTACTTCTGTGTACCTTAAAAAAATGATGTAATGTAAGTTCTATATGCCAGAAATAATTATTAGTGGCTATGCAAAATTTATTCTTTCATTCTGACAATACAGCTCTGCATTTTGTCACAGGCCACCCACATGTCTATGATTTACGTTATGAAGTAACTTATAAAGAGAGAATGTATGCTTATCTCAACCCTTAGAAGGGAGTTGCAACTTCATATCTTCTGAGTGCAAAGAGAAAAAAAATGTCACTTTTAATGGATATTATGAACTTCATTCTATAGATTTGAAATGACTATTACGTGGCTTCACCTAAGCCCCCAAATTACAGTAACTAGTCGGGAGAAGCCCTGTGCTCAGAAACATCTAAATGCGAACTGCTCCTAGAGATTCAAGAGCCAACCATTTTACCACTTATAAAATTGACATGTGTTTATTTATGTATACTGGTTTTAAATACTGGTTGTTGTTGTTGTTGTTGTTGTTAGGTGCCATCAAGCCAGTACCGACCCATAGCGACCTTATGCATAGCAGAACAAAACACATCCAGAATGGATCTATTGGTTCTTTTGGCAGCCCATGGCACTTTCGATATTCTCCTCCAACACCATAACTCAAAGGCATCAATTCTTCTACAGTCTTCCTTATTCACTGTCCAGCTTTCGCATGCATATGTGGTTATTGAAAATACCACACTAAGATTATCTTTCTTATCTACAAATGACCCAAAGGCAAGTTGTTTTTTAATAATCAGAACCTGAAAAAGAACTTGAACAAGCACAACACTTTCTTTCTACATTCACAGTGCTGGTGATGTTTGTATCTCTACTGTACTGATATAGTTCCAGAGACACAATGGAGTTGAAATTCTGAATGAGATGCTATTTAATCATGGACCTAGCCATGGACTTTGGCATAATTCTGGGCATGTACTTGGTGTCTAAAAAAAATTCTTGAGTCACTGCATGACCAAACACAAAACCTGATTCATCACAAATTTTTAATTATAAGATCAAACATTTACACAACAATAAACATTGATTCATCAAGTTGCTGCATAACAGATGCAACTACCATGGCTTTAGGTCTTTGGAAGCTAGACCTTACCTTCTAGAAACCTGCTCTACTCTCCTTCTAGGTGGATGCAAGATACATAAGAACAGTTGCTTTTACTTTAAAATAGAAACTGACTTACAATATCCAGGCAATCTGACATTTAAATAAGCCAGGCTTAAGCAAGAAACCTAGAAGAAATGTTCTCTCTGTTCCTATTATTAATATATTAATAAATAAATAAATAAATATGTATATATATGAAAATTGAAACTTGTCATTGGACTAAGCAACTACCTTCTTAGCTGATGATCATACTGCCTTATAAACTGACCATGTTTGAGCCCTACAACTGACCACATATTAGGTCAACAACATCCTTTTACAATGTGCCTGATGTTGGGGTTCAGATATGAGAGAAAACCATAAAGATAAAAGTCTGTTTTCTGTTAGGGGACCAGAAAGAGTTCTGGAAAGCCCAGGGGGGCATGTCATGTTGAGAACAACATCAACAACAGCCAACAGAAGCAGCAACAATAATAGACATTTGTTGTTGGCACACCAAGCCAGGGGCAGAGCGCGAGTGCTCCATTCCCCCAGCTCACCTTCTCTGTAGTACCAAGAGGGGTCTCACCAAGTGAATCGTGAATATAGACGTGTCATCCCTAGTGGAGTCCTTGTATGGCACTCTGGGTTAATGGGCTGTACTGCAAGGTCAGTTTGAATTGCAAGGTCAGTGGTTCAAGCTCACCAGCCACTCCTCAGAAACCCTAAACAGGGTCACTATGAGTCAGAAATCATTCAATGGCACTCAACAACAATAACACTATCCCTAGTACCTTGGGATGAAACACAGGGCAGCCTCAGAGATGAGGTCAAACTAATTCAATAGTCATAATCTAGGAGATGTTATAAAAGGCATGACCAGCTACAAAACTGTGTGGAAGCCACCATGATATCCTGCCAGCTGCTGTTACAAATAAACATATCCCATAGTTGAAGAAAAGATACCCAACCATGAAAAAATGGTTCCCCAATCTAGTTCTAGCCCACATAATAAATGAAACATTGAGAATTTCCCATAAATTTCTCATGCCTTTAAGGAGGCCTGGGAGAGTAGTAGATTATATGCTGTGCTGCTAACCACAAGTTCAGCAGTTCAAATCTACCAGCCGCTCCATAGGAGGAAGATGAGGTTTTCCATTCCCGTGAAGATTTACAACCTCAGAAACCCTATTCAGGGTCACTAGGAGTCAGAACCAATTCAATAGCACACAACCACCACCACTACCACTAGTGCCTTAACAAATACAATTGATCTGTGACTTTTCCACTGCTTGTGACTGAAGATGAGTCATGAACTTGGAGGATATAATCACCACATGAGAAGAAAAGTGTAGTTTTTCTAAATGGACAGAAAACCCATAAACTTGGGAAATTTGTAGTATTCTGTGTACTGTTTACATACTTACATTATTTTTAAATTGGCTATTGCCTTATTCTTTTTTACAAGTTTTTTTTCTTTAATTCTGGTCTTTTTCTACTTGTATGTAAGAAATAAATAAATTTTATACAGAACTAGTCATCAATTATTGACATTCTTGTAATCTAACATTTTACATAGGTGCAAGGAGAGTACCATTGGCTGCGATGGTTAATGATATGTGTCAACTTGGCTAGACTATGATTCTCAGTAGTTTGGCAGCTATATGATATAATATGGCAGATTTGTCATGATATAACTTGGCAATTATGTAATTAAGAATCCTGGCAGTTCTGTAATGATGTACTCCATTTTGTGATCTGATGTAGTCATCCTCCATTTTTGCATAGCACTGATTTTCACATAATAACCTGGTCTTTGGACTGGGCATTTGTGTTTATGTGTATATATATTCCAAGTATATTCTTTTGCATGCATATATGTGCATGTAAATATATCTGGTAGTGTAGTGGTTACAAATCGGGCTGCAAACTGCAAGGTCAGCAGTTCGAAACTACCAGCTGTTCCGCAGGAGAAAGATGAGGCTTTCTGATCCCGTAAAGATTTACAGCCTCGAAACCATGTACAGGGTTGCTATGAGTCGGAACTGACTCCACAGCACATAACAACATATATAATATATATATATACATGTTGTTAAGTGCCATCAAGTTGTTTCCAACTGATAGCAACCCTGTATAGGGAGTCCTGGAGTGACATTGTAGGGTAAGTACTAAACCACAGGTTCAGTTTGAACCACAAGGTTGGTGGTTCAAACTCACCAGCCAATCCTTGGAAACCCTATACAGGATTGCATGAGTGGGAACTGACTCTACAGCACTAAACAATAACAACACAGAGTTTCCAAGGAGCTGCTGGTGGGTTTGAACCACCAACCTTGTGGTTAGTGGTCCAGTGCTTATCTTACAGCACCGCACCAGGACCCCATACTTATGTAATATACACATTATTGATGTTAAGTGCTATCAATTGTTTCTGACTCATAGTGACCTTATATAGCGTTTCTGATGGTGTAAATCTTTGTGGAAGCAGAAAGTCAACATTGTAGTTCAGAGTCAAGTTCTTATTCTACAGAGCTACTGCACTCATGTACATACTTTGTATATATAAAAAATTTTTTTTCCTATATATAAGGTAAGGAGCTCTGGTAGCATAATGGTTACGAATCGGGCTGCTAACTTCAAGGTCGGCATTTCGAAACTACCAGCTGTTCCGCAGGAGAAAGATGAGGCTTTCTGCTTCCATAAAGATTTGCAGCCTAGGAAACCCTGTGCAGGGTCACTATGAGTCAGAACTGACTCCACAGTACTTAACAACAACAACATATATAAGGTAATACATATATAATATATAGCTATAAAATGCTTCATATATATGTACAATGTTCTTATATATAAAAGGCTATATATATAAATTTTGCATGCATATATTTTATTTGCATAAATAAACAGGAAAAGGATGTACAATAAAGTTAAAAAACATTACTTATTTGGAGCAAAGATGGTTGGGCTAAATGAAGGAGTAAGATTTTTCACATAAGTTTAATCTTTGAACACTGAGAATGTATTTTAAATAAAGTAATATACTGAATATTGGGAATATATTTAATATGCCTACTTTAAAATAAACTAAATTTTTTTAAAAACCTATAAGGTGTGGGGACTTCCAGTTTGATAGCAGATTAGGAACAAGCACTGTGCGGACCTCTGCCAGTAATAACACATATTATTGGGTGAAGCAGTTTCAGAGGATGGTTCCAGATCTCTGAACTGCATACAAAGAGATATTTAGAAGGGAAATTGTTGTTGTTATTGTTAGGAGCTATCGAGTCAGTACCGAGCCATAGCGACCTTATGCACAACAGAACAAAACACTGCCCGATCCTGGACCAACCTCACTACTTGAGTCCATCAATGCTGCCACTTGGCCAATCCATCTCGTTGGGGGTCTTCTTTTACTCCGACCCTCCACCTTACCAAACATGATATCCTTCTCCAGCGACTGGTCCCTCATGACAATATGTTCAAAGTATGAGAGGCCATCTTGGCCTCTAAGGAGCACTCTGGCTGCACTTCTTCCAAAATGAATCTATTGGTTCTTTTGGCAGCCCATTGCACTTTCAATATTTTCCTCCAACACCATAGCTCAGGTAATAGAGAGGAAATAATGTTAAGATGCTCGACTGTCTTATAGATATTGGTTTCCCTTGCCTACTGTTGTAAAATAGATACTTGAATAGGATAGAAAGGAATATTGGAAAATATGACTATAGAAAACTTCTAAGCCCATCTTCAGCATATATAACTGACTGGAATACCTAAAAGGGGTTCTAGAACTTGCCCAGTGAAACAGACATCTTGAGGAGCCCTTAGGTGTATAGGACCTCAGGTGAAATCCTGAGCCCCGTCCAGAATCTTCTGAGGTAGGACATTCCCACTTGAAAGGACATGCAGACCAACTCAGAGTGGCTAGAGGAACAGAAGATACTTCCTGAAAGAAAGACCAGCAGGAAAAATCAAAATCAAAAACAAAAACAGCAGTCTGTTTGGGCTATTACATGAACAAGCTGTTCACCAGGGAGCCATCAAGGCAAGCAATCAAGTCCCTTCAGGACAAACCCCTCTCCAAGATTGAAACTCAAAGGGAACACATGAGCAGGCATGTAATCTCACTGGTGACGTCATTGGTCTACATTGAGTTGTTGTTGTTAAGTGCCGTCGAGTCGATTCCGACCCATAGTGACCCTGTATAGGGTTTCTGAGGAGCAGTTGGTGAGCTTGAACTGCCGACCTTGCAGTTCAAACAGCTTTACAGTCTGGATCATTAACCCACAGTGCCACACCAGGGCTTCCTACATTGAGTATAAGTGGGTAAAAGTCAGTAATGAAGATATGGACTGAGTTCTACCATGTTTCATAGATTCCTGTCGACCTCGAAATGAGACAGACCAACTTTGGCTGGAAACTCCCAAGCCCAGGGACATTGACTTAACCATGGAGTGCTAGAGCTGAAAATGAGGTATCCAGCTGATATGAAGAAGGCGGAGATGCTCAAGAACACCCAAACGTACGGATAAAACCCATTTGATCTAGCTTCAATGGCTTCATGATCAGAAATTGAATAAAGGAGGATATAGAAACTTGATAAAGGAACCAAGTGTAAATTCCTACAATTTAATGACCTTGACCTGTCCTTAATGGATATTGTTGTTGTTATTGTTAAGTGCCTTCGAGTCGGTTCCGACCCATAGCGACCCTGTACAGGGTTTCCGAGGGTGTAAATCCTTACGGGAGTAGAAAGCCTCATCTTTCTCCCGCGGAGCAACTGGTAGTTTCGAACCACTGACCTTAAGGTTCGCAGCCTGATTCGTAACCACTACGCTACCAGAGCTCCTTCCTTAACAAGGTGAAAACTATTTAGTGGGGATTCTGCCTTCCCCTACACACTCTGAAAGTAAACACCCTCTTGAAATTTTGTAAACCAGCCACTTAGTGCCTTTATAGCCCACCTCTCCCATTTTAGGTAGACAATGTCTAATTTGCCCGTCCCTATCAATCCTGTACACAGTAATTTGCCCATCCCTATCAATCCTGTATAATGGATATAGTGGCTCAAAATACCAACTGGAGGGAAGGAATCTTCACATCAAGGATCAAACCTATCCCCCCTCTGTATACAGGATTGATAGGCACGAGGGAGAGGTGAGGTTTTGAGCAGCGATAAGCAGACAGAGAGGAAGGAGTGGTGTGCAGGGACCAAGATGAAGCTAGAAACAGCTTGTTAACTATCAGTGCAAAGGGAAGGAGGAGCACAGGGTAATTCCTGGTCTATGGCTGAAAGGTGTAAGCATCACAGAGTCCTGGAAGAGACAGGGAAAGCAAGAGCAAAGGAGAGATTGTGGGAAAGAGGAATAAAGAGTTTCATTTTTAAAAAGTGTGTTAGATGTCCATGGAACATTTAGATGAAGATGTTTAGTCCCACAGGTACAAGTCAGGGCTGGAAGTGAAGAGTGGGGAGACATAGAAAAGAAGCTGAGGGAGGAAGATGACTGACATTCCCAAGAAAGTCAGAATGATGCTGCCCATTTTGTAGGTGAACAAAACTCGCCTGTTATAAACCTTTTGGAAGGCCTGAGTACTGGTGTGTGTTTCAAACCCAGGCCTGTGAGGTTCAAAGTACACTCTCTTTTTCTCCACTCTGCCTACATTGAACACTATCACACGTGATAAGAGATACATTTTCAATCAAATACCTCACATACAGAATGTCAGCATACTATCACTTTGAAAAATACTCTCTAATGAATCAAAAATACATTTTGTCAAGTATAACTACTAAAAATTATGTCCATTATTTCTTGAGATATTTTTCATTGTTTAGTGTGTTTTGAGGCATTTTTTACCCTTATCTGAAGAAAAAAATATAATCTATAAAATATAGTAACAATTATCAGAAAATAATTTCTAGAAAGCACATTAATACCTGGTGTCAAAAATAACAAAAAAGACCTTTAAAAAAATTTATTAGATAATACTGACAGGAAGCAGAAAGTTGATTGTTAAAGAAGGAAGATTTGAGGAACACTGAGCTTCTGAGGTTTGGCTGGGGAACTCTGAGGTGCGTGTTGGCTATCTCCACTGACCCTTTGCCAGTTACAAAGCATTTATCCACATCAAGAAAGTCAGAGGAATATTTTTTATCTGGAAAATCAAACTGTAGGGGGAATCATTGCTACTCTGAGTGCTATATTTTCTGTTCTCTGCCTGGAATGTCTCCAGACAGTCCATTGTCTGGTCTTTCTGTCTTCCAGATTAAAACAGAGAAGGCAGTGAATGCACATGTATCATGAGTGTCTACATTAATTCCTACTGCTGCTATTAACACACTTCTACAAACTTGGTAGCATAAAACAATACCAATTTATCATCTTCCAGTGCTATGGGTCAGTAATTTGTCATGGGTCTCACTAACATAAAATTAAGATGGTGACAGCAATGCCTTCCTTTTGGACATTCTAGAGGATACTCTGTTTCTTTGCCTTTTCTAGGTTCTAGAGGCTGCTGACATTCCTTGATAATATCACCTCCATCTTCAAAACCAGCAACATCATATCTCTGAACCTTCTTCAGTAGCTAAATCTCTTCTCTCGTTTGATTCCCTCTTTTGCTGTTAAGTACACTGTGACTGGAGTCCTGGTGTAGCGCTGTGGCCTAATGCATCAAACAGCAAAGTCGTTTGAACTGCAAGGTTGGTGGTTCAAGCTCACCAGCTGCTCCTTGGAAACTCTATACAGGGTCGCTATGGGTTGGAATCAACTCGACAGCACTTTACTACTACTACTACTACTACACTATAATTACATTGTACCTAACCAGATAATGCAGGCTAACCTTTCTACTCTAAAGTCAGCTGATTTAGAAGCTGAAACCTTAGTTCCTTTTGCCATATAAACTATCATATCCATAGGTTGCAGGGATTAGTACATTGACACATTGGGGGACCATTATTATTCTGTTTACCAAGGAGCTCTGATAGTGTAGTGGTTATGAATCGGGTGCTAATGTCAAGGTCAGCAGTGTGAACCTACCAGATGTTCTGCAGGAGAAAGATGAGATTTTCTGATCCCGTAAAGATTTACAGCCTCAGAAACCCCGTACAGGGTTGTTATGAGTCGGAACTGACTCCACGGCACACCACCACCAGCATTCTGTTCACCACAGATCTTTACATTGTAGAATGAGTTCAGTATGCATTGTCCAAGTGTGGTATGTTTGGAATATGCTCTAAACTTTTGGTGAAAGAATATGAATATAAAGATAATGAATACGAGTATAAATAAAGATAAGTAATAATATAAGGAGAATAATAAGTTCTTTTCATAATTCAAGATATATTCAACAATATACAATGGCAGATTAGTATAAATTAAAGTTGGGCCAAAAGCTGTCATGGCAATCTAAATGTTCTTCCAAGGATGGATATTGGTTAGGAGTAAGTACGACCTTCTTATGCACATGGACCTGTTTTTGTTTGGGGTTTATTGGAGTCTTGGTGTGGCGCTGTGGGTTAATGCGCCAGACTGCAAAGCCATTTGAACTGCAAGGTTGGCGATTCAAGCTCACCAGCTGCTCCTCAGAAACCCTACACAGGGTCGCTATGGGTCAGGATCAACTCACCGGCACTTAACATCAACAACAAATTGGCTATATAAATGTTCTATTTAAGGATCAAAATTTGAATTTGGGATAGTAGATATTTATATTGTGGGCTACACAATTTTAAGTTCCTATTAATTGAAGAAACAGCTTAATACCACTTTATCTGAAATCAATAAACTTTAGTTGGATGGAGCACAGGGACAAATGGATTATTTTGCATACTATTTCCTTTCTGAACACAAAGGAAGGGGATTTCTTCAGAGCTTGTTTGCCCATTTTGTCATTATGGTGTTTTTAAAACACTATCCCTAATGCTGGAGTCTCGTCTAGCATTATGTTGGAAATGGTACATGAAACACAGAGGACCTGGAAACAGTAATGAATCGGTACCCTTTTGTAACCCTGAATTGATAACATTCATATTGTTTTTCACACGTACTAAACAAATCCAATCTTCAAAAAGGGATGAAACCACTGGTGGACATTGTTATGATAAGGAGCTCTGGTAGCGTAGTGGTTACGAATCGGGCTGCAAACCTTAAGGTCAGTGGTTTGAAACTACCAGCCGCTCTGTGGGAGAAAGATGAGGCTTTCTACTCCCGTAAGGATTTACACCCTCGGAAACCCTGTACAGGGTCGCTATGGATCAGAATCGGCTCAACAGCACTTAACAACAACCCTAGTTTTGGGTTTCCCTAGTTTCGGGAGTCCTGGTGTGGCGCTGTGGGTTAATGCACCAGCTGCAAAGCTGTTTGAACTGCAAGGTCGGCGGTTCTAGCTCACCAGCTGCTCCTAGGAAACCCTATATAGGGTGACTATGGGTGGGAACCGACACGAGGGCACTTAACAACAACAACAACCCTAGTTTCGGAGTTCTGGTGTACACTGTGGGTTAATGCACTCGACTGCTAAATCGGTTTGAACTGCAAGGTTGGCAGCTCAAGCTCACCAGCCACTCCTCGGTAACACTATACAGGGCCGCTATGGGTCAGAACCAACTCGATGGCACTTAATAACAACAACAATCCTAGTTTCAGCTCAGCAGTGTTCAGTTGAAGTGTGCTAGCTGGGAACCACCACTGGCAGAAAGGCTCAAAGAGCCACAGAGTCCTCCCCAACACAAAAGGAATGGAGATGAGTTTTATATTTACAGTACATAAAAGGCATTAGCAAGTAGCACCAGGTACAATGACATTAAATCATGTCAATATCTGAAACAAAAAGTGCTTGCTCTTTGAAAATTTCACAAAATCAATATGCAACTTGGGTCTAGGAAAAAAAAAAAAAAGCTGGATCAAAGATCAATTTTAAAGAAACATGAGTTTTACAAAGAATTTCTGAAAAGCTCATTAAGAAGCTATCTATTGAAGACTTCTGGCAGACACATTACATGAACGACCCTCCACAACAAAGATATGAGAGACAAAATAAAATAGACACAAATTAAAATTCTGGCACCCTGAACTTCAAAGGAAAGCTTAGAGATGTGGATGGAGTCGGGAGGGAGGGGGAGGGGGAGGGGAGAGGCCAAGCAGGGACTAAGGGACTAGGAGAGAGTGTAAAGTGGAGGGTCTAAGAACAAGAGGAAGATCCCCCAATGAGATGGATTTGCACAGTGGTAGAGGCTGCGATGGACACAACTGAAGCAAAGATTGTGAGGTTGGCCCAAGATCAGGCAGTTTCATTCTGCTGTACATAGGTCGCTATGAGTCCACATCAACTCAATGGCACCTAACAACAACAAATGTACAAATTAAAGAAAAAAAAAAAGGTGTTCTTGATACAAGTAACAATCTGTGATGGTTATGTGAAAACCATCATTGAGGGAACGAAGGAAGGGGAAATTATTCATGGGCTAGAGGGCAGATACAAGTTAATATGGGTGATAGGGCAGGTAATATACAACAACAGGGAGGTTAGTAGAGGAAAGATAAAGGTAGGGGGAAATCCAGGAGAGAATGCAATAGGTAAAGTGAATAGAGGTAAATGCTATTAACTGTTGGTACACCGAGGGGATTACAAGCATGTGATGAAGCAAAATATATGATTTGTTGAAAGTAAAACTGATGATCTACCCTGTAAACCTTCACTCAATCAACAATAAAAGTAAAAAAAAAAAAAAAAAAAAGACGTGGTCTATAAACTTTGGAGTGCATGTTCCATAAGCCTGCAGTTTGTTGGGACTATTGCATAGTTTGATGCAGACAGAATAATCGATTCAAAGTTTGCAGTGTTTACACTTCCAAGTTAATGGTCATGTCTTTTGTTTTAAACTCAGGGCAAAAAAGCCTAGAGTTTCTTATTCATATGAAGGAGAACAGCCAGCAGTGAAAACTTTAGAAGGTGTTTTTGAAAAGTCTCTCAAAGTATAATAAAGATTTAAAGGCTTTTTCTCACAGTTTTGATAGGAGGATGAAAATTAACTGACACAGGAGAGTGGACACTGGGCATCAGTTTCTTCCAAAGTAAAGATTAATGCCAATCACTTTAATAATCTCAGAGCAAAAACTCCAGAGTAATGGAACAATTAGTAGGGTAACAATGAGAATGCTCATGCAATGTAAGGAATATAACAAATGCCCCTAAACAATTTCTGTAGAAACTGTTCAATGGAAACATAACTGCTGTGTAAACCTACACCAGAAACACAATAAAATATTCAAATAAAACAAAAACCTCCAAATCTCCTGAATTTATAAAATAAAGCACAGAAATGGATGAAAGTATACAGAGATATAAATGTGTATGCATTAAAATTATTATAAAAAATAAACCATTAGCATCTCATGTAATTTAGAATGGATGAAGGATTTAATGGCACTTTTTATTAGGCAATGAGTGTAGGTTGATAGACAAGATATCAGCTTTACATTCAATAAATCATACACTGGGTTTCATCCTGCTGTTGCTGTTAATTGCTGTCTAGTCAGTTCTGAGTCATAGCGATCCTGTATAGGGTTTCCAAGGAATAGCTGGTGGGTTTGAACTGCCAATTTTGCAGTTCACAGTCCAATTCCATCCATGCAACAATAGCTATCCCACTTCCTCCTGTGGTTCCTATTTGCATTCCACTCACCTTCCTATTCTTTCTCATCTTTGTCCTTAGGAAAACGTTACCCTTTTTATTTTGAATGACTGACAATTCAATGGTGAGCATACTTTGCTAATGTTTTGTTTCACACTATAAAACTATCTACTACTTGGCTGAAAAGTAAGCCCTAAGGGTGAGTTCTTTTCCAGACCTGAAGGGTAATCAGGGGCCATTGTATCATGCTCCTCCTGCCTCTTTCTAACCAGTAAACCCATTATTATTATGATTATTATTACTATTAAATAATTTTGAGTTTTATTTCACATTTCTCCCATTCTATCCAGGACCCTCTAACATTAATCCTTTCAGGACAGTCAGTAGTGGTATCCAGGCACTGTCTAGTTCTTTTGGTCTCAATGTCGTGGAGAATGATGTTTTCCCATGTCCTATTAGTCCACTGGACTAATTGATACCAACCTTCTTCAATCCTTACCACTCTTTTTTGTTCTGCACATGGAAAGATAAATAACTGCACCTTAGACAAGCACTCATGTGCTTTCAAGATTCCAGAAGCTACATACCCAAGCAGGATGTAGAACATTATCTTTATGGACTATGTTATGCCAATTGACCATGGCGTCCCATGAGACTATGGTTCTGAGGCACAAGCCCAGTAACTCATTGTCATAAGATGTCTGATAATATCTAGGAAGTTTTATTTGCACACTGCATGCTCTACTACCACATTCATACTTGTGTTTGCAGGAAAGATAACTTGCAGTGATGGTGGTTCTGTGCTATGGAGCTCATCTGAAAGCTGTCCATCATGGGTAACCCTCCTGGTATTTAAAATACCAGTGGCATAGCTTCCAGAATCACAGCAACTCACAAGCCACCATAGTACGACAAACTGACAGACGAGTGGCATTGATTACAAGAGGAATGCTAAAGGTAATATATACACAGTGTTGCAACAACAGTAATATCAATAATTTATGAGTAAATACATAGATAGATGTGCAATCTGAACAAATATGGAAAGAAGAATGGGACTATAACCATGAATCTATATATAGTTTGACACAGGGTATTTCTACACATGTTTTTACTTATGCTGTAATATACCTATGACAGTATTTCATTCTGCTGTGCATAAGGTCGTTATGAGTTAGTACTGACTCGATGACACCTAACAACAACAATCATACATATTGTCAGCAGGGCCTAGTCACTGGAGAAGGATATCATGCTTGGTTAAGTGGAGGGTCAGAGAAAAAGAGGAAGGCCCCCAATAAGATGGACTGGTGGCAGCATCAGTCACTCTTTCTTCCTAGTCTGTCTTCATCTGGAAGCTCAGCTGATACCTGTCCACTATGGATGACCCTCCTGGTATTTTCAATACAGGTGGCATAGCTTCCAGAATCACAGTAACTCACAAGCCACCACAGTACAACAAACTGACAGATGAGTGGTAGAGTGCCAAACTAGAACTCCATAAAAGCATCTTAGCCATAACTAAATACCTGGACAGAATGAGCTACTTGGCCTGGGGTCTCATGTCAAAAGTCTAAGGGAGACCAAAGCCAATTGCTATAATATAGAACACAAAGGCAACTTTTTACATCCTTCTACGGGCAATAGTGACTGTGGTCTTTAAAGCTTCTGAGCAACCATCTAAGGTACAACTATTGATCTTTTCTATTGGAGCAAAAATAAGTGAAGAAAATCAAAAGCACATGGAAAGAATTAGTCCAATGTACTAATGGGCCATTAATGTGTGAGTTTGTATGTAAGAGTATGTGAATATGTGTGTGAGTGCATGAGGGAGTGTGTGTGAAGTATTTGTTTGCACATGCATATGCCTATAGGCATTACTAGTCTGTTCTTTAAATCTATTTTATTTTATTTTGATTATGGATTAAATTAATCCATAAATGTCCAATATATATATATATATATATTTGGTCTGAATCCTCATCCATACTCATATTAGTGAATGTGACCCTGTTTGGAAATAGGTTCTTTAATGATGTTATTAGGGTAACATGAGGTCATGATGGAGAAGAGTGAGTCTTAATCCTATCTGACAGGTAATTTTATGAAAGAGGTAGAGACTCAGAGAAACACATGAAGGAAAGATAGCCACGTGAAGATGGAAACAGAGGCTACAGTGATGTATCAACAAAAGTCATGGAATGCCAAGGATCCTTGAGCATCACCAGAAGCTAAGAGAGAGTCATGGAACAGAATCTTCCTGAAAGACTTCAAAGGAAATCAGCAAAGCCAAAACCCTGAATTCAGATTCCTAATTTTCAAAACTGTGAGACAATAAAATTCTGTTCTTGACAACAAAAATATGAGAGACAATATATGACACAGATAAAGACTATAATCCTGGACTCCTGAGAGTCAGAGAAAAGGTATGAGAAGTGGATTGAATACTGATGAGAAGCTGAACAGGAGCAGTGAAAAGGGAGAGAGATGGTTAAACTGCCTGCTGGCTTGACTCAGTGTGGCCATCTTGAACTTTTGCAAGTAGCACTGGATATAGATTACAACCTGACAGTACAGATTCACACCGGTGGATGGCAATGAGAAAGGTGTGATTCTTTTTGTTCCCCACACTCTTGGTGACCAGGCGCATACCCAGCCTACACCCTTACCCATCCCCTGCATAAACTCTGGCTAGTCCTGGATAAGCAGGAATACTGGTAGCCAGCAGTCCTGTCCCTAGATGCCCTCTGAGCCTGAAAGACTTCCTTCTGGGACCAAAGATGCTGACCTCAGCCACAGTTAGGGTCTGCATGAATTCTCAACCACCACCACCAATGCTACCTCACAAACTCCTTGGCTGACAGGCATGCCAACCCATATTGAGTGGCTTGCCAACAGTTTCCGCCTCTCAGAGTCTGGGCCTTGCCCTGGATTTTTCCTTTCTTTGTTTTGTTTTATCTTTCTTCTTCTCTCTTCTATTGCTTTTCATGCTTTCCTTTTTTCTGCTTTACTTCTGTTTCTTTTTCTATTTTCCCTTGAGTTTTCTTTAACTATTCTTTTTCTTTTCCCTCTTCCCAGTTTTATTTTGTTCTTTGCTTTCTTTTTATTTTCTCTTATTTATCTTTTCCCCTGTTTTATTTTCCTTTCCCTTTGTTAGTTATTCTTCTTTCCTGCTAAATTTTGTTGGTATTGTTTTTTAATTCTTCATTGATTAATTTTGGTGTTATCTGTTTGTTAGAATTTTTGTGCTTTTTTCTCTTGTGTGCGTGTGTGTTTTCCTTCTTGCCCCACCTGATGGGATATAGAAACCATGAACATACAACACACCCACAACTGTACCCAAGGAATCCTCACCCACTGGGAAAGAGCCATTTCCAGCTTCTGTACTAACTGATCAATGATAGACAGCAGCCGAACCAGTCAGACCCACCCTGAAATGATCTACACAGATTGCAACTACAGAACTGTGCAAAAACTCCATTCTCTATCACACCCAGGCAGATGGTAAGTGACTAAAAGCACACTCACATAAAATCATCAATTAAATACAAATACAATGACATCACAATGCATTGAAGACAACAGACCATTTAAGCTTTCATAAAGAAGCAAGAAAGAATTCAAGTCATCAAAATACAGAGCCAAAAAATGCTTCAGAAGAAGAAAAGGAATTGGAGCTATATGATTAAGGATTTTTAAAAATGGTATTTAAGTATCTTTAACAGATTGAGTGAAAGATTGGGAAAATTGAAGATGAAAGCATGAAAGATACAAAAAAAAAATCTCTAGAAAGATTTAGAAAAGCACTGTAGTAACAAACAGACAAGATGAATTAAAAATCAGAAATAATACAAGAGCTGCAAATACAAATTCTAAGGGCTAATACTAAGATTTCAGAATAGATAATACTTTGAATGGACAAAAGAGTAGGTTTCAATCAATAGAACACCAAAATAGTGACCTTGATGATAAATCTCTCAATAGTAGTCTACAATAATAAAAGATGAGAAAATGTACAAAGAAAGTCTAAGATTCATAGGGAACACCATCAAAAGGAATCATGTGTGATTGGAATTTTCTAACGGGAAGAGACCAAAAGAGCACAGAGAAAATTGTCAAAGAGTTGTTGGAAGAAAACTTACATAACACTAGGAAAGACAAGACAAAATGAATTCAAGAAACTGAGCAAAACCCAAACAGGACAGAATCCAAAAGAAAGAAACCAAGACATAATTACACTTTCCCAAACCAAAGACCAAGAAATAATTCCAAGAGCAACTTGGGAAAAACAAAAAAAGTTACCTACAAAGGAAAAACAATAC
>NW_006408694.1:1114714-1116703 GCF_000296735.1 Chrysochloris asiatica
CATTTATAATGAAGATAACTATAAAACAAAAAGAGGGAATAGTGTAGTTACAGAACTTCAAAAACGTGAGCAAGTCAACTAGACTTCAATACAGAAGACAGACCATTTTAAACTTGGGAAGAAATGAATAAATTAAAGGGCAATCACAAAGAAAATGAAAAAGCCTCACCAAAATTAAAAAATGGAAAATCATAAAGATTATGTTGTTTTGTTGTGAGTCTATTCCACTCATAATGACCCTATGCACAACAGCTGTGCCAGCCTCACAATCATTACACTTAATCACATTGCTGCTGCCACTGTGCCAATCCATCTCATGGGGGGAGGGGGAAATCTTCCTCTTTTTCAGTGACCTCCTACTTTCTCAAGCATGATGTCCTTTTCCAGGGACTGGTCCCTCCTGATAATATGTCCCAAGTACGAGAAATAAAGTCTCACCATCTTAGCTTCTAAAGAGCATTTTGACTCCACTTCTTCCAACATTCGTTGATTGTAACCAGGGAGGGAAAAGGGAGTATTTCACAGACTATAGGGTGGTAGGGATGGTTGCGAGCTGTCGAGACAGTTCCGACTCATAGCAAGCCTATATATGGGTTTTGAGGCTGTAAATCTTTATAAGCACAAAAAGGGTAGTCTTTTTCCCCGTGGAGCAGCTAGTAGATTTGAACTGCTGAAATTGCAGTTAACAGCCCAACTCAAAAGTCACTATGCTACCAGTTTCCTTCTTAAAGGGTAGACACTTATTTACTTGGGTGAAGAAGGCAATATACAACAAGAGGAGGGTATATTCAATAAGAGGGAGGTTGGCAGAAGAATGATGAAGGCATGGGAAGTTACAGGGAGGATTGCAAGCATTATAGGCAACAGAGATAAATGCTGTTATATATATAATCTTACAATAATAATCATCTACAGGTAGATACTTGGATAGGAACGAAGGCTGCATGGGTGTGGGAGGGAGAGTGGGAGCATTTACACAAACATATAAAGATTTGACAGAGGATAGTTGTGCATGGGTATTTACCTTTGCTTTGAACATATCCATAAATATAGTGAAGCACACTGTGGGTAAATAATGAAAACTTGTTATTGTTAAGTACTGTCCAATTAGTTCTAATTCATAGAGACCCTATGGGCAACAGAATGAAGCACTGCAAGACCCTGCACTATCTTTGCATTTGCTATTGGAATTTGTTATTGCTGCCACTTTGTCAATCCACTCTATCAATTATGATGTCCTTCTCCAGTGACTGGTCTTTCCTGACAGTATGTCCAAAGTATGTAAGATGAAGTCTCACCACCATCATTTCTAAGCCATACTTCTTCCAAAACAGATTAGTTCATTCTTCTGGCAGTTCATGCTACCTACTTACAATATTCTTGGCCAACACCATACTCAATATATTGATGCTTCTCTAATCTTGCTCATGTACTGTTCACCTTTCACATGCATATGAGGTGACTGAAAATACAATGACTGGGCACAAAAGAACAAATAATGATTGGAATACTTAAAACAGGGCTACAATGTGCCCAGTGAAGGAGGCTTCCTGTGGAGCCTCTACATTACATAAGACCATAGGTGAAATCCTGAACCCCATCCAAAATCTTCTAAGGTGGGAAATTTCCACTTGAAAGGACAAGCAAACCAGCCTGGAGTGGCTAGAAGAACAGAAGATACTTCTTGAAAGAAAGACTGACAGAAAAATACAAAACAATATAGGCAGTCCGACTGATTACTACAAGAACAAGCAAGTTGCTCACCCAGGAGACATCAAGGCAAGTGGTCGGGTCCCCTCAGGGCAAATCCCCTTCCAAGACAAAGACACAATGGAAATACACGTTCTAATTGGTGACCATGTTCATCACCGATAAGGGGAAGTGAGGGAAAAACAGCAATGAAGCTGCAAGCTAAACCCTACAACGTTCAGTAGACTCCTGTGAACCCAGCTGGAAACCTGGTTGGCCAGCAGTGTGGCAAGACCTGGG
>NW_006408694.1:1117333-1121106 GCF_000296735.1 Chrysochloris asiatica
AGATGGAGGGAGAGACGATGATGTGGAAACATGGAGTGGCTGGGGACTTTAGACCCAGAGAGGGAGAGGAGCTGTGTGCTGACGACTGGGGGGCAGGCTTGCAGGGTATACCCTTTGGTTGGTTGATGATGCATGCAGGGGATTGTAACCATCGCAATGAAATGATATATGATAGGATGAATGTAAAGCTAATGTTCTCCCATGTAAACTATCACATGATTCACAATAAAACATTGAAAAATAAAAAAATAGAATTGAAAACAAAAAAGCAACAGCAGCAGCTTTGTTGAAGTATAAATGGCATGTAATAAATTACATATATTTAAAGTGTATAATTTGGTAAATTTTGACATGTATGTTGTTGTTATGTGCTGTGGAGTTGGTTCAGACTCATAGGGACCCTGTACAGGGTTTCCGAGGCTGTAAATCTTTACGGAAGCAGAAAGCCTCATCTTTCTCCCATGGAACAGCTGGTAGTTTCAAACTACTGACCGTGAGATTAGCAGCCTGATTCGTAACCACTACAGTACCAGAGCTCCTTTTGTATACATCCATTAAAATATCATTACTATCAAAAAACAAAACAAAACAATGACTGGGGTCCTGAGCATCTTAGTCCTCAAAATGACCTTCACTTTTTAACACTTCAAAGAGGTCTCTTGAAGCCGATGTGCCTAATGCAGTAAGTCATTTGATTTCTTGACTGCTGCTTCCATTATCATTAATGGTGGGTTCAAGGAAAATGAAATTTTCATTATTTTCTAAGTTTGTAGTTGTTGTTGTTGTTAAGTGCCATAAAGTCAGTTTCAACTAATAGTGACCCTGTATAGAGTTACCAAGAAGCAGCTGGTGGGATTGAGTCACCAACCTGGTGGCTAGCAGTCCAGTGCTGATCCTACAGCCCAACATCAGAACATCCTTTCATGCCCAGTTGTGAGGATTTTCATCTTCTTTATCTTAAGATACAATTCATACTGAAGGCTGTAGACCTTGATCTACATCAGTAAGTACTTCAAGATGTAGTAAGTACTTCAAGAAGTACTTCAAGATGTCTTCATTCCAGCAAGCAATATTATGCTATCTGCATACTAAAGATTGTTAATGAGACTTCCTCCAATCCTGATGCTATGTTCTTCTTCATACAATTCAGCTTCTCAGATTATTTGTTTAGCATAGTATGATGAAAGGATACAACCCTGGTGTACCCTTTTCCCAATTTTAAACCATCCAGTATCCCCAAGTTCTGCTGGAACTCTTCGTCTATGTATTCCTCATGAACACAACTACGGTTTTTTTTTGGAATTTCTATTCTTTGCAACGTTTTCCATAGTTTGTTATGATTCATGCAATCAAATGCCTCTGCATAGTCAACAAAACACAAGTAAACTGCTTTCTGTTATTCTCTAATCTCAGCCAAAATCATTGGTGGTGGTAGTTATGTGCCGTGGAGTCGGTTCTGACTCACAGCGACCCCGTATAGGGTTTCCAAAGCTGTCACTCTTTACGGGAGCAGAAAGCCTCATCTTTCTCCCGTGGAACAGCTGGTAGTTTTGAACTGCTGACCTTAAGGTTTGCAGCCCAATTTGTAACCACTAAGTTACCAGAGCTCCTTAAAATCCATTAGATGTCAGCAATAATATACCTCATTCCATGTCCTTGTCTGAATCCGGCTTGAATTGCTGGCAGCTGTCAATAAACTATTGTAGCCATTTTTTATCTTCAAAAAAGTTTAACCTGCATGTAATATTAATGCTATATTTGATGATATATGCATTCAATTGGGAACCCTTAGTTTAGAAACGGCACTATAACGGTTAGGGTTCTAGTCAACCTGACTACACCAAAATTTACAGAGGTTTAGCAGTTGATATGTGTTTATTCCCATTGTAAGGAAACCTAATACAGGGATAGTTAACTCTTGAAGCCTGACTGTGATCAGCCCATCAATTTAATGGATGCTTACTTGGGGTGTGGCCACCCCAGTTCCAATATAATGGACATGTGGGAGGAACTTTCTCTCTCTCTTCCTCTGGGACCTGGGACTGTGCAATTGTAAGTCATTTCTTTGATAATAAACTTTATATATATATATATATAACATATATATATATACATATATATGTTTCACTAATTTTGCTTCTCTAGAAAACCCATCCTGAGACATTTGGTATCGAAAAAGTGGGATTCTAGAGAAACAAAATCATAACAATGAGTTTTCTAAATTGGTTCTGGAGACTGACTAACTTTAAAGGCACCAATATTGGGTGGAGGAATGTGATTTCCACATCACAGGAATCAGCCTTGGGCTCATTTTGAGTTTGGTCCTCTTTTCCCTTTGTGGAGTCAGAGGAGGTCAGACAGGATCCCCACTTGGTTTAAGCAGTTGGCTCTGTGAGTGGGATTCATTGCCATGACCCCACACCTATGAAATTATGAGGCTTTGTAAGAGAAAGAACAAAGGGGCATGGAATAAAATACTTAAGAGGGGAGAGCAGCAGCTTCTGGAGTTGACTGGAGCCTATGAAATGCTGGTTTAAAAGGACAGTTGATATAGGGCCTGGGCTTCCTGGAATCCACCCTGCCAGAAGCCCAAGGCTATATGCATATGTATGGGTTAGTCCCAAGAGATAAGAAAAGAATTGAACTTGAGTTTTTTAAAAGATTTGCCTGTGACTGCCTATGGATATCAGTTTCTCCTGTCTATTATTGTAAAATGGACATACATCTTTGATGGAAATGAATATTGGAAATTATGATTAAAGAGAGTCTATAAACCTAACATCAGTCTATATTTTAGTGGATTTACTAAAAATAGCCTTCTTGGTTTAAGCCTTTGTAGAGTATGAGGCCTTAGGTGAAATCCTGAGTCCCACCCAGAGCCATCAGAGGTGGCACATTTGCATTAGAAAAGACAAGGAAAGGAACCCTGAACTGCTGGGAGAAGAGAAGATTCTTGATTGAAAGAAAGCAGAGAAAAAACAGCAAGTTTGGGATTTTGAGTTTCAAGGCATCATGGCAAGGAAAGTCGATTCATCAGAGAAAACCCCCTTCTAGGACAAAAAGTTAAAGGGAACTGGCAAGCCATATGCTCCCTGATGACCATCTAGGTCTACCTGGAGCTGGGGAAAATGTATCAATAAAGACATGGATGTTTGCACATGTTCCATGGGTACCCACTGACCTTGAGATAAGAGAGGGAAGGCTAAGTGGTCTAAAGTTTAAGGCATTGTGTTAATTCCAGAGTCCATAGTCACTTACCTAGTCCATGGGGGCTAGGGCTGAGAGTGGAGTTGCCAGCTGGTTTGACACTGTGTGAACTCCCAAACTTGTAACTGGTAGTTTGACCTAATTTGGATGACTTAGGGTTAAGCTTACCAGAACCTGATCAGTTGAAGATAAAGATGTTTGTTTGATACCCTGAGCAAGTATCAATTGCTACCATTTGGTGGACTGGACTTTTGCTTTGGATGCAGTTGCTCAAAATTCCAATCGGAATGGAAGATTCTTCATATCAAGGAGTACGTTTGTCTTTTCAGTGTAGTAGGTTGATGTTGTTGTTAAGTGCTGTCGTTGAGTTGGTTCTGACCCATAGGGACCCTGAACAGGGTTTCCAAGGCTGTAAATCTTTATAGGAGCAGAAAGCCTCATCTTTTTCCCACGGAGCAGCTGGTAGTTTCGAACTGCTGACCTGCGGTTCGCAGCCGGATTCGTAACCACTACACTACCAGAGCTCCTTACTATGTTGATGTTGCTGTTGTTGTTAAGTGCCTTCG
>NW_006408694.1:1121206-1122816 GCF_000296735.1 Chrysochloris asiatica
GCCTTCGAGTTGGTTCCGACCCATAGCGACCCTGTACAGGGTTTCCAAGGGTGTAAATCTTTACGGGAGTAGAAAGCCTCATCTTTCTCCCACGGAGTGGCTGGTAGTTTCGAACCACTGACCTCAAGGTTCGCAGCCCGATTCGTAACCACTACGCTACCAGAGCTCCTTGTACTAGATTGATAGGGATGGGCAATTCAGACACTGGCTATTAAAAACTGGGGGCTATAAAGGCATGAATTGTCTGGCTTACAAACTCTGTCTATGAGCAGGATACTGGCTTACAGAATGTGTCCTTTGGACACAGATGTAGTCAATTTGACTCCTGTTTATCTAATGAGGCCCATGTGTATAGTCACCATTTATATTGTTGCAAAAATATATTCATAATAAATTAGCTGTTAGTCTTGCAATACTCTTTCACAGCATCATTTTATAACCAAGCCCTTATTTTCAAATTATGTATTTGTTTCCAGTTTTTGCATTCCAATTTCAAGTCATTATCAATGTAACTTGATTGCATGTTTGATTAATTTTAGACTGAAGAAGTAGAATTCTTTAGTTTCCTAAACATTAGCTTTGGTTATTGGTGTGTATGTTTCAATAATAGTTGTATTAACTGATCTTCCTTATAGGCATGGTGATATTATCTATCATAAACAACGTTATACTTCAAGATACATCTTGAGAGGTGCTATTTGACAATGAATGCAACACCATTCCTCTTCAATTTGTCATTCTAGCATTGTAAATCATATGATTGATTCAAAATGGCCAATACTTACCCACTTCAGTTCAGGAATGTGGAAAATATATATATTTATTATAATCCTGTTTATTGTATTCAGGGAACTTTTTTTATTTCCTTAAGTAAAGGCTTTATGATCTCTCTCTTTTTCTTTGACTACTTCCTGAAGTGAGTAAAGACTTTATGCTCTCTCTTTATCCTTTCCTAAAATAGTAATGCACACCTTAGAAATTTGAACTAGCCAACCGGGTAAGGGTAAAGATTGTGCGGTCAAAGCCCTAGCCAATGGGGTGAGACACAGCCTTAAGACTCGTGTCAGGGATTAAAAACCTGAGTGGACTGCCCACTGGGTGTGCTTCCTGCCTGTTTCTGTATGTATGGCTATGCACATGCACCCTCTTGTAGGAGTAAATTTTGCTTTGCCAAGATACTTTAGTCTCACAGAGTGTCTTTAATGCGAATCGGAGTTCATTTCTAACAGGAATACCTAGGACATTGATCTTTATTGGTTCTATTTCATATTTGATGACTTCTAATTGCCCTAATTCATACGTTATAGTCCATGTTCTTATTATTAATGGATGTTTGCAGCCGTTTCTTCTCATTTTGAGTTGTGCCCATCAGCAAATTAGGGTACTGAAAGCTTTGCTCCATCCGCATTATTTAAGGTCAACTCTACTTTGAAGAGGCAGCTCTTCCCCACTCCTATTTTGAGTGCCTCCCAACTTAAGTGATTCATCTTCTAGCACTTTATCAGACACTGTTCTATGCCGGGGTCTGACCCCGACATAGTTGTCACGAGTTTTTGGTTCACGAGGAGGGGAGATCCAGCGGCGATAGGGATAGCGAAAGAATACACAGA
>NW_006408694.1:1123541-1133471 GCF_000296735.1 Chrysochloris asiatica
ATTTAATATATATACCTGAATATTAAGATGAAAGCAATTTTCCATTAACTGCCAGTGGCCTCATTTGTTACACTCAGCCCTAGAGGGCCTCGAACCTCTGACTAGTCTTACACGGTCTGCAACAGTTCTACTGCTATTTATAAGGTTTCCCAGTTACTACCTTTTCAGAAGCGGCTCCCCTTCTCTTCTTCCTAGTCTGTCTTAGTCTGCAAGCTCCACTGTATCCTGTTCTCCATGGGTGATCCTGCTGGTATTTAAAATACTGTTGGCATAGCTTCCAACATGACATCAACACACAAGTCACTACGGCATAACAAACTGACACACCAGTGGTGGGAAAATATCTCAGACATTACCAAACTCTTTGAGGGAATGAGTTTCTGGGCCGGGTGACTCAGGACCATAGTCTCATGGGACACCATGGTCAACTGGCATAATGTAGTCCACAAACACTATGTTCTAAGTTGTACTTCGGTGAGTTGTGACCAAGATGTTCAGAGCTCATCTAAGATGTCACTATTGATCTCTGTCTGAAGGAATGAAGAGTAATACAAATTGAAGATGCTTGGAAAAAGTCCAAGAGACTAATGGACCTTGTAACCATCAGTATTGAGGACACTGACACTAGATGAGCTAGACAGTGCCCATCTACCACTACCAACTCTTCTTAAAGGGATCCCATTAGAAGGTCCTGGATGGAGAGGAAGAAAACGTGGAACAAACTCAAAATCATAAAAAAATCCAGGGTTCCTGGTAAGATAGAGACTTGTGGAACCTCAAGACTATGGTCCTTGGTCTGGAACTGAACTCACCCCCACAGCTCAATTTGAAGCCAAGCAATAATAGACAGGTATATATGGTGGTGGCGGTGGGGGGAGGGGGGGAAGCAATAACACTAGTGTTTAACACCATAGAGTAGTTAAAACATTCAACATAATAAGGGCAGCATTTACTCAAGGACAAAGTTCAGAAGGTTTGGGGAATAAGAAGGAATGTACACAAGGTACACAGGGAGGAACTGGATAAATGATGTTACATGCAACAATTGTGATGACATGAAGTATATGTTTCATGGAATGCAAAACTCAACTCACCTTAAGGGGCAAGAATAGTGTTGTAGGGTGGATGGGGTAAGGTTTTCCAATGAAATTATGATGAGACAGACCTTGTTAGCTTTCAAAAATGAGCAGGTGTATTGTCAAGATGGAAAAAAAATTCCTCAGTGCAATTTTTCTTATCTTCTCATCAACGCAGTTTGGAATTTTCTTAAAACTTCTCCATACTAAGGCCCCATCATCCTGTATTCTTTAACAAAACCTATAAAGAATACCTCTTTGGAGTCTAAAAAACAGTTGCCATAACCTTCTGATCTGATCTGTCTTGAATTTAACTTACCCAGCAGATCCCCTCAGAAGCCATGATTTTTATTGGTCTTTTTTATATTCAAGGTATCTTAAAGGAACCTAAAACAAGTGTTTTACTGAGAGAACTTGTCTACAATCATCCAATGATTGCAGAGACAAGTTTAAACAGGTTTTGTTTGTAATACATACATACATGTATGAACTAACACCCTAGTAGCACACCCTTGTATGATTATGCATTTCTTAACACTTTAAAAATATTTTAAATTGGACCACAATTATGCTGATAGATTTATACTACTAAGTCTAGATATTTTATATATAGCTTACCTAAGAATAGCCATTTCATATGGACAGATGCAGTACTCTAATTAGAAAAAAAAAATTTCTAAGCACACAGAAGAGAAGCGTCTCCATCAGTCTTTAAGTTATGATAGGAAGGGCTTCCTAGAACAGGTAGTGTTCAAGATGCACTTTGAAGGACAAGGAATAAAATAGATGAGAAGTTCATGTGAAAAGAAATATGTAGAACCTTGAAACAGTTTACCACAACCAGTTTTCCTGTCTAATAAAGTTAAATGATTATGTTAGATGAAACAAATGTATCTGAAGATGGCAGAGGCTGGATCATATGAGAATCATCTTAACAATCTGAGAAGTACAGCAGGACCTCAGGAAAGGCAGGCAGAAACACATTTTTCTAAGATCTTTATATTTGTCCTCGGATATTTAACTTTGATAAGAACAGTTTTAGAGTCCTAGTATTGCAAGATAAGCATTGAATTGCTAACTGCAAGATCAGTGGTTCCAACCAACCAGCTGCATCTTGAAATCCCATACAAAGAAACTGTAAGTCTGAACCAACAATACAATACTTAACAGGCAGCAGAATTTTGTTACCTGTAAAATGGGAAAAAAAGGATTTAGTGAAGATAATGACCAAGATACACCTGCCCAAGCATGATCTTTCCAATGTCCTATATGTTTATGAAAGCTGGACAACGCAAAAGGAAGACAGAAGAAGAAACGATGCATTCAAATTGTGCTGCTGGTAAAGAAAATTGTGGTATGCCAGAAGAATGAAAAATTCAGTTTTGGAAGAAATATAAGTAGAATGAACCTTCCAAGCAAGGACTCATTTACTTAGGATATGTTATCGGTGAAGACTAAAGAAGGACATCATGTTTGGTAGACAGTCAGTGAAAACAAGAGAAACCGTCAATGAAACTGATTCACACAATAGCCACAATAATGGACTGAACATGCTAACAATCACAAAAAAGTCACAAGACCAGGCAACATTTAGTCTCATTATGTCATTATGAGCCAGAGTCAACTCAATGGCAACTAACAAGTGAGCTAAGGCATAGAGAAAATGTAGATGGCTCTTGTCTGGAGGGCATCTCCATGGCCAAGGTACCAAAATGCTTGGTACCTTCTTATGGCCACTAAGAATGGGCACTAACCCATTCGATCCTCCTGTGGCCTTAGGAAGCCACACTGTTATTTGTCCACATTTAACAAAAAAAGACTTTGGGTTCCAGAGAATAAGAGCAATGTGAGTAAGGTGGTGGCACATCTGGAACCTGGGCACCTGACATCAGACCCAGTTTTGGCCCTCAACACCTAGGGGAACCTGGGAACTAGGATGTAAAACATGATGTGAAGAGAGAACAAACCAACAAAACCTAAATGGAAAATTTCATTTACACCTGGGTAAATAAAAGGAGCTCTGGTAGCGTAGTGGTTACGAATCGGGCTGCGAACCTTAAGGTTAGCGGTTCGAAACTACCAGCCACTCCGCGGGAGAAAGATGAGGCTTTCTACTCCCGTAAAGATTTACACCCTCGGAAACCCTGTACAGGGTCGCTATGGCTCGGAACTGACTCAACGGCACTTAACAACAACAACAAAATAAAAAAATATAGCTACAAAAATCATAGAAACCTTTATCAAACAAAAATACCAAAATATGAAGCTATTGTTTCTTGAAATATCTTATATCTAAATCTATATATTTCTGAAGACAGAAGTTTTGTGTCAGCTTGGGTTAGGTGTGGATTCACAATGGTTCAGCAGTTAAGATGTACTAATTCCCCATGATGAGATCAAATGTAATGTAATCACCACCCACACAATGTGATCTGATAGACCTGTCCTGATTGAATTATCTTCTGTGCTGTAAATCCTCACTTCTGTGATGTTAATGAGGTCAGATGCAATCTGTAGGATTAGATTATATTGTGAATCAATGTCTTTAAAAAAAAAAAAAAAAAAAACTTTTAATTTGAATTGAGTAAAGGTTTACAGAACAGATCAATTTTACATTCAACCAAATCATATACTTTGTTTCATTACAATGATTGCAATCCCTTCCATCAGTTAGCAGTATTTACCTCTATTCATTTTAACCCTTGCATTCCTCCCTGTGTCTCCCACTACCTTCATCTTTGCTCTGTCAACCTCTCTTTTGTTGTATACTGATATCCCCGTTACCTATGTTAACATGTATCTACCCTTTTGTTGTTGTTAAGTGCCATCAAGTCAGTTCTGACCCATAGCAATCCTGTATAGGGTTTCTGAGGAGTGGCTGGTGGGTTTGAACCAACAACTTTGCAGTTCACACTGACCTTGCGATCCAGCGCATCATCCTGCAGTTAGCCCATGAATAATTTCCCCTCCCCTCCCACTGCCAGTAACTATCATAGAATGTTTCTTTGGGCAAGAAAAACTTTTCTTAACTTTTTACAAAAATGGGCTCATATGATATTTGTCCTTTTGTGATTGACCAATTTCACTCAGCATAATGTCATCCTGGTTAATGCATGTTTGAGTTCATTGCCTTTGAGATATATAGGAGAGAGAAATGAGCAGAGAAAGAGGGACCTCCTATAACCAAGAAAGAAGAGCCAGGAGTGGATTTTTGTTCTCTGAACCTGGAGTCCCTGCACTGTGAAGCTCCTCGATCCAGAGAACGATTGATGTCAAGACACATGGAACAGTCCAAGGGATGCTGGGCTTACAGATGCTGGAAGATTACCTTTCTCTAGAGCCAATCCCTTCTCCCTCCCCCAAGAATCTCTAACTAGTGCAAAGGTTAGATTGAACAAATTATTAATTTTCTTTAGGCAAAACCAGTTAATATTATGATTTTATATATATATTTTTATCAATTTCATATGGTAAAATCTAATAACTTGTTATAATAATATAATTCAATTACTCATAATTATAATATGGAGTGCTGATGTGGTGCTATAGGATAAGCACTAGACTGCTAACCATAAGGTTGATGGTTCAAACCTACCAGTCAATCCTTGGGAACCTTATACAGTGTTGCTATGAGATGGAATGGACTCAAAGGCACTTAACAACAACAACAATTATATAATAAAAATACAATGTTCAAATGTATTTACAGGGAATTGTAGAAACACAGCAGTATATGAAATCCCCTAAGCAGGCTGGAAACCCTACACAGGGTCGCTATGGGTCAGAACCGACTCGACGGCACTTAACAACAGCAACAATGCAGGTTAGGGACACCTTTGCCATGAGCTGTGTGTTTTAAAGTGGCATAGTGGGTTATGCGTCGGCTGCTAAATACAAGGTCAGCAGCTCGAATCCACCAGTTTTTCCACAGAAAGATTATGCTATCTGCTTCCCTTAAGATTTAGTCTCAGAAACCCAAAGGGACAGCTCTACTCTGTTCTATAGGATCACTGAATCAGAATCAGTGACAGTGGATTTGATTTTTTGCTTTTGATGTATTGTTAAGATGCGCATAAGATGCATTTTATGTCTCCTAGACTCAACCCAGACCTTGTTATTGGCAGGAGCTCTAAGCAGCAGCCCCTTTGTAATATCACTCCCAAGCCCCTACTACTGCTTTCCTTTCCAGTTCACTCCCCTGAGAATTCCAACTCCAGCCCTACTAGAACCTCCAAGCCATTAGTCCTCCCACCTGATCACTATGCCTCACCCACTCTCCCCTCTTTTCCAAGCTAATTTTGCATGTCAACCAATTTAAACACTCCCGTGCTTATATGGCATTCCTAGGTGGCACAAATAGTTAAGCATTCAGCTATTGACCTAGAAGCTAGAGGCTTGAATCTACCCAGAGATGTTTTGAAAGAAAGACCTGGAAGTCTATTTCAGAAAAGTCACAGCCATTGAAACTCCTATGGGACACAGCTCTACTCTGACACACTTGGGACCACCATGAGTGAGAATCAACTTGATGGTAACAGTTTGGTGTGTACACATTGCTTCACTGTGCTCACTTGAAAAATGAAACCAAGATTTAATCCAACTTTTCACTTTCTTCAAGGTTGTTCTATTGAGTTGGTGTTACAGTTCATACAAGCATGAATTTATTCCAAACAATACATGTTTAAACATGTCTGTGTGGTCAGTAGATGACTACAGACAAGTTCTCTCAGTAATACACTTGTCTTAGTCTCCTTAAGGTGTCTTCTAAAAACAAAGGTCCAGTCACAACAGTAGCTTCCAAGAGAATCTGCTAGTCCAATTTGATTCATGGCAGAGAGGTCAATTTAAAGGTTGTAGAAATCATGTTTTGGGATCCCTTTCTGGTAGCGTAGTGGTTACGAATCGGGCTGCTAACCTTAAGGTCAGCGGTTCGAAACTACCAGCTGCTCCGTGGGAGAAAGATGAGGCTTTCTACTCCCGTACAGATTTACACCCTCGGAAACCCTGTACAGGGTCGCTATGGGTCGGACTCGACACGAAGGCACATAACAACAACAACAAACGGGTAATCTGGATAGGTTTTCTTGAAGGACACATGACTGTAGCTAAAAACACTTGCCCTGAGTCATACAATGTAGATGGTAGTTTGTACAAAAACTCCTTTGGATGATTGGGTTGTAGAAAGCTGCTGAGGGAGCAGACACTAAGATCCCTTGTAGATTAGAATGGGTGTTCAATGACAGGAGGTCAGCATGACTGTCACTGAAATGAGCAGCAGTTCTCACCAGTTTGATAACCAGAAACCAGATGGGGCATGGCTCTTCAGGGTACAACAGGCAAGGCAATACAGTACACCTTGATAAATCAGCATAAATCTGAATACTCTTAACAAAAAGTAGTCTCTGCAACAACAAATGGAATGAGATAGTCAAAGAGTAGGGATCAAGTCATTCTTGGTAGATGGGCAGTATGCTACTTTAGTTCTAAATCAGTTGCTATCAAGGTGATTCCAATTCCTGGTGACCCCATGTGTGTCAGAGTAGAACTGTGTTCCATAAGGCTTTCAATGACTGAATTGTCAGATGTTGATCGCCAGGCCTTTCTTCATAGGCTCCTGAGTGGACTTGAACCTCCACTCTTTCCATTAGCAGCTAAACGTGTTAAACCATGTCACCACACTGTGACTTCTACCTTAATTCTACTAGGCACTATTTATTTCCCTGTTAAGCTGGCAGACACATGCCTGAGTGACATATAGCTTGAAGGATCACCATGGAAGACCACAGGACTAACTGAATTTGAGAAACAAAATTTGGTGATAGATCTTGCACTATATCCATCTTGTACCATATTTTAAAATACTGAAAAAGTTGAAAGTTGAGCTAGCACAGAACCTAAAACTTTCAAATTTCAATGCCAATACATGATTTAACAGGTCACTTGGCTACAAAGTAGTGGGGTCATTTAATTTTTTCCATTCCCCAAGCAGTATATTTTTTAGTTATGATGACAGACAGAACAAGGAACTATCCGCCCGAACAGTGTGTGCCTTAAAACATGATGAAAAATGATTACACAAGTACATATTCACTGAGTACCAAATTAGAAGATTCCTCTGTAAAAACCTTCTCTGTAATGTTTGGCCTGATATTTCATTTGGAATTCTGAATATCAGTTTAACTCCATTTACAATCTTCTTAGAAACTGGCTTATATGGAAAAAGTATAGAGATGAGCTATGTGTCATGAGAATGAACCACCACCCCCGTCTTGAGGGTGTAACAAGATGGTGGCTCCCTGAACACTGATGTGTACATTCCTTTTGCTGCCTCATTATTTCTTTAAGGAGAGGTCAGCCTTATAAATTTTAGATATGATCTAGTATCTATCATGCATCACAGTCAACCCCACTTCTGCCTCCCCTATCACCTCCTATCATGACTACATCATGTCTGCTAGTCACTGTACTATGATTGCATGTCCTCACTCACAAAACTTATTTATTTGTTTTTAAAATTACCTCAATTTCTCACTTGTTTACTTATAAATCTATTATTATATATTTCTCCCAAGTGCCTTAACATCTACCAAATGCCCAATAAACTTTTTTCCAGGAACACAAAAACAATACCAAATATTCTAACACTTGTTTTTCCTTCTGGAGGTTCCCTTTACACATCACTCTTGTGAATAATACCTTTCCTTATGTTTTTCTGTTTTGTTTTGTCATTGTTCAGTTAGTCACATGTTAATCTTTTTGGAACAATCATCTAATACTGTTATCTTTTTTCACCAGTTACATAAGAGGGGACTTCAAAAAGTTCATGGAAAATTTGAATCAAAAGAAAATGCAATTTCCCCACAAGCTTTCTGAAGTTCCCTTGCATACTTACCACAATATAAAAATTAAATAATAAATGGCTGCTCAGGAAGGCCAGATGCTTCTCTTATCTCAATATTCCACCTTCTCTTGTGCTGGAACTCTATTTTTTGTACCTCATATCTTACTCAATCTTCTTTAAATTCTTTATTCTAGTTACTTAAGAGAGAGGTGTTTGAAAGCCTTTTTTTTTTTTTTTTTTTTAAGTCCTTGCATGTCTGACGTGTCTTTTCTGCCCTTACACTGAATTGATAGATAGGTTGTGGGAATATGGAATTTTATATTGAAAACCATTTCCCACCATAAGTTTAAGGTATTATTCCTACTGCTTCCTATGCTGAGTTGTTCACTATTTCTTGTGGGAGTCCATTTCTACGGCACATTTTGAATATTTTAAAGATTTACACTTTATTTCTGTTATTCTGATATGTTGCAATAATAAGCTTTGGTATATGTGTGCTTTCTTTATTCACTAGAATGGACACATGATGGTCCCTTTTAATGTAGAGTCTTATGCTTTTTATAATTTTATTGGTTATTTCTTGAGTAATACCTTTCCTTATGTTTTTCTGTTTTGTTTTAATTGTTTGTCACATGTTAATTTTTTTGGATCAATCATCTAATACTGTTACCTTTTTTCACTTAGTGCCTTTCTCTTTTTGTTTTACTTTCTAGGAGACTTCTTCCAAACCCTCATGATTCATTTTAACACTCTTATTTTAAATTTCCAAGAACTATTTATTGCTTTTTGACGTTCCTGCTATTCCTCTGTCCAATTCTTTTACATATATTGGATATTTCACTTTTCATAGCTATTTTGAATTTTTCTCCTGTTCCTATATTACCTGTTTCCTCAAAGAACTCTATGTTATGTTTGCTTTTAACACTGGGAATGTTCTTCAAATTTATGGTGGCCCTTAGTTGTAAGTCCACATTTAAGAGTATTTCTAATTTTACTTTTCTCTGGGGTTTTTTCATTTCTTTAGAGGAGATTTAAGGAGTATACAACAGGCTTTCTGGAAACAGAATGAGGAAGGAACCTGGAGAACTTGTAGGTTAGTAGAAAATCTGTTTTTAACCATATACCTCAAACTCTGCTCTTCACTAGCTCAAGTGACCAAAGTAAAAAGCCTCTGTATATCAATTTCTCTGGGGAATCAATTTTTGGTCTGTGGAAAGGGTGAGGAAGGGAAATCATCTATCTTCATGATATAGTGGAGGATGCCTATATGTTTAAAGAGCTCTGGTAGCGTAGTGGTTATGAGTCGGGCTGCTAACCTCAAGGTCGGCAGTTTTAAACTACCAGCCTTTCTGCAGACGACAGATGAGGCTTTCCGCTCCCATAAAGATTTACAGCTTCAGAAACCTTACCATGAGTTAGAACTGACTCCACAGCACCCACCACCGCAGCCCGTGTGCTTAATCTGGCATATTTAAACAGAAACCTCTTGGTTAGTTCTAATATTATACACCAGCCACTTTTTCTGGGCTGCATGAATATGAATTTTATAGTGATCTTCCCCAGTAAATGGTGGTGATGGTGTGTGTGGTGAATCAGTTCTGACTCTTAAAGACTTTGTATAGGGCTTCCAAGGGTGTAAATCTTTACTGGAGCAGAAAGCCTCATCTTTCTCTGAGAAGCCACTGGTAGATTTGATCTGCTGACCTTGTGTTTAGCAGCCCAGTTCTTAATCCTCTATACCACCAGGGTTCCCAGTGAATACAAACCCCAAATCTCCTTTTAATTGACCTATTCTGTCTTCAATAAACAGCCTGCATTTACATATAAGCACTTTCTAGGAAGGCATTTGAAGTGGATTTAAGTTTTTTGCAGCTGCTAGTAATCTAATGATGGGAATGAGTTCCTGATCTCTATTAAATTGTTGTTGTTGTTGTTAAGTGCCGTTGAGTCGATTCCAACCCATAGTGACCCTGTATAGGGTTTCCAAGTTGCAGCTGGTAAGCTTGAACCACT
>NW_006408694.1:1133571-1142530 GCF_000296735.1 Chrysochloris asiatica
CTACCAGCCGCTCTGCGGGAGAAAGATGAGGCTTTCTACTCCCGTAAGGATTTACACCCTCGGAAACCCTGTACAGGGTCGCTATGGGTCGGCTCCGACTCGAAGGCACTTAACAACAACAACAGTAACCTAATGATGGGAATGAGTTCCTGATCTCTATTAAATTGTTGTTGCTGTTGTTAAGTGCCGTTGAGTCGATTCCAACCCATAGTGACCCTGTATAGGGTTTCCAAGTTGCAGCTGGTAAGCTTGAACCATTGACCTTGCAGTTCAAACGACTTTGCAGTCTGATGCATTAGCTCACAGCACAGAGTCCTGATTAATATGTTTGTTGTTGTTGTCAAGTGCCGTCGAGTCGATTCCGATCCATAGCGACCCTGTATAGGGTTTCCAAGGAGCAGCTGGTGAGCTTGAACCGCCGACCTTGCAGTTCAAATGGTTTTGCAGTCTGGCACATAAACCCACAGCATCATGTACACCAAGACTCTTGATTAATATGCTTAGGCCTCAGTATATCTCCAGTGAAAAGCTTTTCAGAGGATTTTGTCCAGGACCGTGAATATGCAAATGATGCTTTGCAATCTGAGGCTTAAGGCAAGTCAAACGCAATAAGAATAACTGTTTCTTATTCACCACCAGCTGCTCCTTGGAAACCTTTGACAGTGTCACTATGAGCCAGAACCAACTCCACCTCTACACTTAACAATTCAACACTGGGGGTCCTGAGGTGGTGTTGTAGTTGTAGGATAATCAGTGGACTCTAACCACAAGATTAGCAGTTCAAACCCAACAATCTTCAGAAACCCTATACAGGGTCACTATGAGTCAGAACCAACTTGATGGCACTTAACAATAACAACAACATTCACCATTGAACCCTGGTGTGGCTGTGTAGGATAAGCCTGGACTAATAACTGAAAGGTCCACAATTCAAATCTACCAGCCACTCTCAGAAACCCTATACAGACTTGTGATGAGTCGGAACCAATTAGAAGGCACACAAAAATTGAACACACACGTGGCTTGATGGAACTCAAATCTTTTGTAATTGACAATAAGTATTATTTTCTTAGGAATCTTTAATAATTTAAATAGAAAATACTTATTTAAGGATATCAATTTTTTTTCTGGATTTTATGGTTTTAAAACATATGACAGACATTGAACTTAATTCTTTTAATACACCTTTTTCAAACAACCTTCTCAAAATTCCATTTGTGTAAAGATGGGATTAAAAATCGTAATTTGAATTGTCATATTTAAAATAATCTTGTTAACTTTAAAAAAATTACTATAGCAATATCTCCTAAAATAATTAATGAATTAGCAACAGAATCTGACAACAGATTTGCAAATTCAAGAATGTATAGACCAGAACAGAAATGCTAACCTTCCTTGTGTATCTAGGGAAAGGAATTTAATCTTCTTTCCTATCATTAAGAGCCCTAAATGTAATCAATGGGTCATATACTCTTTAATCTGTGCCTGGAGGTATAAGAATGCCAATAGAATCTGTGTTGGAAGATCAAGAGCAATGAGTTTATCAATGTGTTTACCATTCCTGGGAATACACTCTCATCAAAAGTTGTACTGTAAGTCAACATGCTTTGTCAATTCTCTAATATCTTTGATTTACATGTAGCTCTAATATCACTATGCATTAACAAGCCTGATTTCCTTTTCCAAATGGATTTTCACATAACCAAGAACACACTGATCCTATTAGTTAGTGGCAGAAGAAATGTTTGATTGGCCTGCCCCAAAGACTTGATCTTGGTCCCATAGTGGGAGCTGGACACCTAGTTAAGATCTGGTACCACAGAATTATCATATGACCAAGCAATTCCACTTCTATGTATATATCCAAAATACTTGAAAACAGTGACTCAAATAGACACTTGTTCACCTAATGTCCACTACAGCTTTATTTACAATAGCCAAAAGGTAGAAATAGCTTATCCATACAGTGGATTGGTGGTGGTGGTGGTGTGCCTTCAAGTCAGTTCCAACTCATAGCTACCCTGTATAGGGTTTCTGAGGCTGTGAATCTTTCTCCTAAGGAGCATCTGGTGGACTTGAACGGCTGACCTATGACTAGCAGCCCAGTGTGTAATCCACTATAAAACAGGGCTCAGTCACAAAAAGAGACAAAGTATTGCCATATGCTGTAGTATTGATGAACCTCACAAATATGCTACGTGAAAGAGGTCTGACACAAAAGGACTAATATTGCACGATCCCATTTATAAAGTGTCTAGAATAGGCAAACACATAGAGACGAACTTTATGGTTACCAGGGACTGAGATTAAGGGAAAATGGGAAATACAAAAACAGTATGGAGGCATGTCTGACTTCTTCTGGCTTTACAAGGAAAGAAAATAAAAATCAACCCAAGGTCGATTCCTATAAGGCAAATGTCAGACATTCCTCTACCTTTCAACCTTTTTTGCGCTCTTCTGACACCAACCATCCCTCCCTTAGAACTCTCTACTTCACATCTGGGCTCGACAATCCATTTGTGATGGTCATACAGAACTCATAAACATTACTCACGAATATGAGGTTTATTAAAGAAGTGAACAGGGTACAATTCAGGATCAGAAACAGTTCAGGATGCAGCAGTTTTCCAGCCAGGAATGTCTCTTCTTTTCTGTATTGTATTCGACCTCTCAGCCATGTGGTCCCTCAGCCTCTAACCTGTGTAAGCAAGTGTTCCTTTAGCCTGTTAGTAAGTGCCCAAAGGGCACATTCTACAAGCCAGCCTTCTGCCCCTGGACACTCAGCTTTATTGGGTCCATCATTCTGGAAGCCCAAAGCAGCTAACTCTCCATGCCCTGCCACTGCTGCTGTTTTTCCAGGTAGGGATGTCACAATTTGCTCATGGTTCTTCTTTCTTAATGATCCTGTGACCTTTTGTTCCTGCTTTGGAGATGGCTCCTTTTAAACCTAATGAGAAGGAAAAACCAACCAATCCTGGCAGTAGAGCCCTGTACACCCTGTTTATACTGTCCCAAGCAATCATTTGGTTGCAGTTAAGAAAGCTCTGTATTAAAAAGTCCTATCAACTAACTTCACAGTATCACAGGTAGTTAGTTATTGCTTATTTCATTTCAAAGAATGGGAAACTGTTCCTTATCTAAGTATGTTTCTTTTTCATCAAAACTATTATGGAATCTTGGTGTGGTGCTGTAGAATAAGCACTTCACAACAAGACCAATTTGAAATCACCAGCCGCTCCTCAATACCCCTATAGAGGGTCAGTAAGAGTCAGAACTGACTTAGTGACACTTAACAACAATTATGGAAAGTTCTCAGGATTCATCATATACAGTAAAGCATAAAGAAACATTTCATGTATTTTGATTTTATTATAGTGGACACAACCTGTGAAGGTGGTTTTACTAGAAACAATGGTGTCAATTTCCTACTTTCTTCATTTTGGCAG
This sequence comes from Chrysochloris asiatica, assembly GCF_000296735.1. Taxonomy (NCBI): domain Eukaryota; kingdom Metazoa; phylum Chordata; class Mammalia; order Afrosoricida; family Chrysochloridae; genus Chrysochloris; species Chrysochloris asiatica. The sequence goes on from NW_006408694.1 coordinate 1,137,018, forward strand.
TCTGAAAAGATAGAGTATATACTTTCTAAAGGTATACAAGTATGGAATATTCTTTGAATAATTCTTTCATTAGGGTTCAATGGTTTGAGAAATAACTGGTTCTTCATCCCTGTCATCTTTCCTTGGGAAAAGTATTAGAAGATGAAAATACTGAAACCGGAGGTTCTTTGATATTTGTGCCATTCAAGTTTTTCTAAAAACACACTTAGACCAATAACTGTACTTAAACTAAGAAAATACAAATAACTACACCCTATTTTTAAAACTGGAAGGCACTTGAAGGACCAATTTGATGCTAGAATTTGTGTGGCACTTAAGGTCAATTCTAGTGTGGACCCTCAGTCTTGGTTATGCCCAACTAGGGAGCACAGATAAGTTAAACCTAGTGTAAAGCTAAACACTTCCAAGGAAATTTCAGAAGAATTATGGTCAACAGTTATCCCCTGGAATTGAACTATCTCTAGTTATTCCCCATTTCAATCCCCAAATCCTGGGTTGACACATATAAAGGTTACATACTATACTTCAAACTAGGGCCTCCAGTTTCATTAAATCATGTAATCCTCACACTTCAGAGCTGAGAAATTAGGACTGGAAACTGTAGAGCTAGAATTTGTTATCTTAGTGTCTCAGTCCATATTATGGGATCTACCACGCCCTGAGAAATACCAGTCCTCTTGTTGATCTTACTGGACTGACTGATCTTCCAGCAAGACAAATCAGTAGACATTTACTCTTCCGTTTTTAATTATTTAGGTGCACTGCAAAATAATGCACAGGACAGAAAGGTGGTATGAACCTCAAGGTTAGTGGTTCAAACTCATCATCTGCTCCTTGAAAACCCTATACAGGATTGCTATGAGTCAGAACTGACTCAGTGGCACTTAACAACACAACAAAAATGTTACAAGCATGGCTCTACACAATAAGCACTAGACTGTGAACCACAAGGTTGTCAGTTCAAGTTCACCAGCCTCTGGACAGGAGAAAGACTAGGCTTTCTGTTCTGGCAAAGATTTACAGTCTTAGAAACCCTATACAAGGTCCCTATGAATGGAAACCAACTTGATGGCACTTAACAACAACATTTTTGCAAATTATCATTGTTCATAACTCTAGTATGTACAATTTATCTAAAGAATTTGTAACCTTGTCCCTGGTTCCTAAGGAATGATCTGGAAGCCCTTAGGAATCCCCTAGTGATTGGAGTCTTTGTTATTCATGACATAAAACACCCTATGTTAATGAGGTGACTCAAGTTCCATTCAGGCTAGCCAGGCTACACAGATTCACCATATGGTGTTACCCTAAACTGGGGTGGTGGTGGTGGTGGTGTGATAGTGGTGATGGGGGCTGCAATTTGAGTTCAACCATGAAGGCAATAACTTAATCAATCAAGCATTTGGAATGAAACCCTATTTGGACACTGAAGACTTGTGAGCTTCTTAGTTGTTGAAAGACATCAATACCTGGGGGAAAGTGATACATCCATGCATACTTTGGAACATGAAAGCTCAGCATTGTGAAGTTTTCCAGACTTTTCCCTATACATGCCTCATCATTTGTATCCTTTTTGCTGTAACAAAATTGTAATTAAATAATAAGATTGTAATCATGTAATAAAATGTTTCCTTTCTGTGAGTCACTCTAATTAATTATAAAACCCAAGAAGGTAATGGGAAACCCCAAATTTATAGCTGAATCTACAGAATCCCAAGCTTATGGCTGGTGTCTTATCATTCTGGAGGGCTATGCTTTTTAACTTTTGAGAGCTAACCTGAAGTCTGAGGAAGAAGTACAGTAACTGTTGGCATCATAAAGATTTTTAGAGTTGATGTTGAAAGACATACACAGAGATACCATAATAACTTTTTTTTTATTTTTTGTTTGGATGAGTGTTACTGAATTAGTATATAATTAAAATTACATGAAAGATTAAAAGAATCAATCTAAAAAGTGCTCTACACTATAAACCTATGAAAGCTTTAGGAACCTATATGACTGACCACTCATTAATCATATCTGCATGGAAAACAGAATTTTCATAGCCTGTGTGTTATTTCTCAATTTTTATCTCATTAAAGGTTCTTTATAATATTTTCCATTTTTGCATGAGGGAAAGATAATGGTACATAATGAACATTTATCAAATTTCAAATCAGGCCTAAACTCTCTGGAGAGCCCTTTAACATTATATAATAGCTATCATCTAGCTTTAAACAGAGTATAGAAATATAAAAGATAACGAAACTATCAAAGCTACTAGCTCATTAACCTTCTTTAAATTTCAGATCTGTGTCTTCTTTCATAAAGAGCTCATGTTCAAAGTACCTTATTCTGTTAATATTACGTTTTCTCAGAAAGGTTGTCAGCTAAGGTTAATTTCAAAACTAATATTTTCTATTGCAAAGGTAGAAATTATTTTCACTTAAGTAGACTTTGCTACAATTGGTAGGCATAAGAAATAAGATTCCTGAGCAACTTTGCCAGCATAAATCAGGAGTCTTAAAAATCTTCATATTTTCACCTAGCAATTCTACTTCTGGGTTTTAAATTTAAAGACATAATCAAAAATACATGCAAAAATTATTCACAAGACTCTTCATTTTATATTGAATACAAATAGTGGCAGCATTAAGGAGATATTTAAATAAATTATGGCACATAATTGGTGGTGGCTATGTGCCGTGGAGTCAGTTCCAACTCATAGTGACCCTGTATAGGGTTTCTGAGGCTGTATATCTTTATGGGAGCAGAAAGCCTAATCTTTCTCCCATGGAACAGCTGGTAGTTTCAAACTGCTGACTTTGAGGTTAGCAATCTGATTCGTTACCACTCCACTACCAAAGCTCCTTATACACTCTGTAGAATATCAATAAGAATAAAAACCATGTCTTTGAGGGATAATGATCTGATGAGATACTCACATCATAGCTATCGATCTGTGGTTTGATGAATCATTTTTATATTGCCTTTCTAACCCTGGTCCGGAGTCTTGGTGTGGCACTGTAGGATAAGCATTAGACTACTCACTGCAAGCCTGGTGGTTCATACCTACCAGTTACCACTCAGTAGCCCTATACAGGGTCATTATGAATTGGAACTGGTGCAATGGCACTTAACAACAACAACCATGTGCCTTCAATTTAGTTGACTCGTAGCAAACCTATGCACAACAGAACGAAACACTGCTTGGTCCTGAGCTATCCTCACAACTGCTCTTATCCTTGAGCCCATTACTACTGTCACTGTGTCAAACCATCTCATTGAGGGATCATCCTCTTTTCCATTGACCTTACACTTTACCAACTATGATGTCCTTTTCCAGGGACTGGTCCCTCCTTATAATGGCCACAAAATGCTTTAGTGGTTCTGTGCAAATAAGGTTCTTATGGCCCACCAAGGAAGTGGACAACTTGCTGCTAATGTACATAAAGTCCATGGCACCCTTGTATGGATAGGATCATGCAAATAAGTCCCGTAGGGGGAAACCATAAGGAGACAATTGGTCAGTTTTGCCATCCCACTAGGTTTGAGACATCTCAGAGCTGGACGCGGGTTCCATTACCACTACCAAGAAGAGACAGAAGCAGACCATGACCTTTGTACCCAAGATCTCTTGGCAGAGGACCTCACAGACCAAGTAACAGAGAGATGCAACACTGGAAACCACAAGGGAATGACAAGAAGCAGTTGCAGAGAAAACAGCAGCGACAGAAGCAGCAGAACCCAGAGATCAGAGAAAGGCACTATGAGTTGGACTTCTTGGCCCATTGAGCAAGAAAGGTCTGTCCCTTCAGGCAGGAAGACTGTTGGCAGAGTGGAGTGATCTTTGAGTTAAAGAACTTTGTAACACTTTCTCAAAAAGGGCAGAGGACCCAAAGGGCTGAGGGGTCTAAGATGGGCTGTGAGCCAGAAAGAGGCCTACCTGAATAGCTGAGAACAAGCTGCCTTAAATAAAGAACTGTATCCTGAATCTTTCCGAATTCTGAATTTTAACATGTTCCTTCCCTAATTAAGCCCATAAACATGAGTATTGTCTATGAGTTATGTATGACCACTGCAACATATTACTGAAGCCAGCAAAGTAGTGGAGAGTGCTGTGGGAGGGACAACTCACATCAGCATTTGTAAAAGGCTGACAGGAGGAGGCATGTCTGACTACACAGGAATCAATCTTGGGCTGATGCTGATAATAATTCTCTTCCCCATTCCACCAAGCGTGAAGTTAGAGAAGGAAGTCACATGTTAACCTCTGTCATGCCATTTTTTACAAGAATTATTGTAATGGCTCCAGACTCATGGAATTATATGTCTTTGAAATGAAAATTAAAAAGGGGTGTGGGAAGTAGAACTTTTGATTCTTGGATGGTTACTCTGGCTGTTGATGTCTATAATGGCTGAAAGGAGGAGTTCTGGTGTGGTGCTGTAGGATAAGCACTGGAATGCTAACAAGAAGTTCAAGCCCACCAGTTACTCCTCAGAAACTCTCTACAGAGTCACTATGAGTTAGAACTTACTCTACAGCACTTAACCATCTTAATGTTGCCACTGAGAAAAGGCACAGCTAGAGTACCACAGTGCAAACCCAGGCTGGTAAAACAAGGTGAATGAGGAATGACCAGGGTCTCCTGGTTCCATGGAGGCTATATGCATATTAATTGGACAACAGTCAAGACATGAAGAAGACTAAACTGAAATATTTTTAACAGGTTATATGCTTATCTCCATGTACTGTGGATATTGAATGTTTCCCCTACCTAGTGTTATAAATGAGGCCCCAATGTTTGACTTAGGAAGTGAATAGTGTGTATTATACACTACATATACTGCCTTCAGCCAATACTAGATTGGATACACTAAAAGGGGAAGATGTGCCCAAAAGAAACACAGGCTGTTCCTTTGAATGTAGTGATGGTGAGGGTGTGCCATGGAGTCAGTTCGGACTCAGTCATAGTAACCCTGCATAGGGTTTCTGAGGCTGTAAATCTTTATGGGAACAGAAAGCCTCTTCTCCAGCAGAATGTCTTCTAATAACTAAGCTACCAGAGTGGCTTCCTGTGTAGAGTTTTTAGGGGCTTATGTCTAAAACCTGAATCCCACTCAGCACCTGCTGAGTCAGTAAATTTGCATTTGAAAAAAAAACCTACCTGGAACTGCTGAGAAAGCAGTAAATTTGCATTTGAAGGAAGAACTTGCAAAAGGAAAAGAAAAATGACTGTTTTGCTTTTAGAATTTTAAGCAGGTGGTTTGCCTTTGGGTGCACTGAGGCAGAAAAAGTCAGTACTCATCAGAAGAACTGGAATTCAAGACTGGAAGTTAAAGGGAGCTGAAGAGTAGACCACCTAGCAACTTAGACATTGTCTACCTAAAATGGAGGGGGGCAATAAAGACACCAAGGGGGAGCTTAGTTTAATAGTATGTGGGGAAAAAAAGAGTCCCCACTGAATAGTTTTCATCTTGTCTAGATGGGTCTGGTTAAAAGAGATGGGGGATAAGAATCTTATGATTCA
>NW_006408694.1:1144660-1145944 GCF_000296735.1 Chrysochloris asiatica
AATGTTGTCCACTATAGAGTGTTGTAATTTGATGGTTTGTTCTGGCTTAGATTTTTCTTATGTATGCAGATACTCCAAAGTCCCAGCTGAACAGATCATTCAGATCAAGGGGGACGCTTGATTCCTCAGATAACAGGTTTGGTGGTGTTGTTAACTGGTACTGAGTCAAGTCTGACTCTAAGTGACCCTTAGAGGGTGGGCAAGGAACAGCTGGTAGGTTTGAACTGCTGACTTTGTGGTTTGCAGTTCAGTGCTGATCCTACAGCACAACACCTGTTTGGTAGGGATGAGCAGTTTAAACACTATCTAAAGCAGGAGTCCTGGTGTGGCACTGAGGGTTAATGTACTAGACTGCAAGGTCAGTTTGAATCACAAGGTTGGCACTTCAAACTTACCAGCCACTTCTCCAAAACTCTATACAGGGTCGCTATGAGTTAGAACAGACCCATTGGCACTTAACAACAACAAGTATTGATAATGGAGTCCTGGTGTGGCACTGGTTGGTTTGAACTACTGAACAGGAAAAGGTAAAATCATTCACTACCCTCTCCACCCAGGAGACAAGCTAGAAAGCTGATCAGGTTACTGAGTGGGACCAATTCTCCTTGTTTTCCCCTTGTCCTCGAAGAGGTCTGCAGCCTGGCCCCTCCCGGACTCTGTCCCTATATAGGTCCCTGTTGCACTCCATTCAGGGCTCAGAATTTGGAGAGATTAGCTCCTCTGAGCCAGCTGGCTTAATACAATCTGAAACTCTCCTTCACTTCTCCCAGAGGCCTCGGTTTCTTCTTTCTTCAACCACAGATCAAGAGCTGCTGTGACACTCTCCCACCAAGGGCTGCTGTGGCACTCTCCAATCTAAAATTGCTGTAACATTTGGTTCCCTGACCAGAACTGACCTTACTGGCCCCTTGAGCCACTGGATCAGAGTCAGAGAGTGGCTGATGGCGAGCTCCCCTCGGTGGATGAAATGGTGTGTCACCGCCACATTTGACAGTTCCTCTTTCTCTGAGTGGGGGCAGCCAGCCTCGCACCCACCTCTCCTGACCAGACTCCAAATGCGAGGCTGAACCAGAGAAACCAGCCAGGACTTCTAGAACAGGTGCATCCCCGGGGCCCAAGTTATACCCAATCAGGCCTGTCCCTAGGGACAGAAGTGGAAGGCTGATCCCCTTCCAAGGTCTCACTTAGAGGCCTCAATTAGGAACTCCCTAAGTGGGGTTGGTGGTGGAACAACCATCAACTCCATGTGATTGGTTCAGTGCAAGTAGCCAAAGTGTGGCTTGT
>NW_006408694.1:1146544-1149643 GCF_000296735.1 Chrysochloris asiatica
GTATCTAAAATAAATATAGAAACAAACAAACAAACACTGTGAGGCATATTTCTACTTGGTTTCTGTATGGGTACCCTCATATAACATCAAAGGAAATAGTATTTTACTGTAATACAGTTTGGCCAATGTATGATCTAGATGATGGGAAAAATAACCTTTGAATGGATCCTGAAAATTATTATACCATCTTACAGCTTGAATTGTTAAACCACTGTCAGGTTTCCTATTTGTTTGTAAAATTACTATGTTTTTGTCCTGTATTTATGTTTAAGAAATTGAAAACCTGAAATTTCTAGAATATGTAAGTTATATTGCATATATGTACTATAACGCACTTATACCGTAATATGAAAGCCATGCAGAGGAAAAATGAATATAGATGAGTATTAGGGGAAAACAGTTCTAAACAGGCCTGTACGTGAATATACATACAAAGAGATAAGAATGGTTAATTTTTTGTCTGAAATATAGCTTCTGATTGTAACCTTGCCTTATTACAACTCTTGGTACACTAGCAACTGCCATTAGGGAAAAGTATAACTTGACCTAGTGACCCTGCCTGGCCATATTCAGCTGCTGAGGAAAGCAGTTTGGAAGTGATCTCTCTATATCATACGCTTCTAGGGATCTATTTCCGTAGAGGACTACCTGGAACAGAGGCAAGGTAATAATCCCTCTGCAGATGCCCATAAAATTGAATGTGGAAGGGCAGGCTGCAGGATATTACTGGGCACACAACACTTCTCTCTCTGTCTTGGACTTGTTAAATAGGAAAAATTCAAATCCTTCTTATTGAGATATTATTGTTCAGTGCTGTTGGGTCGGTTCTGACTCATCGTGACCCTGTGTGAGTTTTCCAAGGAGTGGCTGGTGGGTTTTAACTGCTGACCTTGTGGTTCGTACAGACTTGGTAGTCCAGCGCACTGACCCACAGTGCCATACCAGGATGACCCAACCAAAATAACAAATTTAATAACCACTATTTTTGCTATCCATCACCCTAATTGGGCAGATATTCAGGCTCTGTTGACAATGCTCTTGACCAGCAATGAAAAAGTCTGGTATAAAATAAAGCATGGAACGAAACAGCACACATCCATGGACATAAAACCTGAACTGGAACCTTGCCCCAATCAAGGCAATTCCTCTAGCTGACACAAATTAAAATCTAAATGGGTCTGCCACAACTAGTGGTGTTGGTGTGCTGTAGAGTCGGTTCTGACTCACAGCAACCCTGGGCAGGTTTTCCGAGGCTGCAAATCTTTGCAGGAGCAGAGGGCCTCATCTTTCTCCAGTGAAACCTTGCAGTTCACAGCCCGATTCATCCACTACACTACACTGGAGCACTATAAAAGGTGCATTCTCAGAGGTCTGAAAAAGGGAGTTCCTAAACAAAAGAACTCAAACATGGTACAGGCAGTTCAACAGAAGCCAACTGACAACCCCTCTGAATTCTTTAAATGAATCTACCAGGCTTACTGTAAGTACACAGACCTTGATCCTGAGAACTCAGCAAATGTCCGAATAGTTAACATGATTTTTATGTCCCAAAGCACCAAGGATTTTAGAAACAGCAGAAACTCAGCTGGGCAATTGGTATGAATCCATCCCCACTGGTGGACATCACCTTAGAGGTAATTAACAGCCCAAGCACAAGAAGTCTCAGGTCATAACTGTCTTCCTAAAAGACCACTAGAGGTAAGCCTGTGGGACCCCAGGGAGGACCCCTGAAAGAAACGAGGGCTTTAAGCAAAGGCTGATGTGCTTATATAAAAACCTGGACACTGGAAAAATAAAAGCTCAATTCTCAGGGGAGGATCTGGCAGAAAAAGCCATCCAACTCAACAGATGGTTGAACAAGCTTCATTGTCTGCAGAAGACTAAAGGTATCAGGGGATAAGGGGGGTCCAGCATGATTTGGCATCAACCTCTGCCACCCCTATTGCCCCTACCCCCGGGACCTCAGTTGAAAATAACAATGGGGAACAGTGTTATCATTCTGCTCAGTAATGGTGACTGAGATCTCAGAGAGACCTGAGAACCAGTTCTTCCTGAAACCCCTGGACTGCTTCATTGGGGAAAAGAAAATAAATGTTTTGCCCCTTACTGGGCCAGGACCTGCTTCCAAAGTTGCATGTTCAAACAGCTTCCTGAAACCGAAAGTCAGCAGATGGAGATTCCTCATGAACATGCCTGGCAATTGCTGATTCAAACTCAGGAAACCAGTCACATTTGCCTGAGAAGATTGACAATCAGGTAAACCCCTCCTGTGGACTAGCAGAACTCTGGGGAGAGCCAACAAGCAAGCAACCTCCCCGCCCCCCGCCCCTAACTTCCCCATGCCTTCAAGGTGTCAAGGTCTGATGGAAGCCTGGAAACTGACCATCCCACAGAAACCAATATCCTCTCAGAAAAACAGACCAAGAAATTCATTCTGGCCAGCTCGTTCCTATCCCCATCAAGCCGTCTGCCTGCTGCAAAAAAGGGAAGCCTATGGCTCACAACAGGACAGATAGGCAAATACCAGGTTATTTTACTGGACAATTCGAATATTATCCTGTGAATTATGGGGCAACTAAACCTGCCATCCTCCTCCCTGATGTGGCAACTGGAGGGCTGAACAATGATTGTAGGGAAATCATTGACCAAGTATTCTTCAGCCAACCTGACCTGTTTAACTGTATCTGGTGGACTAGATGTTATTAAGTAGTTACTTAGAAAAAGGGACTCGGATAGCAGGGTGTGTAATAGTAAACTTATAAGACCAGGTAGAGGCAATAGCTTTCCTGCTGGGGATCTCAGCTCAAAACTGAACTGCTTGCCCTGACGAGGGCAAGAAAAGCTGAATGTGTACCCAGAGGGCTTGAGTAGAACTGAGGCAGAAGGATTGGAGAGAGGGGTTAAAGGATGAAAAGTAAATGACAATGGAATTGTTCTGGTTCTGAGAAGTTAAAAGCTAAAAAGTAATGGCAATAGAATGGCTCTGATCCTGTGAAACCTAGCACCTGCTCTTCTTAAATGAGTCCATGAAATGACCCACTACAGGAAAGAGGCCCTGACTTGGTTCTTTAGGCCCTGGCTCTAGGGCAGGAAGTTTAA
>NW_006408694.1:1151123-1166482 GCF_000296735.1 Chrysochloris asiatica
CTATGGGTCAGAACCAACTCAACGGCACTTCACAACAACAACACTTACTGTCTGCGGAGGGAGAAAGGGAAGGTGAGAAGTTTAATTTTACTAACTGCTGTGTACAAATAGATGACCAGAATCTGGCAGTAGAAGACCTTATAAAAATGCAGAAAGTTGCCCATGTCCCTGTGCAAACCTGGAATGGGTGGAACCCACAAAGCCTATGAGGAGGGTAGTTCTTAACCTCTAAAGGGTTCAAGACCCTCATGGGTAAGGTCCTGCTTTATCTAGAATTTCCTTAATCAGTCCATGCCTCCTCCCATGAGCAATCAGGGCCACAGGAAATGCCATTAAAACAACAATCAATGGAAAAGGGTACCAACAATCCAAATCAATACCAAAATACCATTCCTTATGCAACATTTAGATGATGCCTCTGGGAAGAAGATCCCAAAGGGCATCAAAGAGGGGAATGAATAGGAAAAGGTAAAATCATTCACTGCCCTCTCTGCTCAGGAGACAAGCTACAATGCTAATTAGGTTACTGAATGGGACCAATTGTCCCCACTCAGGAGACAAGCGAGAAAGCTAATCAGGTTACTGAGTGAGACCAAGCCCCCTGGTTTCCACTGGCCTAAAACAGGTCTGCAGCCTGGCCTCTCCCCATCTCTGACCCCATATAGGTCCGTGTTGCGCTCCATTCAGGACTCAGAATTTGGAGAAATTAGCTCCTCTGAACCAGCTGACTTAATAAAATCCGAAACTATGCTTACCTCTCTAAGTGGCCTCGGTTTCTTCTATCACAGATCAAGAGCTGCTCTGACAGTCTTTGGCCTAGGGCTGCTGTGGCACTCTTGAATCTAAACCTGCCGTACCACTACAAGGTCAGCAAGCAGTTCAGAGTCCTTGGAAATCCTATACAGGGTTGCTATGAGGAAGAACTGACTCAATGGCACTTAGTAATAACAAAAAAGTATTAATGATGCTTTTACAAAGACCAATCCCTAATTGTTAGATGTTGAAACTATATTGATATTTTATCTACATAGTTTGGAATAACTAAACCTAACCCTCCATTAACAACGTTCTCCCTATTTTCTTCTTCAGCAACCAGTACAAGGCAGTAACACATACCAGTACCGGCCTGCAATAAATTTGTTGTGTTTCTTATGAGCACAAATTTGAATACAAACTGAACCAAAACAGAGAGAGAAAAAGAATGGCAGAGTGCCTAGCTGGTTAGTAGAACCTGTCCTTGCCCATGAACCCGTCGCTCCCCAGTTGGAGGATCATGATTCTAGGGATCAAGTGCTGTGCTCCCATCACAGCCTTATTTGATGACTAGCATTTACATCAATACTGTGTTTCCCTCCCATTTTTATCCTTCTTCTTAGTTATTACACCTTCCCCACCTTGCTTTTCTTCCTTTTGTCTCCTACACGCCCCCCCACTTTTTAATGATCCCACAGAGTGAGTGCCCAGACCAGCCCCCCATCTCCAAGGCCATCAGTGCCCAACTCCACCACTCTGTGGGTGGGAGTGCGTGCTCTGAGTTACCACTGCAACTGTGTTTGTAGGTTAATGCATGTGCTAGTACTGTGCCACTTTCGACTTTTTCAAGTTTTTTTCTGTCTTCTTAATTCTTCCTAACCCTGTTTTGCTTCTTTTTTACCTTTACGTCCCTTCCTCTCCAGCTCTTCTCCCTTTTTCTATCCTGATGAGTGGATGCTCTGCCTCCCTCAACCACCCCTGTCACCTCTGTATTCAGTAGTACTCATTCCAACCCTCTAGATTCTTCTACAAGGTGAACACCATATTCCCACCACAATGGTTTAGCAGCCAGCACATGTGCCAATACTGTGCAGCTTTTAGTTGGTTTTCTTCTCTTTTCCTTTTTTTTTAAATCTACTTAGGTCTTCCCTCTATGAGAAATGTCGATACTGACAAATGCTCAAGTAATCCAATCTGTACTAATTTTAGCAAGAGTGAGGTTTTCTTTATTTGATTTTGCAAAACTGGGTACCCAACCCAGTAGACACATGGAAACACACCGCGTGGCTGGCCCACAAATAGTTTGATTCCCCTGTCTCGAAAAGTCCCTCCTCCAGTTCTCCTTTTACTGGGTACTATCTGTGGCGCTGTGGGGTTAATGTGCTAGACTGCAAATCCATTTTAACTGCAAGGTTGGCAGTACAAGCTCACCAGCTGCTCCTCAGAAACCCTATACAGTGTTGCTATGGGTCGTGATCAAATTGACGGCACTTAACAACAACAACATGGAGTTTTAGGGAGTCTTTGTATGACGCTGTGCGTCAATGTGTCAGACTGAAAATCGGTTTGAACAACAAGGTCGACGACACTTAACATCAACAACATAGAGTTTTACAATCTACCTGGAATGTTCCATTTTCCGTCCCCCCACAGTTCCACAATCTAGCACTAATGGTGCCCATGGTCTTAATGACTGTATTCTTATATAAAGTTCCTAGTCCTAAAAGAGATTTCTTTCCTTCCTTCCCCCAATTCATACTGATTACATATCCCTGAGCGTGAATCAACAACCTATGTCTGACCTAGGTTTATTCCCAGCCCTTTATTCCTGAAGATGGACCATCTTGAGAATTTTTCACACATCTTTCCATTTTTGTCATTGATATTTTCCCCCTCTCCCCGTCCCTTATTTCTTTGTTTTTTTTTCTACCTTTACATAGCAATCAGGTGCCAGTAACTCTATCTAGCCATACTAAGATCACCTTCCACTCCATACACTGGGTAAGAGCACTAATTCCTACAGTACCATTGGGTAAACAACACATGGTAGCACAAACATGCCCACCCTGTACCCCGCTGTACTGCATGATACTCTACTGGGGACTACCACCCACCCTACTACCCAGAGACCTAGGTGGTAAGCACCACAGTGCTATCAATCTAGCAACCATAGTAACATGCATGCCCAGTTATCCAGAAATAGTTACACAAAACAAAACATCAAGGTAAAGCAAATATATACAAAAAAATAAATACAATAACATAGTATCTCAGAGACAACAGACAATCTCTATCACATGCATACAAACAAAACAAAACAGAACTAGCAAAAGGAGGGGATTGACTTTGCAGTCCAGGAACGGAGGTCCTGGGACCATCAAGGGAGAAGAGTGGAGTGCAGGACCCTACCCAGAGAAATAGTGGTGCCAGAGATGGAGGCAGAGATGATGATGTGGAGAGATGGAGCGGCTGGGGACTCTAGACCCAGAGAGAGAGAGGAGCTGTGTGCTGATGACTGGGGGGCAGGCTTGCAGAGTATACCCTTTGGTTGGTTGATGATGCATGGAGGGGATTGTAACCATGGCAATGAAACGATATATGATAGTATGAATGTAAAGCTAATGTTCTCCCATTTAAACTATCACAATTCACAATAAAACATTAAAAACAAAACAAAGCAAAAAAAACAGAACAAGATGGCTCTTGATGGTACTTAACAACAACAACATACACTTATGAACAAGTGCTGAAAATATGGGGTCAAAGGTCTTCTGGTGGAAGAAATGCTATGGAGAATACCTGGTGAGGAATTTGAAAGAATTTTATTTATGAATTTTCAATGGATTGAGAGGTCACATCAAGGACAACAAAACCAAGGAAAACACAGGCAAAACTCTCTAAGAATTTATACATATATGTTAATGCACCAGACAGCAAAGCCATTTGAACTGCAAGTTCAATGGTTCCAGCTTACCAGCTGTTCCTCAGAAACCCTATACAGGGTCGCTTTGGGTCAGAATTGACTTGATGGCACTTAACAACAACAACATATACATATGAACAAATTGACTAAGTAAATGGAAAACTAGAAACCATACAAATACAGCAAATAGAAATCCAGAATAATAATAATTTCAGAAATAGATAATTTATTGGAAGGACAAAGGGGTAGAAGTAAGCGAATGGAGGGCAGAATTAGTACATGCAAATATAAATTATTTAATATTACACTGTCAGAGGAACAATCAGAAAAGAAGGTTGCCTAAGAATTATGTGAGATATGATCAAGAGGAATAATTTATGTGTGATTGGAATTCCAGAACAGGAAGAGACACTATAAAGCACCAAGAAAACTGTTAGAGACTTTTTGGAAGAAAACTTGCATAGTATCATTCAAAATATGCACTCCAAAACTCAACAAACCCCAAATAGGATAGCCTCAAAAGAAAATCATGAAGACATATTACAATCAAATATTCCAGAACCAAAGATAAAGAAATAATCCTGAGAATAGGTCAGGAAAATGAAACATTACAAAGGAAAACCAGTAAGACTGTGCTCTGATTTCTCAGCAGAAACCATATAGGAAAGAAGACAATGGGATGGCATATAAAAATCCTAAAAGAAAAAAAATTGCAACCAAAGAATTATACATCCAGAAAAAATTTCCCTGAAATATGATGGTAAAATTAAGTATCAAAATATATAAATAAATAGACCTGCAACACAAAGGAGCTCTGGTGTGACGCTACAGGAAAAGCATTGGACTGCTAATTGCAAGGCTAGTGGTTCAAACCAACTCCACAGCACTTCACAACAAATCAACACAAAATCTGGAATCCCCAAAACACAAAAGTAGAAAAACAACAACAACAAAACACCCACTGTCGTGGAATCAATTCTGACTCATAGCCACTCTACAGTGATTCTGTATGGCAGAGGAGCACTACTTCCTGGGGTTTCCAAAACATCAAATCTTTACAGGAGCATACAGCCTTATATTTATGTTACAGAGTGGTGGTGGCTGATTGGTGTGAATCGCTGACCTGGTTAGCAGCTCAACTCTTAACATGCTGTACCACCTGGGCTCAAGTGCAAATAACAACAAGTATACAGCAAAAAGAGGAATAAGCGGCACAGCTAGAAAACTTCCAAATGGAGAAGAAGTCAAGACAGTATCAATATACAGTGGGCTATTTTATACCATAAAGTCTTGTTGTTGTTAAGTGGTGTTCAGTTGGTTCTTACTCACAGCAACCGTATAGGTTTTCCGAGGCTTTAAATCTTCACCATAGTAGAAAGCCTCACCTTTCTTCAGCAGAGCAGCTGTTGGACTGAAACTGTGGACCTTGTGATTCAAAGTCCAGTGTTTATCAAATGGAGCCACTGCAATCCCTTAATAAATTCTTAGTAAACAGCAACGAAGGAAGATATAAGAAAATCTATAAACAAAATGAGCTCAGTATCCAAAAATGTAAGAGGAGACTTCAAAAAGTTCATGGAAAAAAAAATTACATTGTCTTTCAATTTCATTTTCCATGATTTTTGAAGCCCCTTGTATTGAAAAAAGAATCCATCAACCTTTGAATTGAACAAAGAATGACATCAGTAAAATTAAACCTATCAATTATTACACTGAATGTAAATGGATCAAATGCATCAGTCAAAAGACAGAGAACTGCAGAATGGATAAGAAAAGATGACCCATAAAAATGCTGCAGGAGATACACAACAGACTCAAAGACAAAAATAAACTAAAAATCAAAAGGTGGAAAAACACATCAACTAAATGGTAACCAAAATAGATCAGAGTAGCAATATTAATTTCTCGTAAAAATAGACTTTGAGACAAAAACCAGCAAGAGAGACAGGAAGGATATTACATAATAAAAAAGGGATCAATTCAAAGAGAGAATATAATCAAATAAATACTTACACAATCAAGGAAAGAGCCACAAAATATATAAATCAAACTAACAGAATTAAAAAAGAGAATTAGACAACTCTACAATAGAAGATTTTCATATACCACTTTTAATGAAGAACTACAAAGAAAGTAAACAAAGAACAAAAGAACTATAAAGAAACTTAACAAAGATGCAGATCTAAACAATGCAAATAAACAACCTGACCTCTTAGATATATACAGAACAATCTACCCAACAACAGCACAATGTGCATTATTTTCCAAGACACATAGAACATTCTTCAGTATAGACTACATGTTAGGCCACAAAGCAAGTCTCAATAAGTTTTAAAACATCGAAATACTGCAAAGCATCTTCTAGATCACAAGACTATAAAATCAGAAATAAGCAACAGGAATATCAAAGAAAATGTCAAATGAATGGAAAATGAGTAACATCTTGCTTTAAAACTACTGGGCAACAGAAAAAACATAAAATGAAATTTTAAAAAATTCTTTGACTCAAGAATGAAAACAACATAATAAAATCTTTGAGACATAGCAAAAACAGTGTTCAGAGGAAATTCATAGCAATAAAGACATAGAAAGAACAAAAACTAACATCTTAATCTAACATCAACAACAATTACAAAAAGAACATTAAAAAAAAAGTATACAGTCACAAGAAAGGAAATATTATTCAAGCATAAATATAAGAAACAAAAAACCAGAATGAACCAAGACTAGTTTGTTCTTTGAAAAGATTAATGAAATTGAACTACCATGGGCAAATTTACCCAAGGAAAAAGAAAGGGAAGGTGAAAATAACACGATAAGAAATTCAACAGGTGATGTCACAAGAGTACCAACTGAAATTAAAAGGACTATAACAGAATACTACGAAGAACTGTACTCCAACAAATTTGAAAACCTAAAAGAAATAGACACATTTCTAAAAACATACTACTTACTCAAACTACTATAATCTAAACAAAGCATTTGAACAGATCTAGAGTCCTGGTGTGGCACTGTGGGCTAATGCGTCAGATTGCAAAGTCGTTTGAACTGCAAGGTCGATGGTTCAAGCTCACCAGCTGCTCCTTGGAAACCCAATACAAGGTTGCTATGGGTTAGAATTGACTCTCCACACACTTAACAACAACATCAACAATCACAAAAGAACTGACTCGGGAATTTAACAACAACAAAAAGAAAAATCACAAAAGAAGAAACTGGATAGGCCATATAAAACTCCCAACAGCAACAAAAAGTCTGGGCTCCGACTTTCTACCAAACATTCAAAAAAGAGCTGACACCAGTTGTACTAAAACTACTCCAGAACCTAGAAAAAACTGAAATACTCTTGAACTCATTCTATGAAGCACACATAACCCTGATACAAAAACCAAGCAGAGCCACTACTGAAAAAGAAAAGTATATACATACCAACATTCCTTTTGAACAGACACAAACATTCTCAACAAAATTCTAGCAAACAAAATCAAACATATGAAAGAAAACACATTATAACCAAGTGCTATTCATATCAAGTATGTAAGGATGGTTCAGCACTAGAAAAATAAATGCAATCCATTACATAAAAAATAAAAAAAGTTTAAAAATCAATAAAGCTCAGAAGAGCTCGGAAAGGAAAAACGAAAACAAGGAACATAGGAAGAAGTGGGATAAGTGACTTTCTATTAAGAGGACTGCAATCAGTAACATGAAATAAACTGTGCATTAATTCTTTAATGGAAAACTGATGATCTGCTCTGTAAACCTTTATTACATTTAAAATAAAAATGTAAAAAAATTTAGAAATAATTGATAGTGATGGCTGAATTATATGATGAGTATAAATAATGTCACTGAGTTGTACAAGTGAAAAATATAGAAATTGTAACTGTTCTATTACCCAAATACTTAACACAATTTTAAAATTGCATACTTTTAAAGTAAGAATGCTCCTGAGGTGCAGCTGGGTTTGAACTGCTGACCTTACTATTCACAGTCGAGGGTTTATTCTACAGCACCACACCAGGAGCGACAGTAGTTGCCTAATAAATTTTGCTAAAAGGGAAAAAAAAGGAAAAGCCATATCAACCAATGTAGAAAAGGCATTTGACAAAATCCAATACCCATTCCTTATAAAAATGCCCAGCAAAATAGAAAGGAAATCCCTCAGTATAATTAATGGCATATACACAAAACAAAGGCCAATACTACAGAGTCCACAGAGAAGCTAAAAATATTCCCATTGTGAAGGGGAATCAGACAAGGGTGCCCTTTATCACCACTCCCATTCAATGCTGTATTAGGAGTCCTAGTCAGAGCAGGAAGTCAAGAAACAGAAATAAAGCCATCCAAAGAATGGAATAAATGGCAAAGAAGAAGTAAATCTATCTCAATTTGGAGATGATATGATCTTGCACAAAGAAAATCCCACAGACTGGACAAGAAAACCACTGGAACTAAAGGAAGGATTCAGCAAAGTAGAAGGATATAAGATCAACATACAAAAATCAGTCAGATTCCTCTAAACTAACAGAGAATTCTAAAAAGAAAATCAGGAGAACTGTTCAAACTCACCAGCTGCTCCTCAGAAACCCTATACAGGGTCGCTATGGGTCATAACTGACTCTGCACTTGACAACAACAACATACTGTTTATACTTGATGGCACACCACTACTAACGCCATCATACCATTTACAATAACCACCCAAAAGATGAACAGTTTAGGAATAAATCTAATCAGAGATACAAAAGACCTATATAAACAGTATTACAAGAAACGAAAAGAGACTTACATAAATGGAAGAATACACCAGGTCCATGGATAAATCAAAATCAAACTCACTGCCATTGCATTGATTCAGACTCCCAGTGGCCCTGTACAGAGTTTCTGAGGCTGTAAATCTTTATGGGAGCAGAAAGTCTCAACTTTCTCCCAAGGAGAACCTGGTAGGTTTGAATTGCTGGCTTTGTGGTTAGTGGTGGTGATGGTGGTGGTGTGCTGTGGAGTTGATTCTAACTCGTAGTGACCCTGCACTGGGTTTCTGGGGCTGTAAGTCTTTATGGGAGCAGAAAGCTTCACCTTCTCCTGCTGAAATGACTGGTAGTTTCAAACTGTTGACCTTGAGGTTAACAGCCCAACTCATAACCACTATGCTACCAGAGTACCCAGTACATATCCTACAGTGCCACCATGAGTTAATTTAGTATGCCCACAGATAGGAAGACTTCATATTTTGAAAATATCAATACTATACAAAACAGTCCAGATTTGTCATCATTTTGTGAGAAGATAAAACTAATGATCAATTTTCTACGGGAATGAAAGAGACCCTGGATCTCCACTATTGTAGAAAGAACAAAGTAAGAGTCCTCACAATCCTTATTCTCTCAACCTAGTGTAAAGGTAAGTCAAAAACTATTGCTACTAACATTCCAGTTCATACATCCATGGGTTTATTCCAAACAAAGTATATTTACACAAGTCTCTGTAATCAGTGGACAGCTGCAAACAATTCTCTCTACACTTGTCTTAGTGTCCTTGGGGTTCCATCTAAACAAAAGGTCCTATTAAAACCAAGGTAGATCCATTGAGCCACTTAAACTCAAGGCAGACAGGTTAGCTCAGAAGGTTATGGTGACCTTTTTGTGGGATTTCAAAGGGGGAACTGTGACAGGTTGTCTTTAAGGACAATGGGTGATCATTGTTATTAAGTACCATCAAATCAGTTCTGACTCATAGCAACCCTGTATAAGGTTTCCAAGGAGCAACTATTGGGTTTGAGCCACTGACCTAGTGGTTCCAGTTCTTATGCTACAGCACCACATCTGGGTGATCGTAGAGGCTTATTCTGAAGATGTTTTAAAGAAAAGTAAAAACTGATTTGATGAGAAAAAAGTCAGGAATTTTACAACAAAGAAAAATTTTTTCTTATCATGACAAGGCACTTGATCTCTATTCAAGAGTAGTAAGGGTTGTCATACAAAAATGTTGTTGGGAAATCTTAACCCCATTCACCCTATAACCCTGACCTTGCCCCACTCATACTTCATTTTGTTTCCAAAACTCCAAGAATATTTAAAAGGAATATGTGAGTTTCTCAAAGATGTCAAAACTGCCATTTTGACATGGTTTAAATAGAAAAATACAGAATTCTTTGGGGAAAGGTTAGAGAGATGGAAACACCAATTTCAGAACTATATAGACCTAGATGACAGATATGTCAAGAAACAGTAGGGCAATATTTTGATGTTTTGGTATAATAAATGTTTCTGATTGTAAAGGAGCATGGTGTATGATAAGCAATGGACTGTGAACCACAAGGTCAGCAGTTTGAGCCAACTAGTCACTCCATGGGAGAAAGATAAGGCTGCCTGCTTCTGCAAAGACACACAGCCTCAGAAACCCTCTACAAGGTCACTATGTTGTTGTTGTTGTTAGGTACCATCGAGTCGGCACTGACTCATAGTGACCCTATGCACAGCAGAAAGAAAAAATGTCCGATCTCGGGCCAACCTCACTACTGTTGCCACACTTGAGTCCATCGGTGCTGCCACCTGGCCAATCCATCTTGTTAGTGGTCTTCCTCTTTTTCTCTGACCCTCCATCTTACCAAGCATGATATCCTTCTCTAGCGACTGGTCCCTCCTGACAATATGTCTGAAGTATGAGAGATAAAGTTTGGCCATCTTGGCCTCTAAGGAGCTATGAGTTAGAACTAACTCCAAAGCACTTAACAACTATTGTGGGGCAATACTTTCTCACTTATCCTCTTATTTCATACCAATGGACATGAATGCTCCACTGTGGATCACAACATCCATGACTCAAATATGCTACAGATTCTGTCCTTGATGTACTGGAAATAATTTTGTTTGTCATGTAGGAGTCTGGAAAATCTGAAAAGTATTTAAATTAGACTCTGAATTATGAGGCTTAGCATAAAGTAGGATGCATCTCATAATTAAAATACATAATTACCTAAGGAGATTATTAGATCTCTTCCTTACAGGTCTTTAAAATAGGACAGATTTTCTTTTCTAGTGTGATTTCAGTATAGCTAACCTCTCTAGGCTTTAATTCATGGTGTGGTGCTGTGGGTAAGCACTGGACTGCAAGGTTGGTTTGAACTTCAAGGTTGCAATTCAGACTCACCAGCCACTCCTTGGAAACCAAAGGTCACAATTCAAATTCACCAGCCAATCCTCCGAAACCCTATACAGGGTTAGTTTAATTTGGAACCAATTTGATAGCACTTAACAACAACATACTAATTAATGCAGTCACTTTATTTTGTTACTTTATGAACAGAGATTTTTCCAAATAAAGCTATTGTTCAAATCAAAGCAGCTTGTATTGAAGATCGATTTTGTTACTGCAAAAAAAAAAAAGGCACCAACCATCCTGCCCACAGCATACTCTACTCAGCTGGGTTCAATAATTCATTTCATACACACTGTTATTCAGAGAACTATTCTTCCAGTTCAGCCTGCCACTCCTCTGCTGTGCCCACAGGCAGGTCCCTCTCCAGCCCTCCACTCCAATTTCATTTATCAGCCTGGTGTTTGAAACCTAAGGATGCTGATAAGTGAGGAGGAGGTACAATTCCATTTAAGAATGTCTGGCAACCATGAACAAAGGGACAAATTAGTTCCAGCCCCAGACCTGAGGCTGCCTGAGGAGAGGATTACCTGAGTCTGATGAATGGACTGAGTTCTTTCTATGTCCCTCTGTGGCAAAGTGACCTATTCCCTCTTTCATTCTCCTTTGTGTTTTGGTTTCCACCTGAGCAAAATTTTTCTTTGTTTTTTTTTTCCTTCTTTCTCTTTCTTTCCCTATATTGTTAAGTGCTTAATGGGGATTAGGTAGGCTCAACAGATATCCAAGTCTCCACTGAAAGGTCTTTCTGACCCATAAGGAACAGAAGTCTGTCAAATTGAAATGTTGCTTAGCTGGGCCAGGCAACCCAGGAAATTCCTCAGACATGTGTCCTCATACTGTCAGGGTCACAGTTTCCACTAAAAGGTCTGTTTGACCCCAGAAAGCTCTGTACCAAGGTCTCTGCTAAAACGTTATTATTAGTTGCCCCATGGAGTGAAAGAGCCAATGGCAGTGTTGGAATTTGTTGAAACTGGTACATTCTAAAGGACTACAGCCCATCTTTTCCACTTTTGTTTACTGTGGGAGAGCTCAAACCTCATGCTGGGATTTTTGCCAGGTAACTTCTTTATCAACTCCTTGCTACTTCCACAAGATTTATGTTTGTCTGTCAGGACCCCAAGTGTATGATTACTGGTGGAAGATTTCTGTGACTGTATATCATCCTCATAAATCTCATTGTCTTTGTGAGTTCAAGGAACCTTCTACCTGAATGACAAATCTGGAAAATCCCTTTTGAGCTTTCCTTTTGATCTTCCATTGTTTAATTAGACAGGGAGGGTTGGGTGTATGTTGTTCCTAAGTCTTTTACTGAAAGGATGGGAGCATAATTTGTCCTGTGAGCAGGGTCATCATTGGTTTAATGGGAAGACTCCCATCTGGGATTTATGGCTTATGTTGTATGAGTTATATCTGTATGGCTATTTGTTTGGCTTCTTGCTTTGCACTCATTCACATTGGTACCCCTGTAATTCTTTGCTAGCTGGAGAGTGGGGGTGTATGTTGTCCTTTAAGTCCTTTACTGACTGAGAAGTAAAATGCAGGTTGTTCCTGTCTTTTACTGGACAGGAACAAGTTCTTGTTCCTAAGTCTTTTACTGGCTGGATGGGAGCAGGTGATGTCTGTCCCATGAGCAACTGATTGCTTTGTCAGGGAGTTAAATCTGTGTAAGTGTTGGTATTGCTGTTGTTTGACTTCTTAGTATGTTAGTCTAGTTTTATGTTTTTCTCCCAGGAATATTAAGAGACTGCAGTTTAAGATAAACCATGAGAGAAATCGAGTAGAAATTGTTTTGGCTTCATGCTTTACTAGTTTCAATGTCTATGTTTTTTCTAAGCACAGTAATAACAAAAACATGCCTCATTTACTCTTGTTAAATGTATAAAGAAACCAAGTTTAAAGTACACTGCGGGCAAATTTAACAGTGTTTTCCAAATATTCAGGCTTTATTAAATACCTTTTGCATCTCTAAAGAAAAGTATACAGCTACTTATATATGTGTATGTGTATTGTTTTATGTCGTGCTGTTCTAAAAATGTTATGCGACTGCAACACAGAATATAAAGGGAAACATAGGCCTCTTTAATCATATTCTTAGATGAATCAGTCCTATTTTCCCCCTCCCATGAAATTTACATGAATTTGGAGAAAAATTTTTACTCTGATTGATATTAAAAATTTTTTAAGCTAGTTATAAATCTGACCTGTAATTACTCAATCTAATGTGGCTCAAAGACAGATGAGTATGTGGGGTTTAAATAGTCTTACTATTAATAAGGACTTCTAAAGTAACACTCAAAAGTATGATTTTGCCTCCAGATGCTTTTGAATTACGAATATCTTTGAACTTGAATTTTTTTCCTCATGTGTATGCTCATGGGTTACATTATTTAAATTGGTGGTGGTGGTGGTGTGCTGACAAGTCAGTTCCGACTCATAGTGACCCTGTATAGGGTTTCTGAGGCTGTAAATCTGACAAATAGCAGAAAGCCTCATCTTTCTCCTCCAGAAAGACTGGTAGATTCTAACCGCTGACCTTGCAGTTAGCAGCCCAGCCCACAGAATCTGTAAGAGAATAAATACAGTGCTTTCATATCAATATGTCTTCATATAACAACCTTGAAATAAAATTCTTTATAAATACTTTGAATTAGGGCAAAAATAAGTCTTTTAAATTTTTTCCTTAGTCCTGATAATAAGGACTGGATTCCTGGTGTGACATTGTAGGATAAGTGCTGAACTTCTAACAGCAAGTTTGACAGTTCAAACCCATGCACAGCTCCTCAGTAACTCTATAGTGTCCCTTCAGAATCCACTTGAAGACATTTAACAACATTAATAAAGGGACTACAAAGAATTCTTGAAATAATTTGACTTCCTATTGTTTTTCAAATCACCTGAGCCAGTCTAAACACATGCAAATAATTAACAAGCCTAGGTTTTTGTCTTTAGATGTGATCCAGAGGTGGTGGAGCATACTGAATCTAAATTCATATGGGCCAAGGATACAAAAGTGATCCTTCCCTCAGAAGCATTCTCAGACATTGGCAAGTTGCATTGTTTTGTTTTGTTATGTTATATGATCCCTCAGCTCCAGCTAACTGGATGTCCAATTCCCATCTAAGAATGGTGGAAAGTCCTGACGTTCTATGAAGAAGCTGGGAGATATGGTGGTGGAGGCCGATCTGGTAAGGTAGACCAGAGAGAACAGTCCATCTAGTTCTGTTCTGGTTTTAGCCTAGGTTTAATTAAGTGCATGTGTGTATGTGTATGATTGCTGGCTAAAAAATGGGTAATCAGATAAGGATCCTAGGTACATCTTAATTGAAAGTTTTCCAGTTATGATCCTATGGGGAAAAACAAAATAAAGTTTCCCTTAATATTGTGTGGGACACAATATAAATTGGGTTAATAATACCAAAAATTTAATGTATAAAAAAAACAAACTGGGTTCCCATATGGTTATATTATATGGTATTAAAATTTTTTAAACTAGTTATAACCTGACTCAGTCTAATTTGGCCCAAAGACAGATGTAGTTTAAACAATTTTACTACTAGTGTGGAGCTTGGGTTAATGTGCTGGACTGCAAAGTCAATTTGAACTGCAAGGTTGGCAGTTCAAGCTCACCAGCAGCTCCTCAGAAACCCTGTACAGGGTCACTATGGGTTGGAACTTACTCTATGGCACTTAACAACAATACTACTATAATGAATTGATGAAGTGAATTCATTATAACAAAGGCAAGGAATAGCTGAAAGTTTATTTTAAATACTTGCTTGATATATTCAAGGTTATTGTTTACTTGTAACTGAAAGATTATCTGTTAATTCATAAAAGCTTTGAAAGCTGTAAAGTCAAATAGCATATAAATCAAAGAATTTGGTTTCTTATTGTTAAGATAACATAACATTTCTGGGTCACCAGGTTTAATAACTAATTTTATTCTTGTGTTGCTTTAAAGACAACGGTTTTAGATATCTAAAGTTTGTCAGAAATTAATGCTAATCATTTATAACTTCATTTGGCTGTTTTATATCAATTTTATAACTGGTTACTTTTTTTTTAATCTTTTATTGTGAATTATGTGATAGTTTACATGGGAGAACATTAGTTTTACATTCATCCTATCGTATATCGTTTCATTGCCATGGTTACAATCCCCTGCATGCATCATCAATCAACCAAAGGGCATATACTACAAGCCTACCCGCCCCCACCCCCGCCCCGTTGTCAGCACACAGCCCCTCTCCCTCTCTGTGTCTAAAAGTCCCCAACTGCTCCATCTATCCACGTTATTGTTTCTGCCTCCATCTCAGGCATCACTGCTTCTCTGGGTAGGATCCCGCTCTACGCTCTTCTCCCTTGATGGTCCCAAGGACCTCCACTTCTAGACTGAAAAATTAACCATTCCCTTCCTTGTTACAAAACGTCTACCTTTACATTTACAACCCTCACAAGGAGTCCTGATAACAATTATTGACTATTATATCAAAAGAGACCCACCCACATTTCCTTTCATCAGCCC
>NW_006408694.1:1166812-1173230 GCF_000296735.1 Chrysochloris asiatica
TTCTTGTGCATAGCCCTCTCTTCTTATCAGTTAGACACTTCACTCTCCACTCTAGTCCTCTGTGGCTATGTCACTGACTCTGGGCCCAAGAGTCCTAACTGGTTACTTTTAAAGGGCATTATTTGGAGTGCAGTGGCTCCATACAATAAGCACTGGACTATGAGCCACAAGGTCATCAGTTTGAACTCAGCAGTCACTCCTCGGGAAAAAGATGAGCCTTTCTGTTCCTGCAAAGATTTAAACTCTTGGAAATCCTATTGATATTAAGTAGGAACTTTATGGGGCACTTCTACCCTGTCCTACAGGGTCACTATGAGTCAGAACTGGCTTAACAGCAGTGGGTTTTGGGATTTGGTTAGGCAGAGTTTGAAGGAGTCGCCAGATGACTCAAACAGTTAACAAAACACTTGACTAGTAGCCTGAAGGTTGGTGGTTCAAACCTACCCAGTGGAACTTCAGGTCTGGTGAACTGCTTCTGAAAGGTCACAGACTTGAAAAATCTATGGATCAGTTCCAGTCTACACCACATGGGGCCACTATGAGTCAGAATCAATTTCATGGCAACCAATGATAGGAGTACTGGTGTGGCACTGTGGGCTAATGTGTCAGCTGCAAAGTTATTTGAACTGCAAGGTTGGTGGTTCAAGCTCACCAGCTGCTCCTTGGAAACCCTATACAGGGTCACTATGGGTCGGATTTGACTCTTTGGCACTTAACAACAACAATAAGAGGCAGAGATTGAAAGGCCTGAATGGAAATTCAGAAATTCCTTGTTCATCTACCCTCTCCAAACCTTTCTGTCTCTCTGCTACCTATCTAAGGAGCTCTGGTAGTATAGTGGTTACAAATTGGGCTGCGAACCTTAAGGTCAGCAGTTCGAAACTATCAGCTGTTCTGTGGGAAAAAGATGAGGCTTTCTGCTCCTGTAAAGATTTACAGCCTTGGAAAACCTGTACAGAGTCGCTATGAGTCGGAGCCGACTCTACAGCATATAACAACAACAACTACATATCTATTCCTTTTTTTTTTTCCTTACATTACATAAAGCTTTTTGACCTTTTTTCTAATAGTATCGCTGTGTATTTCCCCATCAGGTAATATGGAAATCTAGTCTTAAAGACTACTAATGATAAAATGATCCCACTGCAAGTTTAGCTCCAGGACCCAGAATCTGTTTTTCTCAGAAACAACTAGCATTATCATTTTTTTCTGTGGTAAAAGCCATAGAAATCTGGTACTATTCTCAGAAAGAAGACACATTCGTGCTGTATTGTAATTAGCTCTCTCTCCTCAAAGACAGGTGATGTTTCAACATCTCTTTTTATATATTTCCTCTGGTACCTATTTAAAACTTTAGTAAATGGGGGAAGCCCAACATTATTTTAGTACCAAAATACATATATTTTTAGCAAGTTTTCTCATTTCTTTGTGTAACTACCATCAAGTCTCCCCTACTCATTAAAACAATGTAATTAATCTGTTAGAAGACATCAGAGTTATACACAGTTAAACAAGAACATACAATTCATTTATAATCAGGAGACAAATACTGTCAATATTTATAAACCCCATACCAAGCCTACTGCCATCAAGTTGATTCCAACTCACAGCAAATCTATAGAACAGAATAGGACACTACTGCTTAGGGTTTCTAAGACTTTATCTTTTTATGGGCACAGACTGCCTCATCTTTCTCCTGCAGAGTGGTTGGTGAGTTTGAACCCCCGATCTTGCGTTAGCAGCCCAACACTAAATCCATGACACCACCAGGCCTCCATGTTAAAAATCTGTAGATAGGAATAATCCTAATTATTACTGTTAGACTGCTGGTCAAGCTTTCTGATTATAAAATCTATAAAGACTTTCAACTATTCCTGGAGGCAAGAATATTACATTAAATATATTATCATCCCACAAGCTACTATTTATCCAAAGCTCTCATATGCATAACATTTTGGTTTGAAAAAGAAAATGAACGGCTATAGACTTGATTTTAAATGTCTATAACAGTATTTACAGAAAGACTTACAAAAGCAGTAATTAAAGTGAGGCGATACTTGAGGAGTAATTCATTCAGCACCAACCCATAGGAATCATCAAGTGAATATGGGAAATACTAGTCTATTATAATTTTCTTGAAGGAAAGAAGATACATTTGCTGCTCCCAAAACAATTCTCTGCTCATTGTAGACATATCTAATAATAGATATATGTCCAAATTATAAAATATTACTGAAAAATTACCTGGTGATTAGTTTCTAGTAAAACAAAACTCTAGAGCATGTCAAGTGAGCATCTAGGAGCTAAATCAAGAGCAGAGTCTTTATATATTATCTCTTCTTTGAGGAGCCCCCATCTCCCTACTTTCTAAGGCTGGTAAATGAATAGCAAATGGGCAGGAAGTATCTGAACACAGCCTGGCGTGGAGTCTCCCCTAGAAGAGAAGGAGCAGAAGACCAGACTCCTTTCTTTCCCTTGACTTTGAGGCTCCAAAAGTGAGTCACTAAAGGAAACTAAAGCTGGCATAATGGGAATAAATAGCAAAACCTCAGTTTTGACTTTGCTTTCCCTGTTATTTGAAAATTCCTCAAACTGGCTGTTATCAGTTCAGGTAAAATATTTAACTTTACAAATGTTGTTAAATGTCATTGAGTCAGTTCCAACTCATAGCGGTCCTATATTGGGTTTCTGAGAAGAGGCTGGTGGGTTTGAACAGTCGACCAGTCCAGTGCTTAGCCTACAGTGCCACACATTACAGATACAGAAGTTAAAGTGACTGGCTCAGTAAGATTTTTGGAGGATCGACATATTTCGTTATTCCTGTTCCCATTCATACAACATGTAAAAAACATATTGTGTACCTATTTTGTGCCACAAAATTGTTACTAACTAGAGATGCATTATAACGTAGTGGTTCATGTGGGCTTTAGACTAGTCCATCTGAAATTGTACACCATAGTCTTGATGTGGTGTTTCAGAATAATACACTGGGCCATAAGTTCAGTTTGAACAATAAGGTTGGTGGTTCAAACCTACCAGCTGTTCCTTGGAAACCCTAAACTGGGTTGCTATAAATAGGAATCAGCTTGATGGCACTTAACAACAACAACAACAATCCACACATAGCTTTCCATAACCCCAGAATATACTTGATAAATCCAATAATTTCTTTTCTTTTTTTTTTTTTTTTTTAAAGAAAGAAATGTTCCATTCCAAATAGCATTCAATCTTCACCCACTTATTTTCAGCTCTGCTTATCTGAGCAACTCTCATTTAGAAACAAATCCTAATCTATTTTGTAAGGAGTCCTGGTAACGTAGTGGGTTACATGTTGGCTGCTAACCACAAGGTCAGCAGTATGAGTCCACCAGGTGCTCCACATGAGAAAGATGAGGCTTTCTGCTCTCATAAAGATTTACAACCTCGGAAACCCTCTGCAGATTCACTATGAGTCAGAATCAACTCCAAGGAAAACAACCACCATCTGTACATTCTATCACTGTGAGAAAAGTTATTTTTTCTGTTATCAGCTGTTAAAACAGCCTTTTATTTTCCTTAAATTCAGTAATTGAAGGAAATTATAAATATATTATCAGGAAAAATATTTGTCTGGGAGAAAAAGTTTTCAAAACCATCTAACAAATTTCAACAGTGAGTCTGAGATCTCTGAAGCTATTGTTGGCCTCTCCCTTTCTGAACAATCCATTACCAAACAGACTCCAACAATATTATCTTCGCTTTATCACTCAGAATGTCAACATATCTGTTATAAATTCTTCTCCATCATTCATGGTTAAATGTTCAGATAAAATTAAATGCACCATAATTCTCCCTATCCATCTCTTTTAATTGGTGATGGTAACTGAGGGGAGCAAAGAGCATCCATTTTACATCAAAGTACCTAAATCAAGACTTTAACAACTTTGGCTAGTGAGAATATTCTGTTTTTGTATGCTGGGATTGAAACAATCTGGATCCATTAGGTACCAGAGTGTTCATATATTAGTTGGTAATCTTCACTATGACCACTAAAAAGATCAGTGACATCTGCTGGTCCTCACGCAAGAGATACCTATTCATGTACAATCATTTCACCTGACTTCTTTACATCAACCATTGGCCTAAATTGTATAGCTTATGTGTATTTCCATAGATGTGAATTGGTTGAACTTGATGGAAACTGCATGTCTGTGGCTTGGGAGGTTGATGAGCCCAATGAATGCATTTAAATATTCTTAACCAAGCTCCTGTGTAGGAAGGGTCACATGCCTGTGGTCTTTCAGGCCTTAGCATAGCAGTAGAGCCAAGAATTTAGGATGGTGTGGATTTATACAACAGTTTACCTTGAACAGAAATTAAAACAAAAGCAAAAACAAAAACTCTCACATATGCCATGATCTTATTTTCCATAAATTTGTGGCTGCCTCCATTAATTTTTCCCATATTTATGAATTTGTATGTGGGGAAATGAAAGGAGCAAGGGCAAAAAAGCTACTTAGGTTAGGTGAAAATAAACTTTTCTTTTTCCTTCTCCCCCATGACTCAAATCTGCTTAAACCTTAGTCCTTTTTTAAGGGTCACTTAATGACTTCTCATACTGGCCCAGCCCCACACCAGCTAGGATTGAGCATGAAAGATTATCACGGACTCATGACCTTCCAAACCAATCCTCAATGGCTCAACAGTGATTCACAGGGTGCTAAAGACAGAAAGGGAAATTATCTTAAATTGCTGGACACCCACCTTTGTCCTGAGCCTGACCTCTTCCCCATTTCTAATAGTATATATTTCTATTCTGACAACATCACACACACACTACTGCCCACCTTATACTTCAGTTCTCTCTCAAGCATTCCTATCAACTACTACATTTCCCATGATACGTAAAGAACTTTCTTGATACTTAAAAGTCTGGCAACCACAATTTCTGACAAGTGCATCTTGGGTAGATGTCAATAATATGTCCCCTGAATCAGGTACACCTGGATTTGAATGTTAGCTTTACTTGTTGATTATATGCTTTGGGGCAAGCCACTTCTTTCTCTGCCTCTGTAGAATGAGGCATATAACAGTGCTTCTCGTTGAGGAAGTTATAAGAATTAAATTGCTTCTGCAAAGCACAGTGCTTGCTTGGTGCACAGTGTGGGCTCAACAATCAAAGCTACCATATTCTCTCAGTGAGGAAGATGGATACTTTCCGAGGATGCTTCTATGGCTGAACAATGACATAATGCATCACTTGCTGAGCCCTGTGCCTTACAGACCAACTTAAATTCTTCTGCCAATGAGAAACATGATCACTTATCCTGGAATGACTTTCATGAAGACTGTACAAGGTCAGCACAAAGATACTGGAAGATCCTTAAGAAGTGTTTTTTAGAAAGACACAGTAATAATGTTGTAAGAGATAAACACAACTAGACACCACTGCAAAAACAACAACAACAACCAAAAAAAAACATTCTATGATCACGGATTGGAATTGGAAGACTTAACATTGTGACATCCCCATTATTAGTCAATGTAAATTAAGGTTTTAGCATAGAATAAATGTAACACAGACTGCCAGAAGAATGAACAAATCTGTCTTAGAATAAATACAGCTAGAATGCTCCTTAGAAGTGAGGATGGCAAGACTTCGTTTCAAGTACTTTGGGAATGTTGTCAGGAGGAACCATTCCTTGGAGGAGAACATCCTATTTGGTAAAGTAGAGGGTTAGTGATAAACAGGAAGACCCTCAACGAGATGGACTGACAGAGTGACTGCCACAATGGACTCAAGTATAACAACAACTGTGAGAATGGCTCAGTATCAAGCATTGTTTTGTTCTGTTGTACACAGGGCCATTATAAGGCAGAACCCATTCCATGGCACCTAAGAACAAGAGCAACCCAAAGTAATCCATAGGTATAATGCAATCCTGATCCAAATTCCAACAACATCCTTTACTGAAATGGAAAAATTAGTCCCCAACTTCATATGGAAAGATAAGAGGCCCCCCAAACTAAAGTAATATTGAAGAACAAAGTAAGATACAGCATACATCCAATCTCAAAACTTAATATACAGACACAGTAATTAAAGCAGTCTGGTTTAATTGGTTCAATGACAGAAACCTAGATGAATGGGACAGAACTGAGAACTCAGAATGAATCCATCCATCCATGAGTGTCTGATCTTTGACAAAGAGTCAAAAGTCCATTCAGTGGGGAAACAGTTTCTTTAATAAATGCTGCTGGCATAATCAGATATCCACTTGGCATAATCAGATATCCACTTAAAGGAAAATGAGCTGGGAGAACAATTGGGCATGAGTGAAAGGGCTAAAGGGGACAGAGATAAAGCAAGATATATACACAACCTTGGAACGGCAGGGCTCTGAGACACAGGGATTGAGTCATGATTGGAATGGGGGGG
>NW_006408694.1:1175000-1199534 GCF_000296735.1 Chrysochloris asiatica
AATAAAGAGAAAATAAATTGGGTAACTGGGTCTTCCTAAAAATTAAGTACTTAGGCTCTTCAAAAGACTTCACCAAAACAGTGTGGGTAGGGCAGATTGGAGAAAAATCTTTGGCAATGACAGATCTGATAAGGGTCTAATCTCTAAAACAGAAAACTTCAATGACTCAATAACAAATGGAAAATAATCCAGTCCAAAAAAATGGGCAAAGGACATGATTAAACACTTCACCAAAGAAGCCACTCAGGTGGCTAACAATCACATGAAAAGATACTCGGGAGCATTAGCCGTGTTGTTGTCATTAAGTGTTGTTGAGTTGCCACTTTGTATAGGGTTTCCAAGAAGCATAAGTTTGAACCACCTACCTTGCAGTTAACAGTCCAGTGCTTATCCTACAGCTCCACACTAGGACTCCAATTGTTGCTGTTAAATGTCATTGAATCAATTCCAACTCATAGCAACCCCACACAGGGCTTCTGAGGAATAACTGGTGGATTTGAACCACTAACCTTTTGGTTAGCAGTCCAGTGCTTATCCTACAGTGCAAATCCAGGACTCCAATTACAGAGACGCAAATTAAAACTACAATGAAACAATATCTTACCCATGCAAAACTGACAATGATCAAAAAGCAGAATATAACGAATGCTTAGTTGTGAAGAAATCAGCAAGGTTGTGGGGAGATTGGTGGAATCGTCGTATAAGAATATAACTACTATGGAAAGTGGTTTGGCACATCCTCAAAATACCTAGAACTAGAAATACCTTATGATATGTTGTTGTTGTATCTTAGGGATAAAAAGAGCAGTGAACAAACAGACATATGCATTACCTATTTTTATAGCAGCATTATTCACAGTAGCAAAAAGACCGAAATAACATAAATGTTCATCAACAGATTAATGGATAAACAAATTGTGGAACGTAAGACAATAGAATTCACAACTACAAGATATAACAAGGAACCCAAGAAACATAACATGGATGTATCTTAAGGACATTATGCTGAGTGAAATAAATCTATTACAAAAGAACAAATATTTTATGGTTTCACTGTTTTAAAAAGTCAAGAATAGGCTGTTGTTTTGTGCCATGGAGTCGGTTCCGACTCATAGCGAGTCCGTACAGGGTTTCCGAGGCTGTAAATCTTTACAGAAGCAGAAAGCGTCATCTTTCTCCTGCGGAACAGTTGATAGTTTCAAACTGCTGACCTTGAGGTTCGCAGCACGATTTGTAACCACTATGCTATAGGTATAGGAGCTCTGGTAGCGTAGTGGTTATGAATCGGGCTGCGAACCTTAAGGTCAGCGGTTCGAAACTACCAGCTGCTCCGCGGGAGAAAGATGAGGCTTTCTACTCCCGTAAAGATTTACACCCTTGGAAACCCTATACAGGGTCGCTATGGGTCGGAACTGACTCGATGGCACATAACAACAACAACAACATGCTATAGGTATACACACAGAAAACAAGCCTCCTTCAGTGGTTACCAAGAATGGGACTGGGAAGGAGAGGGATCACTTTCCAGATAGTGGTGGTGGTTAAGAAAACATTGAGGAGGCTTCAAAAAAGTTCATGGGAAAGTGGCATTGAAAGATCATGGAATTTTCCATGAACTTTTTGAAGTTCCCCCATATGTGAGTAGGTGCACATGTGCATGCATGTATAGGTGTATCTGGTATATCTGGAATAATATATAGATATACATTTCTATGTGTTAAATATATAATCATATGTATAATAAAGCAGGAGTCCTGGTATAGCACTGTAGTACAACCACATGGTCAGCAGTTCAAACCTACCAGTCACTCCTTGGGAACCCTAAACAGGAGCACTATGAGTCAGAGCCAACTCAAGGGTACTTAACAACATCAACAATAAAGCACACAGCGGGTATGGTTACAGAGATTTCCTAGATGTACCAAGTCACCTTGCAGGATCGGTTTACTAGATTAAGTCATAGGAGCATAATCTAATGGGTGAACTCAGTCAATTGTCATACCATAGTTCATAAAGAAAATGTTCTACATCCTAATTTGTCACGTAGAATCTGGGGTTTTAAAAGCATGCGAGCAGCCATCTAAGATACAAATATTGCTCTTTACTTATCTGGAGTAAAAGAAGATGAAGAAACCAAAGACTCAAAGTAGAAACTAATAGCCCATATGAATCATGGTCTCCCCTAGTCTGAGATCAGAAGAAACAGATAGATACCAGCTAACTCTACTGATCATTTTGACCAGGAACACAACAGAAATGTCCTGGATAAGAGAGGACAAAAGTAAAACAAAAATGTAGACAACCTTACTGGACTGATAACGACTAGACAAACCCCAGAGACTATAGCCCTAAATGCCCTTTGAACTTGGAACTGAAATCACACCCAGAGGTCAACTTTCAACCAAATAATAAAGTGGTTTAGAAAAAAAGCAACATCACCTAGGAATAATGTGTTCTCTTAAACAGTCAACTATATGAGACCAAAAGGTCAACATGTATCCAAAATCAAAAATGAGAGGGCAAGGAGGGACAGGGAAGCTGGATCAATGGAAACAAACAAACAAACAAAAACAACAAAACAACAAAATGGAAATATAAGAATGCTGACACTTTGTAAAAATGACAACCAGTCATGGAACAATTTGTATAAAAATTATTAGATGGGAACTTAGTTTGCTTTGTAACATTTTACATAAAATAACAAAATACTTTTAATATAATAAAAGTTATTAAAGTTCAAGGTAAGCTAAAGTGAGACACTGGATGAAGCTAAAGAGATCCCAGTTCCAAGACAGAAGGATCAAGATCTTGAAAGAATAGGGAATGATTTCCCATCACACAAGTAATTAGATGATATATCCTCTACTTCTTAGCAAAGTAATTATACAAATGTTCCTATTTTATTCAAAGAAAGAGAAAGCCTGCTAGAATGAGCTTGGAGTAAGAACTATGATCTTAAACGGAGAGAAAAAAAACCAACTGCAGTTTTCTTTGAGACACTCAACAGCAGGCTTCTCAAGCTTTCATGGGCACATGAATCACTGAAGACTTTTGCTAAATGCAAGTTCTGAATCTGGTTC
Source organism: Chrysochloris asiatica (assembly GCF_000296735.1). Lineage (NCBI taxonomy): Eukaryota > Metazoa > Chordata > Mammalia > Afrosoricida > Chrysochloridae > Chrysochloris > Chrysochloris asiatica. Next base: position 1,178,081 of record NW_006408694.1, read on the forward strand.
AATAGATCTGTGGTGTAGCCCAACATTCTACATTTCTACTTTTGATACTTACCATCTTCCAGGTAAGTATCAAACTTTGAATATCCAGGTCTTGGGACAGTGGCAATGCAAAGTACAGTATGAGTCAGATTATTTATACCTCCATATGATAAACATTGAACTGTAAACCAAAGGTCCATGGTTCGAGTCCAAACAGGACAAAGATGAGGCTTTCTGCTCCCTCAAAGATGTAACACCTCAGAAACCCTACACAGGGTCATGGGTCATAACCAACTTGCCAGCACACAACAACTACAACCTTTAACTTGCTCTTTACAAGAGACTATGCCAGGCCTACAAAAAATACTTACATACACACATGCATTACAAGTCTGTGAGTGCCCTCAAAGACAATGGGCTTGGTCAACTGGTCACACAGACATGCAGGATTAGAGACTAAAAACATCATCCAAGACTAGCCAGAACCAAGGTATACAGGTGTTCCAAAAGAAGCTCAATTCAAAGGGGCTTAAATGAGCAAACGGAGACACACTGGGGACCCTGGGCCCAAGGTGTCCACTCACGGGGTCATTCCTACAATCTGCAGGTCACTTAGCCTCTGTATGAGCCGCATTCTGGAAGCGGCAGAGCCCCCATATCAAGGCTTTGTTCTTTCTTCTTCCTCAGTTTGAAAAGGAGTACATGGCTTACAATCAACACTCAGTTAAGTTTGCTGAGTGAGTGGAACATCTTGCTTCTATTCTGCCTTCTCAATCACTGGGCACAACTGCCTGTCCTTCCAGGTGGCCTCCTCAGAACTGTGAACTATGCAAGTGATGGTCTATGGACCATTCCACTTTTCCCAATTAGTCCCCTCCTTTTCTCAATTTGCTCCCTTAGCCAGTTTTGTTCCAATCACTCTCTTGCAAATGTCTTCAACTCTCGTCCTCTGTGCTTTGCTCAACAAGTCCAGGAAAACCTTGTTAAAGAATGAATGAACTTCACTACTCACCTTCTACAACCCACTTTCCCAAACGAAAATCCAAACACGTTACCGTGGTCAATATGACCCGTGGGGTGTGGTCCTTCTGCCTTTCTTCCCTCACCTTTGAACATTTGTTCCTTGTGCTCCAGCCATATACTGACCTTCTTTTCTTCTGTGACTATTCCAGGTGTGTTACTGCTTCCTGGGATACTCAGGAATCTTTAGTTCTGCACATAGGTCACCTTATCAGAAATACTCTCCCTCACCACTCTCCATAAGATAGAGCCTTCCTCCCCACTTTGAGTATTCTCTCCCTGCTTAACTTTTATTCATAAAATTTGTTATCTGACATATTATTTATTTTTTGGCTTCTTTGTTTAGGGTCTTTATTTTCCTTTGGAACGTCAGTTGTTGTATCTTTGGTGCCAATGATAACACCTGATAGTAAGAGCTCCTGGTGTGGTGCTGTGGGTTAATGTGTCAGACTGCAAAGCCATTTGAACTGCAAGGTCAGTGGTTCAAGCTCACCAGCTGCGCCTTGGAAACCCTATATAGATCGCTAGGGGTGGGAACTGACTCGATGGCACTTAACAACAACAACAAAGTAAGAGCTCAATGAATGCTGACAAAAGCACCTGAGAATTCAATGCTACAGAGTAAACCCACAGATTCAGGAAGACTGGTAATACTATAAATTGTTATTGTGGTTTGTTGTTAAGTGCTGTCTAATTGGTTCCTGCATACGATTCCTGAGGAGTGGCTGGTGGGTTTGAACTGCCAACCTTGTTAGCTGTCCAGTGGTTATCCTACATCACCACACCAGAACTCCACGCCATAAATTATGACCATTAAATTCACCTGGGCCTCTGATCCTTTCCCTTTCCAAATTTCTCATGTCAGCTTATTTTTCCATTCTCTTAAGTGACTATTTCAAAAATTTTTTCTTAAAACTTGAAATCAAGCTCTCCCCCTCAAACCCTAGCAAATGGTCTTGCCTCTAATTCAAATAGGTGTCTGGTCAGTTTACACCTACATTCTGCAACAGATGGCTCCTCCTTTCTCTGCCTGAGAAAGACCATTTCTTTCATCCCTAGCATCCCTCACTGCTGCTTAGAAACCTTATGCACAGAACCAAACTTGGACTGGGTATTATCAGTTTCTTCTTTCCCTTGCTCCTTGCTTTCTTCCCTCCCTCCCTTTCTTCTGCAGCTACTCCTTCTCTCTCTCTCTTCTCTCTCCCTTCCTAACTCTATCAAATATTTTTCCACGCTCCCATTTAAAATATAACAAGGCACAAAAGAATGGGAAAGGAAAACAAGAGGAATATGGACCCATATTCCTCTCCCTCTGCTTCTAGTCCTCACAGCTACACTTTTCCAGTATTGCCTACACTCCCTATTCTCCACTCATATCCTCTAATTCAATCCTCCACCTAAAACATCTGGCTTCTGCCCACCTCGCTTCAGCAGATCCTTTTTGGTTAAGGTCACCAGCGATCAACCACCAGGGTACTAAATCAACCAAGTACTTTGTAATCAAATAATGAATTATACAGGTCTATGTCCCCAAACCCATAAAAGTGAAGTCAAAGTATTACAGATCCATGAAGAAAACAGTTGGTAAAACTGAAATATTACTTTAACTCCACTTGATTTCATATGCCAGTACAGTTCTGGAAGCAAGCAGAATGCCAGGCAGTTTTGCCTTCTGACACCAGACTTGTAGAAGGAGGATACCGGAATTATTTTCATTGTAATTTTCCCATGGGGACAAAGTACCTTGAGGGAATTACTCTTTATCTTAGGAAATTATTTCCTTCACTCAGAATATGTTGTTGTTGTTAAGTGCTGTTGAGTTAGTTCCGACTCCTAGCAACCCTGCACAGGGTTTCCGAGGCTGTAAATCTTTACAGGAGCAGAAAGCCTCATCTTTTTCCTAGGGAACTGCTGGTAGTTTCAAACTGCTGACCTTGAGGTTAGCAGCCCGATTTGTAACAACTATGCCACTAGAGCATATTGACTCTCAGAATACACTGTGGATAACTGTTCCACAGGAGAAAGATGAGGCTTTCTGCTCCCATAAAGATTTACAGCCTCAGAAATCCTATACAGGGACTTTATGAGTTGGAACCATGTCAATGGCACTGAACAAGTAGCCATAGTCTTTGTACACTCCCACCAAACAACTTTTCCTGATGGGTCTCAGTAAGAGAAGGTAGAGGAAGATGCTAATGGATTATATGGTGCAGTTGTGAGTAATTGCTAACAGGCTAATTGTGATTAGTCAATTTTGGCATCCTGCTGGGTATAAAATGAGCCCTTTCAAAAGTAGAAAGGAGAATCTAACTACCATCAAGGAAGAAAAGCCAGGAGAGAAGGGAGTCCTTTGTCCCTGAGATCCCTGTGCACTGACTTTTGACCCAGGGGCAGAAAGTTGTGGCAGCAGAACCATGACCCAGAGCACCAGACAGATGGGTGGGTTTCCCAGCCCACAGAGCAAGTAAAGCTGAGTGGCTTTGGACAGGGAGCTTACTTGTACAGTGGGATTCCTCAGGCACTTAATTGGGGGAACTAGGGTTGCTGACCTACAGAGCTGCCTTCAGGCTGAGGCTTATGGTAGTGTTCCCTGTGAGCACTGATCAGCAGCCCTAAAAGAGCTTTGTAACACTGCCTGGGTATGGCAAAGGCCAGACAGAGGGGCACAGACACACCTGTCTGTGAGCATGGCTGAAAGGTCGTCTTGACTGACAAAACTGTGCCCTGAGCATTTTCTGATCCTGCATTTTGACTTCCCCAGTGAACCCCGTAACTGTGAGAATGGTATCTGAGTTCTGTGTGCTCATGGCAATGATTTACTGAACCCAGATGAGAAGTAGAGAGTGCTGTGGGAGGCAAGGTTAGTGCCATTTTTTTGTACAGTCAGTAACTAGAAAGAAAAAAAATCCCATCATTCCTTCTTAGCACTTTGCTGAAAAATACTTATCTTGTTGGGAGACCACTGTTTCCCTAATCTGATTTAAAATCTTCTGACTTCAGTTGGGAAATAAGAATCTTTGTAAATTTATCAATAAAATGAAAACACAAACTACAGATTGGGGGAGAAATGTTTAGAAATCAATAGCTGGTAAGAATTTAATATCAAGAATATAAAAAGAACTTCTACAACTTAATACTAAAAAGACAACACAACTGAAAATTAGCAAAGGTCTTGAATAGACATTTTACCAAAGAAGATGTACAAATGGCCAACAAGCACACGAAAAGATGTCCGATGTCATCAATCATGGTTACTGTGGTGGCAGTTTTGTGCCTTGAAGTCGATTCTGACTCATAGTGATTCTGCATCGGGTTTCTGAGGCTGTAAATCTTTATGGGAGCAGAAAGCCTCAGCTTTCTCCCGTGGAGCTGCTGGTAGTTTCAAACTGTGCTGTCCTTAAGTGGATTCTGGTTCGTGTGCATAGAGTAGAACTGCACTCTACAGAGTTTTAAAGCTGTGACCTTTCAGAAGCAGATTGCCAGGCCTGCTTCCAAGTTAGGTGCTTACTGCATCAGAGGACTCTTATTAGTCATTAACCAAACCGAATCCATTGTCACTGAGTCAGGTTTCAAGGACTGTACACCTTTACAGGTGCAGACAGCCTCATCTTTCTCCTACAACATGTCTGCTGGGTTTGAAATCACCAACTTTGCAGTTAGAAGCCTAGTGCCTTACCCACAGCACCACCAGTGTTACTTCCATTAGTCTCCATTGTTGTTAAGTGCTGTGGAGTTGGTTACAACACAGAGACCCTTCTGAGGAGCAGCTGGTGGGTTTGAATTACCCACCTTTAGGTTAGCAGTCCAATGCTTATCCTACTGTGCCAAACCAGGACTCCATTAGTCATTGTTGTGGTGGTGGGCTCTGGAGTTGGTTCAGACTCAGAGCAACCCTGTAAAAGGTTTCTAAATCTTTACAGTAGTAGAAATCCCCATCTTTCTCTCATGGAGAGGTTGGTGGATTTGAACTTCTGACCTTTTGGTTAGCAGCACAAAGCATAACTTGCTACACCACCAGGGCTCTAATAAGTTTTTGGTAGTGGTGGTTGTGTGCCATCGAGTCAGTTCTGATTCATAGTGACCCTTTATAGGGTTTCTGAAGCTGTAAATCTTTACCAGAGCAGAAAGCCTCATCTTTCTCCCAGGGAACAGCTGATGAATTCAAATTGCTGACCTTTTAGTTAGCAGCCCAATTTGTAATCTACTACGCCATCAAAACCACCAAGAGATACCACCTGACCTCTACTAGCATGGCTATCCAAAACATGGAAAATAATACATACTGGCAATGATATGGAGGAATTGGAATCCTTACTCACTTCTAAAGTCATGGTGGAAAATCATTTGGCAGTTCCTCAGAAAGTTAAACACGAATTATCATGACCAAGCAATACCAATCCTAGGCTATATACCCAAAAGAACTGAAAAACAGGAATACAATAGAAACTTGTAGACCAAGGTTCATTGCAGCATTTTTCACAATAGCCAAATGGTGGAAACAACCTAAATATTCATCAACAGATGAATGAACAAAGTTGTGGTACATACATAGAATGGACTGTTACTCAACTATACAGAAGCATTCACCACTTCTCTATCAATTTGTGATGCTGTGATGCTGGAAGCTATGCCACCAGTACTTTAAATATCAGCAGGGTCACCCATGGTAGACAGGTTTCAGCTGAGCTTCCAGACTAAGATTAGGAAGAAGGAGAGGTGGACTACTTTTGAATGTTTAGCAACTGAAACCTTCATCAAAAGAACATTTCAAGATTATTTTTGAAATCCTACATTGTCTATGATAGGATAATATCCATATGCCTACGAGGAAGAACAAAAAATATATATGTTTTTTTTTTTTCTTTTTTTGCTTAGGTCTACAATCATCACTCAAGGAAACAGTAATTGAGAAATCAAAGGGAATACTGCATTAGGCAAATATTCTGCACAAAGCCTCTATAAAGTATTCAAGAGCAAAGATAATCAGTTTAAGGACTAAGGTGTGCCCGACCCAAGCCAAGGTATTTTCAGTAACTTCATATACTTCGAAAATGAATAAGACCATAGAAAAACTGATGGATTTGAGTTATGGTGTTGAAGAATACAGAAAATACCATAGACTGCCAGAAGAACAAACAATTCTGTATTGGAAGAAGTACAGACAGAAAGTTTCTTAGAAGCAAGGATGGCAAGACTTTGTCTCTCATAGTTCAGACATCAGTAAGGACCAGTTCCTGGAGAAGTACAGAATGTGTGGTAAAGTGAAGCGTCCATGTAAAAGAGAAAGATCCCCAATGAGAGGGATTGACACAGTGGCAGCAGCAATGGTCTCAAGCGTAATAACAATCAATTATGAGGATGACGCAGGAGCCGGCAATGTTTCGCTCTGTTGGGCACAAGGTTTCTATGAGCCAGAACTGACTTGACACCTAACAACAACGACATAAAGCAGCATGCCACAACATGGATGAACTTGGAAAACATTATTCTAGGTAAAATATTCAGTTACATAAATCAGTTACAAAGGATAAAAACTGATTCTACTTAGATGAAATAGGCAAATGTATAAAGAGTGGGAGGGAGAGAAGTGGGAGGGAGGGAGATAGGTGGGCTATTACATTACTGTTAACGGCGGTGGAGTAATTTGGAAAAGGACAGTAGAAACAGTTGCACAGCATTGTGAATGGCATTAATGTCACTAAATTATAAGTGTAAAAAGTGTTAAATAACAAGTTCTTTGTTATATATGTTAAGTTAGCCTACCACCATTGATGAAATGATTCTTTGAACAAAAGATTGCTGCACATTTCACCAAATTCCTGTATGAATTCATACTCATGACCATGGACTTGTGTTTCAGTCTCAGAATAACAGTGCTGTAATGTGAATGATATTTGGGGCCATTTACACTTTCAGTACCTGTGTCATTCAATTTTTGAAGAGAATTCTCCTATAAGCATTCCCCAGAATGAGGAACCTGAAATCTGTTTGATGCAGAGTCATATAGGAAGAGCTGAAATTCCAGGACTATATAACTAGCTTATTTTCACTTGACAAGTTTTATATGAACTTTAATTGTATACAATCTTCCAAGAGAGATTCAACTCCTGTTTCTCTTACCTTCCTTACATACATGCTTTCCTAAGACAAAGTGACTCAATACCAATTGCCAAGGCTTGCCTTTGAGGCAGACTGGACTCACTTCTCCTTTACCTGTCTTCATTCAGAGAGGTGATGGTAAAACTTTTTGGCTGAGGCTAGATGAGCCGGGCTCAGCTGAGAGTGCTCCTGCTTCACCTCAATGATAACTGTTGTTAAGTGCCATTGAGTCTATTCCGATCCTGTGTAGGGTTTCCGAGGAGCAGCTGGTGAGTTTGAACTGCTGACCTTTTGGTTCAAAACAATCTTGCAGTCAAGTGCTTATCCTACAGCGCCACACCAGGACTCCATATGAGATATGTGGTGATTCTAATGGACACTGGTTCTAATAGGTCAGGCGCCTAAGCTGTCCTAACAATTCTTTTCATTGCCTCATAATAAAATGAACTAGCAAAACAGAATAAACATTGGAGAAATGCTGAGTGTGTTAACCAGCTGTCAATACAAGCCACTGATGTAGGACTGATCGCACTGCACTGGTTTGCTTATCTGTTTATACAACTGGATGAAGATTTCCCAGTAATTTGGAAACTAAATCCTGCTCATTTCTAAACCCTATTTTACAAAACAAAACAAAAAAATCTTGTTAACACTTATTGAATTGAAATAGGATGAGACTATACTTCAAGGAAAGGACACAAGGTATAAATCAAAGTATGCCTAGGTTCTGTTGTTTTGATGACATACTTGATCAACACATGTTATATGACTAAATGAAAGAGTGGATGCCTAGGAAAACTGCATGAGATTTCAACTGGAACACCCCAAAGCAGTTACCTCTAATTACCAGCAGTATTTGAGAGAGCTAACAAGAACTGAAAGTCTAATGAAAAGTTGAATGGAACTTCTCTGGTCTTCTTTCATACTCCACCTCTGCCCTTTGAAAGAAAATTTTCCTTTTAAAATGTATGTGTTGAGCATGTGTGGAGTTAAAGTATTATGTGAATTTGGTGTAGGATTCTCAGCTGTTTGGCAGTTAAGACACAGTCATCCCACATGATGAGATCTATAATATAATCAACTCCATGATGAGGTCTGCTGTGAGCAGTCAATCAACTGAAAGGAGGTTGTCTTGGGGTTGTGGTCTGCTTCCAATATACTGAACATTCGGGCAAAGCTTGCTTACTTTCTGCTGGGTCTGGATCCTGCATATGGTTCTTCATCCAGATTTGATCCAGTGGCCTTGCTCTATTGACTGCTGATCCTGGGAGTCATCAACAGCCTGTCATCTGATCTGCCAGACCGCTCTGTCTGTTGTATGACCAGATGATCTCGGTTCATTTGACCCATGAACTTGGAACTTTCCTATCTCTACAACTATGTGAGCTATTTACATGATATAAACTTCTCTTTATATACACATATGTAAGTTTGACTGGTTTTGTTTCTCCAGAGAGCTCCACCTAAAATATTTGGTAATGAAACTGGTTCTAGAGAAATAAAATCATAAGGATGAATTTTCTACATTGGTTCTCAAGTTTGACTAATTTTAAAGACACTGATAATTGCCTCTACTAATTAAGAGGGTGAGGGTGCTGCTAATCTATGGCATGAGGTGGCCATATTATTAATACCCAAATTATTACCACCAATAGATTACATATTAAAAAGAAGCAGGACTTTGGGTGATCATGTGCTTGATACTTTTCTGTAATACTGTCCGAATGAGAAGTACAGAGAAGTTGGTTGGACATATTTACAATAGACCAAGTGGTAAAAAGGCCAGCTTAAGGCTTTGGAGTTAGCTACCACTCAAGCAAAACATTTTTGTTGTTGTTGTTGTTGTTGTTAAGTGCCGTCGAGTCGGTTCCGACCCATAGCGACCCTCTACAGGTTTCCAAGGATGTAAATCTTTACAGGAGTAGAAAGCCTGTTGTTGTTGTTAGGTGCCATCAAGTCAGTACTGACTCATAGTGATCTTATGCACAGTACTACAAAACACTGCCCGATCCTAGGCCGACCTCACTACTGTTGCCACGCTTGAGTCCATCAATGCTACCTTGGCTAATCCATCTCGTTGGAGGTCTCCCTCTTTCTCTCTGACCCTCCATCTTACCAAACATGATATCCTTCTCCAGCGACTGGTCCCTTCTGACAATATGTCCGAAATATGAGAGACGAAGTTTGGCCATCTTGGCCTCCAAGGAGCACTGGCTGCACTTCTTCCAACACACATCTGTTGGTTCTTTTGGCAGCCCATGGCACTTTCCAACACCACAACTCAAAAGCATCAATTCTTCTATGGTCTTCCTTATTCACTGTCCAGCTTTTGCATCCATATGAGGTTACTGAAAATACCCTGGCTTGAGACAGGCGCACCTTAGTCCTCAAGCTGACATCCTTGCTCTTCAACACTTTAAAAAGGGCTTGTGCAGCAGATTTGCCTAATGCAATATGTTGTTTGATTTGTTGACTGCTGCTTCCTTGAGTGTTGATAGTTGATCCAAGAAGAATGAAGTCCTTGACAAATTCAGTCTTTTCTCTATTGATAAGAATGTTGTTTATTTGTCTAATGATCTCAAAGTTTCCAGTTGTATCCTGAAATAAAGACTTATTAGTAATTGTTGTTGTTACGTGCTGTGGAGTCAGTTCCGACTCATAGCGACCCTGCATAGGGTTTCCAAGGCTGTAAATCATTACAGGAGCAGAAAGCCTCATCTTTCTCCCGTGAAACAGCTGGTAGTTTTGAACTGCTGACCGTGAGATTTGCAGCCCAATTAGTAACCACTATGCTACCAGAAGTAGGGCTAATATTGCCAAAAACTAAACCCATAGTCTAATTGTTAAGTGCCACCGAATCAGTTCTGAAACATAGTGACCCTGTATAGGGTTTTTCTGAGGAGTAGTTGGTAGTTCAAACTGACCTTGTGGTTGAATGCTTATCCTACAGTGCCATTCCAGGACTCCAACTATAATAGTTGCTAAATTACAATGGCAGCTTAATTCGCAGAGTTAAAAGGTGTCTGATGTTAAAATGAGGACACTGACTGAGAAGAAATGGGATCATGAATCTTGAGATATGGACATATGGGCAGATAATCAGGAAGCCACTAAATTCCACTGACTCACTTCTGCAAACAGAACTAGCCTTCTTAGCCTCTGGTGATAAGATTAACTAAGGTGTAGCTGATGAGTCACTGTCTGAGATATTGCCTGGGGCAGCACCTGGGGAAGTCTCTGGGACATACTTGAGGCAAATGCCTTACAAGACATTGCTGAATATTTCCAAGAAATATAACTACCACCCATTATTGCTTCTAGACCTATAACTAGACTTAAATCCCAGCAAGTCCCACAAGGTGGAGTACAAATTGTGGCATGGAAAGAGATATGCTATACTCCAAAGGAACTGCTTGATTTTTCAAATATATACAATAAGAAGCCAGGAAAATATGTGTGGGAATGGTGCAAGGAACATAAAATTGCATCAGTGTGACTTTTTTAATATGGGTCAACTAAGGACAGATTCTTCAATCACTGTTTTACCTTAAGAGGTTAAGAAAGGATGTAATAGTTTATTTGGTTGGTTCACGGAAGCATGAATTTCTCAGTGGCCTACAATAAATCAAGTTGAATTAGCAGACTTGCCTTGGTATACAGTAGAAAAACGTATCCAAAGGCATACGGCAATTGGCATGTTAGAGTGGATTTATCAGGCAAGATCCATACCCACATACAGAGTGCCCAGTTGTTATTTTTAAGTGCCGTCAACCCATAGTGACCCTGTATAAGATTTCCAAGGTGCAGCTGGTGAGCTTGAACCACCAACTTTGCAGTTCAAAGGACTTTGCAATCTGATGCATTAGCCCACAGTTCACACCAGGACTCCAGAGTGCCCAGAAGGCACACCTTCTATCACAACAGCGAGGAATACCTTTGCAAAGGGAGTCCCAGCATCCTTAAAGACTGTTGTGGTTGCTATTTTGTGTAAATCAGATTTGACAGTGGGAACCACCCCAATTGGAAACACCTAACTATAATGGGGGCTGATTAAACCTCATGGTGGTAGGGGTCATGTGGCAGCACTTAATGGGCAAAGACAATGTATTTAGAGTTACCACAATGGAATAGTTTGATTTGGGTGGACTTAGTAGCATAGTGGTTACCAATCGCGCTGTTAACCTCATGGTCAGCAGTTCACAACTACCAGTGGTTTCACAGAAGAAAGATGAGGTTTTCTGCTCCCATAAAGATTTACAGCCATGGAAACCCTGTGCAAGGTCACTATGAGTCAGAGCTGAATCCACAGTACTTAACAACAACAACAACATAGTTTTGGCTACTGTCTCTTAAGAGTAAAACAGATGGGAAGCCTACTAAATAATTATTTGATCGGTAAAAATGAAAGAATTCTAGGCCAAATTAATGGCAATGAGTGGCCATGACTCTTTAATTCCCAGAAATGAACCAGTCAATAGACCCAGAGCCACCTGAAAGAAGGGGAGGATGCATCCCCTTTATACTGCTCAAATTTTATACTGTTAGTCTTTCTCCCACCCTTCCCCAAAGGGACGTAGGCCTTTTACAAGAGTGACTGTTCATTGGGGGCGAGGAAATAATCGTATTTTGGGGACTCTTGGACACTGGTTCTGAATTGGCACATTCCAGGAGACCTCAAATGTTACTGTGATCAACCAGAGTGGAAGCATATGGAGGTCAAGTTATTGATGGAGTTTTAGCTAAGAAACTATCTCTCAGTGGGTCCAGTGGGTCCCTGAAGCCAGCGGAACTGCCTCTTCCTAGGAAAACAGCAAACCAAAAGCAATTATCACATTAATGGAAGGATTGCAGAGATTGGTGCCACCATCAATGGCCTGATGGATAAATGGATAGTGATTCCCACCACATCCCCAATTTACTCACCTACCTGTCCTGTGCCAAAAACAGATGGGTCTTGGAGAATGACAGGATTATTATAAACTTAACCAGGTGGTGAGTCCAATCACAACTGCTGTTTCAAATGTGGATTCATTATTGGAGCAAACTAATACATCTCCTGGTACCTGGTATGCAGCTATTGAGCTGACCAAAGCCTTTTTCTCAATTCTAGTTTCAAAGCATCACCAGAAGCAGTTTGCTTTCAGGGGCAATACACCTTCAATGTGATGGTATATTAACTCTCTGGCACTATGTCATAACTTAGTCCACAGGCATCTTAATCACTTTTCCCTTCCACAAGATATCACACTGGCCCATTACATTGATGACATTATTCTGATTGGACATAGTAAGGAAGAAGTATCAAGGTTCAAAACATCTGTTAGCTAGAAGGATGGGAAATTAAGCTGACAAAACTTCAGGTTCCTTCCACCTCAGTAAATTTTTTACGGGTTCAGTGGTGTGGAACATGTTAAGATATACTTACTAAAGTGAAGGATAAGTTTTCGCATCTGGCCCCTTCCACAACTCAGTAAGAGACACAATATCTGGTGGGCCATTTTGGATTTTGAAGGAAACATATTTGTCATTTGAGTGTGCTTCTCTAGCCTATTTATCAAGTGACTTAAAAAGCTGCTAGCTTTTGAGTGGGGCCCAGAACAAGAGAAGACTCTGCAACAAGTACAGGCTGCGGTGCAAGCCACTCCGTCACTCGATCCAGTTGACTCTATGGTACTTGAAGTGTCAGTGGAAGTGTCTTTGGCAGGCCCCTATTTGTGAATCACAGAACAGGCCTTTAGAATTCTGGAACAATGTCCTGCTATCCTCTGCAGATAACTACTCTCCTTTTGAGAAATAATTATTGGCTAGTTACTGGGCTTTGGTAGAGACTGAACATATAATCATGGGTAACCAAGACACCATGTGACCAGAGATGCTGATCAGGAAGTGGGTGTTGTTTGAGACACAGAGTCACAAAGTTGGATGTGTACAGCAAGACTTAGTCATTAAATTTAAATGGTATAAATGAGATTGGGCATGATGGTGACCTGAAGGTACTGTAAGTTACATGCCCATGGTCTCCATTGCAGTCACCTTACCTTCTTTTTCCCAGTCTGAACCTATGGTTTCAGATGTTGACTGAGGAACAGAAAACTCATGCATGGTTTTCAGATGGTTCTGCACGATATGCAAACACCATTCAAAAGTAGATAGTAGCAGCATCAGAACCCCTTTCTGGGATTTCCCTGAAGAGCAGTGGTGAAGGGCAATACTCTCAATGGGCAAACCTTGGGACAGTGCACCTGGTTGTTGATTTTACTTGGAAGGAAAAATAGACAGATGTACAACTGTACACCGATTCATGGGTTGTGACCAATGATTTTGCTAGATGGTCAGGGACTAGGAAGAAACAGACTGGAAAGTTGGTAACAAGGAGATAGAGGGAAGAGGTATGTGGATAGACTTCTCTGAGGAGAACAAAACAAAAAAAATGAAGATTATTTGTATTTCATGTGAATGATCACCAGAAGGCTACCTCGACAGAAGAGGATTTAACAGTCAAGTGCATAGTAGTGTCTGTAGAAACTAATCATCTTTCCCCAGCCTCTCTTGTCATTGCCCAATGGGTTCATGAACAAAGTGGCCATGATGGCAGGGATGGAGGTTATGCATGGGCTCACAGATTTCTGCTCACAAAGGCTGACTTCTCTGTAGCCACTGTTGTTGTTAAGTACCATGGAGTTGGTTCTGGCTCATAGTGACCCTGTCTGTAGCCACTACTGAGTGCTTAATCTTTCAGCAGCAGAAACTAGCACCGAGTCTGAAATATGGGACCATTATTCGGAGAAATCAGCCAAAAACCTGTTCAGGTTGATTACATCACACCACTTCAATAATGGAAACGGCAGCATTTTGTTCTTACTGGAATAGACACTTAACTCTGGATATGGATTTACCTTCCTGCACATAATGTTTCTGCCAAAACTACCATTTGTCTTATCCTCTGTCACTGTATCCCATAAAGTATTGCTTTGGATCAAGAGACTCACTTCACAGCAAATGGAGTGTGGCAATTGGTCCTTGCTCATAGAATTCACTAGTCTTCCCATGTTCCTTACCATATTGAAACAGATGGCTTTACTGAATAATGGAAGTTGTCTTTAGAAAGTGTCAGCTAGGTGGCAATACCTTGAAGGGTTAGGGCAATATTCTCCAGGAGGCTGCATATACTCTACTCAACGTCCAACATGTGGTGCTGTTTCTCCAATAGCCAGAATGCATGGGTCCAGGAACCAAGGGGTGGAAATGGGAGTGGCACCACTCACTAGTATTCCTAGTGACCCCTCCAAAAATGTTTGCTTCCTGTCCCTGTAGCCCTATGCTCTTCAGATCTGGATTTTTTAGTTTCAAAGGAAGGAATACTCCCACAGGGAGGAACAACACTGACTGCACTGAAATAGAAGTTAAGAATCCCCCTAGCTACTTTGGACTCCTTATGCCTCTGGATCAACATGCATAGAAGGGAGTTACTGTATTGGGTGGTGTGACTAATCCTAATTACCAAGGGGAAATCGGATTGATAGAAAATAATGGAGATAAAGAAGCATATGTGTGGAATTCAGGAGATTCCTTAGAATTTCTCTTAGAGAAATCACATGCCTTGTGATTAAAGTCAATGGTATATGACAGCAACTCAATTCTGAAATGGCAACTAATGATCCAGACCCTTCAGGAATGAAGGTTTGGGTCACCCTGTCAGGTAAAGAGTCATGACCAGCTGAGGCACTTCCTGAGGGCAAAGGAAATATGGACTGGGTGGTGGAGGAAGGTATTTTTAAATACCAGTTATGTCCACATGGCCAGTTTCAAAAATGAAGGCTTTAATGAGTAGTTTTTTTTTCCTTTTATGTGTGCATCAAATATCTTTGTTTTGTTCACTTATAAAACATAAAATGTAAATGTAGTTAGTGTGTTTTCAGTTTTATGGGTGTTTGTTTACATGTTAGACACAAGTATGACTTTATAATTATCTTTATTTAGAAATTATGATTTAAGGAGATATGTATACGTGCCAAGGTGACAAAGTGTGGATTGTTACAGTTAAGTTTTTCTGTCAACTTGACCGGGCCAGAATTCACATCAGTTTGGCAGTTAAGATTTAGTAATCCCACAGGATGAAATATAATAAAAAGTAATTAACTCTAATGAGATCTTTTGTGAACAATCAATTGAAACTAAGTTTCCTCCGGGTTGTGTCATGCTTCCAATATATTGAACACTCTGGTAAAAGTTGCTTGCTTTCTGCTGATTCTGAATCCTGCATCAGACTCATCATCTAGACTTGAGCTGATCTTGGTTCATCTGATCTACGGACATGGAACCTGCCCTGCCCTACAACTGCATGAGCCATTTCCTTATTATAAACATCTCTTTTATAAACATCCATAAGCTTCACTGGGTGTTTTTTTTTTCTCTAGAGAACCCGGCCTAAGACAATATTGAACCCACCCCTATTGGTATAAGTATAGAAAGGTTAATTGCAAAGTATTAAATGACATGAAGAATGTTTGGGCTGGTTCTAGAAGAAAACTAGGATGTTACATGACCAGAAGCCACAAAGCTGGAGAGAGTGACCAGCAACTCAGCAACTGTGCCAGAACTACCACCTGCTGTTTGGCACTTACAGTAACAGGGACTGAACACAAGAATTGCTACTCCAACATCTCCATAAGAACAAAACATTCCCTGGTACATAGTCATCCTCTTAAGCTGCCCACTTCAGCTTTCCAGGTCACCACAAATGCAGTTTTTAAACAGAATCTGGAGTCTCTAGCATAAGACTGTTGTTAAGTGCTGTTGAGTCGCTTATGACTCATAGTAACTTTGTGCAGGGTTCCACTGGTGTGGCACTGTAGGATCATCACTGGACTCCCAACCACAGGGCTGGCAGTTCAAATCCACCAGTTGCTCCTTGGAAACCCTACACAGGGTTGCTAAAGTTGGAACAGACTAGACAGCAGTTAACAACGGGGTTTCCAAGGAGCAGCTGGTGACTTGGAATCACTGATCTTGCAGCTCTAACAGACCTTGCCATCCAGTGCTTATCTCCTATAGTACTTGAAGTTTCAAAATGTCTTCCTTTCTTCCTCCCTTCTACTTTCCTTCCTTCCTTTATTCCTCCCTCCCTCCCCTTTCCACCTGTCTATTCATCCATCTTAACAAGTGGCTGGGGGAGAGGAATACCAGTTATGCTCATGGTTAAAGTGTGATGTGGGAAAAGCTGAGAAGAGGGCACAGTGATTGCAAGCAGAAGAATGAAAGAACTGCTGGCAAAGAGCACAGGACAGGGGACTACATTTACAGAGCACTGTTGCCTGTTTGGGAAAGCTAAGTTCAATCTGCTAAGCCAGGCATCTGTGAGAAGAATTTGTGAACTGCATACATGCAAGTTTACAGTATTGGGGAAGGCAGGGGATAGAAGACAGTTAACATATAATTCACTATATTTTACAGATTTTGTTAAGTGCTGTTGAGTTGGTTCTGACTCATAGCGACCCTGTATAGGATTTCTGAGGCATGTCTGGTGAGTTTGAACTGCCCACCCTGAGGTTTAAATCTACACTGAGGTTCAGTGCTTATCCTATGGAAACACACCAGAACTCCAAATAGTGATATTTAAATAAGCAAAATTTATGGTGACATGCAAGTAGGGAAAAGTCATGAGATTCTATGATTATTCTTAACTTGTTTTTGTCCAATCAGAAATGCTATCATGATAAAGCCCACAGGATCTTGTGTGGGGCACTGCAACAGGAGTGTATTACGCACATATGGGTCTCTGAGGGTGCTTCTGAGGAAGCCAGCAGGACCTGGCAAGGAAGGTCCAAAGCTGTCTCAGTGGGGCCCCTCCTGAGACTTTCTCCAAGGAAATTGGCAGTCAACAATAAGCCTCTAGAATGTTTGCAGGCCAGGGAACCAGTCTGACTTAGGATTTCCCATGTCTACATTCTGAGGTCAAGTGAATCTGCACTCTGCAGAAATACAGTCTTTCACTCACTAGCTGCTTGATTCTTGTGTAAAATTCAGCAAGGAGAGTGTCAGGCATGCTGCAAGGAGCTGGTCTGGGGTTCATATAATATTTTATTGGATTCCGTTATTTCATAGGTGAAATTAGGAGTTTATGCAAATCTTTGATAAAACAAAAGAAAAAAGTCCTCTAATAATTTTCTCATTTTTCAATTAATTCATTTAATCATCAAATATGTATTAACTGGCAATAATGTATCACGCCCCATCTATGTGCTGGGGATACTTCAGTGAATAAGACAAGAACTCTGCCCTCATGGAGTTACATTCTAGAGAGAAGAGAATCTAGAAGTGAAATTGAACAATGTGATGAAACATCAATCTGCATCAATAACATAGTCCTGCCACCCCCCTCCCCCCAAAAAGTGGCACCACCCATCCCTTGCTATTTGAAACAATTCACTGCACTGCAATTCCAAAATAAGAAAGAGATGATTATTGAAGGCAAGCAAGCTGATTTATAAATATTGGGTATAAAACATTTATAAATTGTATATACATACCACTGAAGCACAGCTCAGAGCCTTCCTTTCTCTCCTTCCCATCTCTCCTGTTTATCCTGCTCTCACTTTCCTAGAAAGTCTTACCATTGTAACCACAGTAAAAATACATTTGTGAAAAAGAAAAATGTATTTTCCTTGGGGCTTTTTGTTTAAGAAATAAGTTATTGAGTGAATTGACAAATCCATGAAAATCACTAATTACAAAGGTACAATAAAAGAACAAAAAAACTTGTTCTAATAGACCATCTTTCACCTGTGTAAAACCAGAGAGCCAGACCAGAATACAAAGTCTAGATGTTTGACAGAGTAATTCTATATAGCTGCCTGTGATAGTTAAGGTTTTGTGTCCTCTTTACTCTGCCAGCATTCTTAGTGGTTTGGTAGTTAAGACATAATAATCTCCCATGATGAGATCTAGTAGAATATAATCAACTCTATGATGAGATCTGCTATGAACAGTCAATAAACTGAAAGGAAATTTCCTCAGAAGTGTGACCTACTTCCAATCTATCGGACACTACAGCAAATTTTGTTGCTTTCTGCTATGTCTGGATACTGCATCTGGCTTATCATCCGACCTCTGGTTCTTTGAACTTGAGCCAGTGGCTAGCTCTATTGTTTGCTGATCCTAGGGAGTAGTCAACATCCTGCCATCTTACCTACTTGTCCTGCCTGCCTGCTGTCTGATCTTGGTTCATCGGTCCTGCAGCTACATGGGTCAGAAGCCTCTGACCTGACATCTGATTCATGGACTTGGGATGGGCTAACCTATATAAGCTTCACTAGTTTTGCATTTCTAGAAAACCCAGCCTAAGACATTACTAAATGCATCATTATGAAAACTGAAATATCTTACTGCTTTACTCATTTTGCATCTAAGAATCATTATGTGCTATGTACTATAAATAGATTCTAATTAATGAGCTGGAGTCCTAAGTTGGATTCCAGTGCCTGGAGGCACTGTAGTATAAGTACTGGACTGCAACTGCAAGATCAGTGGTTCAAACCTACCAGCCACTCAGAAACCCTTTACAAATACATAGGCTACAGTGCAATGGTTTTACAGACATCTCAACTTTGGCTCTCTAGCTTGTACTTTACAGGTTAAGTGCTGCAGAAGCACAGTGTGTGTTTCCTCCATTTGTGTTGTAAGGCTACAGGGCAGTTGGGGACACTGACCCATTTAGTAAGAAGGAGTGTGTCTCGATGGCACACAACAACAAAATCAATGAACTCCCAAATTTTGATGTATTTGTAACTTGGACAAGTTTGTAATATTCTGATTTTTTTCTAGACTAGCATGCTATGCTGTTGCACTCTTTGTGCCCTCAAAGGAGGGGAATTTGGCCTAAGGCAGGTACACAAAGTATTTAAATGAAGAAAAATTTAAATTAAAGGCTCAGTGGTCTCCTAAGTACCTAGCTCTGAAGAACACCCTATTTAATGAGATTTCTTAGCCTGTAGTGCTACTAAAGTGATGCAAAGATTTAATAAGCTTGGATTGGAGGTTCAAGTCCAAAAAGAAGCACCTCAAAAGAAAGGTCTGGGGATCAACTTCCAAAAAATTTACCAATAACCCTACAGAGCACAGTTCTATTCAGTTACACATGGGGTCACCACTAATTGGACTAGAGTCAGCTGCAACCTGTTAACTGGTTTCTAACCCATGCTCCTGGTGTGGCACTGTGGGTTAATGCACCAGACTGCAAAGCCATTTGAACTGCAAAATTGGTGGTTCAAGCTCACCAGTTGCTTTTTGGAAACCCTATACAGGGTTGCTATGGGTCGGAATTGACTCAACGGCACTTAACAACAACAACCCATGCTCCAAAGATCATGAGAGGTTGAGCATTTGCCACATACCGTAATTCTGAATGGTCCTAACCCTTCAGGTACTACTCCATCATCTACAAAGAGGTTCCCTTCCAGGTTGGAGCTCACCAACCTACACAAAGAACTTGACTTCCTAAAGTAAGAATGAAGCATCCTACTGAAAGCCAAAATAACATCTAGAGCCAAGAGAATTGAGGAAAGGGAGGATGGAATTTACAACCCAGCTTCTCACAGGCTCAAGAAGTCCAAGAATGAATGACAAAATTAGGCACCTTTGGTTGGGGAAGCTAATCGCCACAGTGACTCACTCAGAAGCCCTCCTTAACTTCAGGGGTAAAATTTCCTAGCTAGCTAGTGTTGACTGCAAAAATCAACCTTCCTCTGCCAAGCACATATGTTAATGAACTATTGTGAAAGTTCAGGGTGGTTATTACCCAGTTGTCAAGGGCCCGTTAATTATCCACTATACAGTATTTAGCTTTACTCTGGTAAATCTTTTTTAATTGCCCAGCCTCCATTTACAGAGCATCTTTATTTAACATGCTCCCAACTCTGTTTATGTTTATGCCTTTTCCAATAACTCAATAATAAGAGTTCTTAGCCAGTACTATCCAAATCCTTAATGAGGATCTAGCCACACCTATGTAAGTGTACTCATTGCATTCACTCATTCTAGAGCATTTTCAAATTCAAAATATATTTCAAGGCTACCCCACCCACATTTTCCTTTATTTTATTTACTCTGAAAAGTACAAGAGGTGTGCTTCTTCAATACTTTCACCTGCCTGCCATTCAATCCTTACTACTGCTAAAGGGCAACTGTTCAAAAAGATCTATCTGGACAAGTCATTTGGGCCTCCTCCAGGACTCTCCATTCACCCACAGAACCCAGTACAGACTCCTAAGGAGAGTGCCCAAGTCTGACCCCAAATGAACTGTGTTGGCAGTCTTTCTCTGTCAGTTTCTAAAGACTGTTTTCCCTTACATAACAAAGTACCCAATGTCTCTGCCCTTTCTTTGTATTCTGCTTGGAATTTTCTTCTCCAAATTTTTTACTAGAAGAAGTCTTGGGTCCCACTAAAGTCTGTCTCTGTGTGAAACCTTCAAAGCGGAAGTATTCCCTTCCTCCCTATATTCCCAAATAATTCTATTCCTACCACTACTGACGGCACGTGGCCCAATATTTGAGGTAGAACAGTTCACAAAATGGTGATTTTTCAAGAAGGCAACACATCTTATTTATTTTGATGTGTTCAGAGTTTGGCAAACATTAAATCCTGATTCATTAAATAAATGGATGAAGGCATTCTCACTCAAGAGTTCCTGAGTTTAATTAAATCACTGCAACTCTTTCCAGTATATCCCAACCTCCATACATACAAATGACTGTAGGTCAAAAAGTTACTGGGAATCCAGTACATACATGCACAGGTTTATTTATAGAAAAAAAAGGGGGTGAGGAGGGGACAGGAGACTTAAACGTGTCTCTGCAATGAGTAGGCAACTACAGACAAGCTGTCTAAACTAATGCACTTGCCTTAGTCTCATTGATGTTGTTGTTAATAAGTACAGTGCAACTGGTTCCAACTCAGAACAACACTGTATAGGGTTTCCAAGAAGCAAATGGCAGGTTTTAGACCTTGTGGTTTGAAGTCCAGTGCTGATTCTACACAGCCACAACAGGAGACTCATTGTTGTTTTTAAGTGCCTTCAAGTCAGTTCTGACTCATAGCGACACTGTATAGGGTTTCCAAGGAGCAGCTGGTGAGTTTGAACTGCCAGCCTTGCAATTCAAATGACTTTGTGGTCTAGTGTTTATTCTATAGTGCCACACCAGGACTCCAGGAGTCTCATTAGTGTGCCTTAAAACAAAAAAGATACTTTTTAACAAGACTCAAGTGGACATCTTCCCGAATCATTGACTCTTTGTAACAAGTTGATAGGAATACTGCCCCACATAAAACAACAGTTTTTACATGGCATTTCATGTGGTT
>NW_006408694.1:1200407-1201958 GCF_000296735.1 Chrysochloris asiatica
TGCAAGTGTGGGTGCTCCTGTGCATATGTCCTCTCTTCCCGTTAGCCAGTAGCTCCACTCTCCTCTTGAGTACTCCG
This sequence comes from Chrysochloris asiatica, assembly GCF_000296735.1. Classification (NCBI taxonomy): domain Eukaryota; kingdom Metazoa; phylum Chordata; class Mammalia; order Afrosoricida; family Chrysochloridae; genus Chrysochloris; species Chrysochloris asiatica. Next base: position 1,200,485 of record NW_006408694.1, read on the forward strand.
TGGCCAGGCATTTTCAAATTTAAGCGCACATCTTGACCTCAAAGTTTTCAGCTATATGGACACCAAAAGCATTGTGCAAAGAGGCACTAGCTCAAAGAGTTGATCTTTCCATCAGTCTTGTAAGCAAGACAGAAGCTAATAGAAAATGTTATAGAATGAATCATAACTAGGGATGAGTCTTGGATTTACAAATATAATCCAGAGAACAAGGTCCAGTCAAAACAGTGACTTCCAAGGGGATCTGATGGGCCAGTTAAATTCAAGCAGAGAGGTCAGCTCAGATGGTTATGGAGACTGTTTCTTAGGATTCAAAAGAGTAATCGTGATAGATTTTCTCAAAGGACACAGGATGGTCATGGGGGCTTTTTATGAAAAAGTTTTGAGAAAAACCTGCATTGTGAGCGAGAAAAATGCCAAGAAAGTTGTGCTAAGGAAGTTTATTTCTATCAAAAAATGCACCTGCTTATCCTCCACAGCAACATGGGCTTTCTGAGAATTTCACTGAGTATCCTTATTCCATCTACCCTTCAGCATTGACCTTGCCCCTTCATACTTAGTTTTGTTTCCAAACTCAAAAAAAGGAGCACAATTTGAGTCCCTCACTGATGCCAAAACTGCCAGGGAAGGTTTAGAAAGATGGAAACATTGCCTTAAGTGTGTATAGAACTAGACGGAACATATGGTGAGCAACAATAGCTTGACATTTCTTTTAACTTTTTATCGTGAATTGAGTGAAGGTTTACAGGCAAGATCATCAGCTTTACTTCAACAAATCATACACTATGTTTCACCTAAATAATTATAATTCCCTACCTGCAACAACATTGATCCAACTTTCTCCTTGTAGTTCCCCATTTATATCTTATATTTCACAAATGAACAAAGCAAAACTATTTGATGCACACATACAAAACTATATATATATATATATTCATTTAAATGTCCAAAGGGCACATTCTGCACAGCTTGACATTTTGATATTTTTGTTTAATAAAGGTTTCTATGATTTGTAGCAATACTGTTGGACTTACTCTCATAAAAGAAAATCATGAGTAAAATAACAGCATGAATATGTATGCCTATTAGTCATATTACTTGGAAACAAAATCTATGTATTTAGAATCCATTTTATGTCATGAACATTAACAACATATTTGAATACTACTCAGTCCCTCTGGAGAAACTATATTTTGCGAAGATTCTACTGAACTAAAAAGAAACACAATATGTACCTCTCTTATGGGATGCTACCAAAAACACCAGAGAATACCACAAAGATACTTACCTGTGCTTTATTGACTACAGGATCATGACAAGCTATGGACAACAATACGGAGAATGAGTATTCCAGAACATTTAAGTGTGCTCATGAGGAATCTTTCATACACCAAGAGGCAGTTGTTCAAACAAAACAAGGGAACACGGAATGGTTTAAAATTAGGAAAGGTGTGTGTCAGGGTTACATTCTTTCACC
>NW_006408694.1:1202573-1206480 GCF_000296735.1 Chrysochloris asiatica
TCCTTGGAAGCCAGAATGGCCAAACTTCATCTCTCATATATCAGAAATATTTTCAGGAGGGACCAGTCCCTGGAGAAGGGATATCATGTTTGGTAAAGTGGAGGTTCGGAGAAAAAGAGGAAGAACCCCACAAGATGGACTGGCACAGTAGAGGAATCAATGGGCTCAGGCATAGCCATGATTGTGAGGTTAGCCCAGGAGTGGGCAGTGTTTTGTTTTGTTATGCACAGGGTCACTATGAGTCAGGACCATCTTGATGGCACCATAATAACAAGAACACCAAAAATACTAAGGACAGTGGTTGGCAAGCCCTTTCAAAGCAAGTCACTGGGAGGGAGACATCTTTTAACTACTCTTGAGTTTTAGAAATCAACAAGAAAGGTGTGAAGATCTACCTTTGAAACATCAGGCAATAAAAACCCTATAGCTCACAGTAATCTGACAGGCATCGGCTCATGGGCATAGGCAGCATTTGGTTCATTGTGGATGGAATCACCATGGGCTGGGGGCTGACTGTACAGCAGCTAATGACAGCAGCAGCTATATCTGATTTTGAAATTGTTAAACTGCATTCATTTGAGAAGAAATCTCTATGTACCTGCATATGCTGAACTATGAAAGAGTGGTCCTCTGAGATAGGTGTTAGGCAGTGAATGAGAAGTTAAGTCACACAGATGTAAATTCTGCTGGTCTCAGTGAAAAAGATGTGACTGACAGAGGTGCTTTGCCCTGTCTGCTGTAGTTGAATTCATAATTCATGAACATATGTGGGTAGAAATGTAGTACATGCAAAGCATGACTGCATGCAAAATGAGGATGTAAATACAGGTTAATTACATGCTATTCATTTGGGAATGAAGCCTACTTAGCATATTTATTGTCAAGCATTTCCCAAAGGAATTAACATGTATTTTCTCATTAGGTATCACCAGAAAGTGACACATTAAGGATAAAACTGACCCACAGTCTCTATGTTTGAAGTCTGATATGAAATATCAATTGCAGGAATAGTTTATCAGAAACTTAGCCCAACCTATAAAATGTGAATTTTGTTCCACAAGCGTATATTCAATAAGGAGCCTCTGGTAGCATAGAGGTCACAAGTTTGGCTGCTCATTACACGGTCAGCAGTTCAAAACGACCAGCGATTCTGAGGGAGAAAGATGAGGATTTCTGCTCCCACAAATATGACAGCCTCAGAAACCCTGTACAGGGTCACTATGAGTCAGAACCAACTCTACAGCACATAACCACCACTACCACCACCATATACAATAAAGTGTATAAAAAGAGTTGGCAGTCTCAGTTTAGGAACCAGATTTCATAAAATTGTGTTAAGTGCCATCAAGTCAATTCTGACTCAGTGACCCTGCATAGGGTTTCCACGGAGCAGTTGGTGGATTTGAAGCACCAACCTTGTGGTTCGCAGTTCAGTGCTATTATATGATTAACTTCTTCCAACCTACTATATGTATAATTAACAGCCAAGTTAAGACTCAAATCTGAGCCCACTTATCTGTGTCTCTGGCTATTCTATTGTTGTTGTTGTCAGGTGCCATCTAGTCGGAACCAACTCATAGTGACCCCATGCACAGCAGAACGAAACAATGTCCGATCCTGGGCCAACCTCACTACCGCTGCCACACTTGACTCCATCAATGATGCCACCTGGTTGATCCATCTTGTTGGGAGTCTTCCTCTCTTTCTCTGACCCTCCATCTTACCCAGCATGACATCCTTCTCTAGTGACTGTTCCCTCCTGACAATATGTCCAAAAAGTATTATAGACGAAGTTTAGCCATCTTGGCCTCCAAGGACCACTCTGGCTGCACGTATCTCTTCCAAAACAGATCTACTGGTTCTTTTGGCACTTTTAGTATTCTCCTCCAACACGCAATTCAAAGACATCAATTCTTCTACGATCTTCCTTATTCACTGTCCAGCTTTCGCATCCATATGAGGTTACTGAAAATAACTATTCTATTAATCACAGGAAAATCCCATGGTTTTCCTAATTCCAGTTGCTGTCACAGTAAAGTTGACTCATTGCAGTTTTGTGGGATCAGAGTTGGTAGTCTGAAAACTCAGGAAATTTTTTTCCATTGATTATCTTGCATTAATCTTTACATAGTATAATGAGAAGAGCACAAGATACGGAAACAAAAGATACGAGAGTGAATCCAGGTACTTTCTAGTTAGTGGTTCTGAAAGCACAAAGATTAAGTGCTTGACTGTTAACCAAAAGGTTGATGGTTCAGACCCAGCAGAGGCTCTCTGGGAGAAAAGAACTAGTGATCTACTCCTGTGAAGATGTATGCCTGGGAAAACCAATGGGGCAGTTATACACTGCCCTATGGAGTCACTGTAAGTTAGAACAGACTTACGACACCAACAGCTTCTCTGAATCTCAGTTTGTCCATATCCATAATGGAAATGATTAAAAATACTTCCCTAGAGAGGCTGATGAGAAGATTGGATGGTTTAATGCAAGTGCATATATACTTTCTGAGTTTTACAAAGGCACTTAAAAAAATTAAGTCATTGTTGTTAGCATCAAATATTACTTATGAAAACCAACAAATAAGCACAGCACATCGCTTAGCCTTAAGCAAGGCAGGAAACAGGGATGACAAGAACTTTCATACTCACACTCACCTTTGACTCCTAGGAAGTCAGCTCTTACTAGCAGATAATCTTACTTATGAAATCCATCAAGCCAACCTGCCTAGGCAGAGAAGCCTCTCACTAGCCTTCCCTTGCTAATTCCTAGCACAAAATTTTAATGCATTTCATCTCTTATTTCCCACTCTGACATCATCTGATAGATCAGCTCTGTCAAGGGAATATAAAGGAAGCCATATATGGAATTTTGATTTTCTGGCAGTCATATTAAGACATGGAGAAATGCAAGATAAGCACTTAACTGCTAACTTCAAGACTGGTGTTTCTAGTCCACCAGCTGCTCCTCATAAGCCTATACAAGGTCGCTAGGACTCAGAACTGACTTGATGGTACATAACAATAATTTTAATAATATATCATATTTAACTAAATGTATCCAAAAATATAATTGGTTTAACACGTAATCAATATCAAAGTTATTATGAGCTATTTATCATCCTTTATTGAATATAAGGAGTCTTGGTGTGGTGTTGTAGGATAAGTACTAGACTGCTCACAACAGGGTTAGCAATTCAAACCCACCAGTCACTCCTAGGTAATCCTACACAGGGCTGCTATGAGTCAGAAATGATTCGGGGGGCACTTAACAACAACAGCAAATAGCATGATGTCTACAAAATCTGCTGTGTATCTGAGTTTTTTCTAAATTGGGACTAGTCGGTGTCAGCATCAGAGAGCACACTGAAAGGACAGCTCTGGAGCCTGGGTGACCACTAGAGGAACATTCGTGGACCACTCTCCATGGAAACATGCAATCACAGTGATGGGGGATGGAGGCCTAGAAACTAAAGTGACAGCGTGACATCTCCAACTGTTGTACAAAAGGAACACTGTTGTCGTTGTCGTTGTTAGGGGCCATCGAGTCGGTACCGACACAGAGTCCCTATGCACAGTAGAACGAAAGGGATACTAGAAAAAAATAATTTTGCAAAGATACACTTCTTGGAAAGCCATCCTTCTCTATTGAGTTTCATGTGTAATCAGGAAATATATAATACATCAGCATAAATACACATATTATGAGGCACCATGATTATTACTTTAGTCTAAAATACAGACACTGACATATTTCATTGTATTGTTGAATGTCTTATTTTCTTACTTAGGCAAAGAGATGTCGTAAAGCATTATTTCAGACAGAGTCACTGTACTACTCCTCAATCATGCCTGTCTTTTGGGCCTTTTGGGGCACTGTGGGAAGATGTTGCATGTATACACCTGTTGT
>NW_006408694.1:1206955-1213615 GCF_000296735.1 Chrysochloris asiatica
ACCTTAGTCCTCAAGCTAGTCATCCAAAATCTTTCTGTACTATTAAAATGCCCAGTTAACTCCTAGAAGGGTTCAGTTATCCAGGCCCAGAGTCCTGATTCTTTTCTTCTATTCCTATCAACGGTCTCCTAAATAGGCACAGAGGCTCTTTGCTCTATCAAACTAAAGGCTGAGGGTGAAGGCTCCCCAGAAGCCTGAACTCCACTTCGCCAGCTCTACAACTTGGAGGGTACATGTGCTTTGCTTACCAATACCGATACTTCCTTTTCACAAAAAAGATCGGTTTTAAAAACATAAACAATAAAGTAATGGATTTTTCATTCTTTTCCTATGGTAGATTTCACATTTTTACTTAACGTACAGTCTTCAAGAACATTCATGTGTGTGAATGCACACACCCTATCACTGTTATTTCTAAGCAACACTATTTGTTATTATCTTGTGTGAACTAATTTAGGGTAAGAATGCCAGTTATAATGTCTGAGTCAACTATATTTTCCATGTTTTCCAGCTCAAGCACCACCTTAGCTACTTTAGCCTTCCCTGAAAAGGGCTGCTCCCACCTCTGAAGCAACACTAGTTGCTGGGTGCTTTTCAGACCTTACTGTATAACTAATCAACCAAGGAGCTTGTTAAAATGTAGTTTATAGTTCCTCAAAAAGTTAAGCACAGAATTTGTTGTTGTTAAGTGCCGTCAAGTTGAATCCATTGCTGTATGGTGGATTCTGACTCATAGCAACCCTATACAGCAGACCAGAACTGCCCATAAGGTTTTCAAGGATGTAACCTTTATGGAAGCAGACTACCACATCTTTATTCCTCTCAATGGCTAGTGGCTTTGAACCACCAGTCTTTCAGTTAATCTTTCAGAATGCTTAACAACTGTTCCACCCAAGCGCCAAACAGAATTATTATGCTGTTGTTAAGTGCTATTGAGTCCGTTTTGACCAATAGTAACCCTGTATAGGGTTTCCAAATAGTGGCTTTTGAATCGGTACCAATTCACAGCAACCCTATGCACAACAGAAAGAAACACTGCCTGGTTCTGGGCCAACCTCACAATCATTGCTACACCTCAGTCCATCACTGCCACCACTGTGCCAATCCATCTCATTGGTTGTCTTTCTCTTTATCTCTAACCCTCCACTTTACCAAGCATATCCTGTCCCATGACTGGTACCCCCGATATGTCCAAAGTATGAGAGATGAAGTTTGGCCATCCTGGTTTCCAAGGAGCACTCTGGCTGTACTTCTTCCAACACAGTTCTATTTGTTATTTTGGCAGTCCATGGTGCTTTCAATATTCTCCTCCAATACCATAAATCAAATGTATCAATTCTTCTGTGGCCTTCCTTATTCACTGTCCAACTTTCACATGCATATGAGATTATTGAAAAGACCATGGCTTGGGTCAGGCACACCTTAGTTTCAAACTGACTGGTTTGAAATGCCAACCTTGAAATTAGTAGTACAGTGCTTATCCTACAGCGCCACACCAGGACGCCTACACTGTTGTTATGTGCCATCTAGTAAGTTCAAACTGATAGTAATAGGGTTTCTAAGGAGTGCTTGGTGGGTTTGAACCACCAACCATGAGGTTAGCTGTCCAGCACTATCCTACAGTACCACACCAAGACTCCTATGTGACCCAGCAATTCCATTCTTGAGTATATACCTGCAATGCAGTGAATTATTTAATGTCTCTTATAGTCACGTGTTTGTAACTTCCATCAAATGACTTTTTCTTGATGGTTAAGAGAAGGTGGGGAAAGATATTGATAGGATTTTAAGGATTATATGGGTCAATTATGAGTGATTGTTAGTAAGGCTAATTGCAATTGTAAAAACTTGGATAACTAATGAGGGGTTATTGGTCAATTATGCCATCCTGATGGGTTTTAAATAAGCCATCTCAGAAGCAGGGAGGGGACTCTTACTACTATCAAGGAAGAAGAACCAAGAGTGGAGCACATCCTTTGGATTCTGGGATCATTACAGGTTGAACCTCCTTGGCCCAGGGACAAAACACTGTGATTCTTGAGTTATAGCAGAGAAGCAGCAGTAGAAACAAGAGCCAGAGCACCAGACAGAGGTGTGGGCTTCCCAGCTCATGAAGCAAATACAGCTGAGTACCTTTAGGCAGGAAGTTCACTTACGGAGTGGGATGCCTATAGGCACTTCCTTAATTGGGGGAGCTAGAAGTACAACCAAAATGCTCCTTAGACTCAAGGATGGTAAGACTTCATCTTTCCTCCATGTGTGGTGCTGTAGGATTTGAACTGGACAGCGAACCAGAATGTCAGCAGTTCAAACCCACCAGCCACTCTTCAGAAACCTTATATAGGGTCACTATGAATCAGAACTGACTTGATGGCACTTAACAACAATAACAACATTCTATTGTCAGCAGGGACCAGTCACTGGACCATGTAAAGTTGAGGGTCAAGAAAAAAGAGAAAGATTCCCAAAGAGATGGACCGGCATAGTGACAGCAACAATGGGTTCAAACAAACAATTGTGGGATGGCACAGGATGTGACAGTGTTTTCTTCTGCTGCGCATAGGGTCACTATTGCACATAGGGTACCTAAATTTGCTGACCCATGGAACTAGAGTTGAGCACCTTCAGGTGCAGAATTATAGTGGAGTGTCCTTTGGACATTTTTTAGTGCCCCTAAAGAACTCTGTAAGGTGCTCTGGTAGCAATAGTGGCTAAGAATCAGGCTGCAAACCACAAGGTCAGCAGTTCAAAACTACCAGCTGTTCCACGGGAGAAAGATGAGGCTTTCTGCTCCCATAAAGATTTACAGCCTCGGAAACCCTGTACAGGGTTGCTATGAGTTGGAATCGATTCCACGGCACATAAACAACAACAAAGAACTTTGTAACATTGGTGGAACAAGGCAGAGGCCAGGCCAACGGCTGAGGGCCAGAGAGAGGCCTACCTAAGGTCATGGCTGAGAGGAGACTGTCCAGACCATAGAACAGTGCACTGAACATTTCTAACCCTACAGTGTAACCTGTTAACTTCTCCAATAAAGCCTCTAACTATTGAGTATGATGTCTGAGTTTTGTATGGTCACAGCAATGAATTATCAAACCCAGCTAAGTAGAGTGCTGTGGGAGGGATGGTTGGTGTCATATTTGGTTAAGAATGTATGTCTGATCTCAGCCCCATAGGAATCAACCTTGGTTGATGTGAAGTTTGATTTTCCTTCCCTACTTGGAGGCCCAACACCATCTTCCCACTTCCCACACCCCAATCCCTTTTTCTTGACAATGTCCAAAATAAATGAAAATAGAGATTCAGATATTTGTACAACAATTTTCATTACAGAATCATTCACAACAGCTAGCAGGTGGAAACAACTTGTGTCCATCAACAGAAGAATGGATAAACAAATTGTGGTAATAGATAAAATGGAGTCTTAGTTAACCATAAAGTGAAAGGACATTCTGAAATATGCTATAACATGATGAACTTGAAAACATGGTAAGAGAAATGTCAGACACCAAAGGATAAATGATGTATGTGATGTATGTAATTTTCACATAAGCAAATGTATAGTGACAAAAATAAATTTGAGATTACAGAGGGCTGCTATAGTAAGTTAATGCTGAAGAGTTAGAGAATTTCTGTGTGATGTAATAAAGCTTTGGAAATAAATGGTTGATGGTTGTACACTAATGAAAATTAGTATTACTGATTCATACACTTAAAAATAATTAAAATGGTACCCTTTATTCAATGAAAATACCTTTTTAAACAACATTAAAGACAACTATATACATCGCCTTCACTAGATGGAATACACATAAATCAAATTAACTACATCTGTGGGAAGAGATGGTGGAAAAGCCCAAACCAGGCTGAGGGGCAGACTGTGGAACAGACCTGAAGTTGAAGAAAATTAAAACAAGTCCATGAGAGCCAAAATATGGCCTTAAACACATTTCGCCTGAATTTAGAGATCATCTCAAGAACAGATTTGGTGCATTAGACACTAATGACTGAAAACTAGAGAGTTGTGTGATGACACCAAGAACAGCAAATAGAAAGAAAACAAAAGGTCATTCAGAAGACAATAAAGCAGGAAACGACCAAAATGGATGTCAGAAGAGACTCTGAAACTTGCTCTCCAGCATAGAGATGCTAAAGGGAATGGAAGAAACGAAGAAGTTGGAGCTAAACAGAAAATTTCAAAGGGCAACTCAAGAAAACAAAATCAAGTATTATAATGAAATGTGTTCAGACCTGGAGTTAGAGAACCAAAATTTAAGTCTCCACATGCAATGTGAAGCATTCCATGGGAAAAATATTAAAATGATGCAGAAAGCATCAAAAGAAGATGGAAGGAATACACAGAGTCACTGTACAAAAGTAATGGTTGATATTCAACCATTTCAAGGGATAGCATATGATCAAAAAACAATGGAACTGAAGGAAGAAGTCCAATATGCACTGAAGGCCCTATCAAAGAACCAGGTTCCAGGAATTGATGGAATAAAAATTGAAACTTTTCAACAAACTGCTACAACACTGGAGGTACTCATTCATCTATGCCAAGAAATTTGGAAGACAGCTATCAGGCCAGCTGATTGGAACACATCCATATTTATGCCCTTCCAAAGAGAGGTAACCCTACAGGTTGCAGAAGTCATTGGACAACACCAATATCATGTGCAAGCAAAATTTTGCTAAAGATAATTCAAAAACAGCTGTAACAGTACATTGACAGGGAACTGCCAGAAGTTCAAATTGGATTTAGAAGAGGGCATGGAATGAGGCTATCATGGCTGATTTTAGATGGATCTTGGCTAAAAGCAGAGAATAACAGAAAGATGTTTACTTGTGCTTAATTGATTATGCAAAGGTTTTCAGCTGTGTGGATCTTGACACTCCACAGACAACACTGTGACGAATGAGTATTCTGAAATGCTTAATTGTGCCAATGAGGAAGATTACATAGACCAAGAGACATTAATCTGAACAGAACATGGGACCACTGAATGGTTTAAAACAGGGAAAGGTGTGTGCTTGTGTCGTATTCTTTCACTCTACTTATTTAATCATACACTAAGCAAATAATCGGAGAAAATAGATTATATGAAAAACACAGTGTAAGATTCGAGAAAGAATCATTAACAACCTGTGATATGCAGATGATACAACTTTGCTTGCTGAAAGCAAAGAGTCCTTAAAAAACTTACTGATGAAGATCAAAGATCACAGCCTTTGGTATGGGTTGCACCTCAATGTAAAGAAAACAAAAATCCTCACCACTGGACCAGTAAATAACATCATGATAAATGGAGAGGAGAATGACGTCAAAGACTTCAGTTTGCTTGGCTCCTCTATCAACACTCATGGAAGCAACAGTCAAGAAACCACACTATGCATTTTATTAGTCAAATCTGCTGCACAAGACTTCTTTAAAGTGTTCAAGAGCAAAGATGTGCCTGACCTAAGCCATGGTATTTTCAATAACGTCATATGGATGTGAAAGTTTGACAATGTGTAAGGAAGACTGTAGAAGAATTGACACATCTGAGTTCTGATATTGGAGATGAATATTAAAGTGCCATGAACTGCTAGAACAAGAAGCAAACCTGTGTTGGAAGAAGTACAACTGGAATGCTTCTTAGAGGCCAGGATGGCAAGACGCCATCTCTCATACTTTGTACATATTATCAGGAGGGACCAGCCCCTGAATAAGGATACCTAGCTTGGTAAAGTGGAGGGTCATCAAAAAAGAGGAAGACTCCCAATTAGATGGATTGGCACAGTGGCAGCAGCAATGGGCTCAAGTGTAGCAATGATTGTGAGGATGGCTCAAGATTGGGCAGTGTTTCATTCTGTTGTGCATAAGGTCGCAATGAATCACAACAACTTGATGACACCTAACAAAAGCAACAACAACGAAATGTTGTTGTTGATAGATGCTGTTGAGCTGCCCCCAACTGATAGCAATGTTGTATAGGGTTTCCGAGGCTGTAAATCTTTGCAGAAGCAGAAAGTCTAGTCTTTTTTTCCATGGATAGGCTAGTGGGCTCGAATTGCCAATCTTGTGGTTCACATGGCAGTACTTATATTCTAGAGCTGCTGTGCTCGCAAGGCTGTATATATTTGAACACAGTACAAGAATAAAGAACAAATGAAACAGATGTGATTAATAAGGTCTGAGGCAATCCTGAGATTCTGTATATTTAAGGAGCTTTCCAGGATGTGGTTTACTGCTGGCCCAGGCTCAGAGCTGCAGGTTCCCTTGGAATAGGCACAGAGGTTATACACCTGAATTTTCTCTTTTCCTAGCCAGTAGAATTTTGAGAGCATATTCTTTTCAATATATTTTCTTTGTTGTTTTTGTTGTTAGGTGCCATCGAGTCAGTACTGACTCACAGAGACCCTATGCACAGCAGAAGAAAACACTGCCCGATCCTGGGCCAGCATCACTACTGTTGCCACGCTTGAGTCCACCGATGCTGCCATTTGGCCAATCCATCTTGTTGGGGGTCTCCCTCTTTTTCTCTGACCCTTCACCTTATCAAACATGATATCCTTCTCCAGCGAGTGGTCCCTCCAGACAACATGTCCAAAGTATGAGACATGAAGTTTGGCCATCCTGGCCTCCAAGGAGCACTCTGGATACACTTCTTCCAA
>NW_006408694.1:1213750-1236524 GCF_000296735.1 Chrysochloris asiatica
TTGATTTCTTGACTGCTGCTTCCATGAGTGTTGATAGTTGATCCAAGAAGAATGAAGTCCTTGACAACTTCAGTCTTTTCTCCATTGATAAGAATGTCCACACGCTTTTTCTCGTTTCTGGACATGTGCTGATATGGTCATCCATTTCTGTTTTTAGGGCATATTCAGTGGTTAGCTATGGCCTTAATACCTAGATGGGTGTGTGTTTTGGTATTTTTTATGCTTTCTGATTGCCTCCAGGTAGATGTGATTAAGAGATGGGCTTCCTTTTTCACACTTCCTCCTGAGGTAAACACAGAGGAAGGTAAACACAGAGGAAGGTGGTGGGAAGGTCTGGTATATTACAGGATAAAATAGACTGACTTAAATGGAGGGAAAAGTTAGTGGAATATAAGGTAACCACAACGGTGGGGTTGGGGTGGAGGTTTCGGGGGAGGTAGAGGTGGAGGGAGGCAACAGTAGAGCACAGGGTAAAGGCAAACACATCATGTTATGGGTGTTGGGGAGGGCAGTACAGAAGGGGGAGGAGGTGGAAGAAGAAGGTAGATAGGGGAACACTGAGACAGGTTTGCATGGGCTAAGTGGGACAGAGGTAAATAGTGATGCATGCTTAACCTTGGAACAACAGGGCTCTGTGATACAGGAATCTAGGCATAGTTTGAAGAAGGAAAATAATGCTTGGCTGTCTTATGAATACTGTTTTCCCTTGCCTACTATTGTAAAATAGACTTGAGTGTCTTGAGAAAGGAATGTCGGGAAACATGACTACAGAAAACTTGTAAGCCCATCTTCAGCCTATAACTGATTGGAAACCCTAAAAGAGTTTCTAGAACTTGCCCAGTGAAACAGGCCTCTTGTGGAGCCTTTGCAGAGTATAGGACTTTAGGTGGAATCCTGAGTCCCATCCAGAACCTTCTGAGGTGGGACATCCCCCCTAGAAAGGACAAGCAGAAAGGCCTGGAACAGCTAGAGCATCAAAAGATGCATCTTCAAAGAAAGATCATAGGAAAAACCCAAAACAAAAATATCAGTATGATAGGCTACTGCAAGAATAAGCAAGCTGTTCGTCAGGAAGTCATCAAGGCAAGCAATCAAGTTCCTTCAGGACAAACCACCCTCTAAGACTCCAAGGGAACACATGAGCAGACATGTAAGCTTGCTGGCGACCACACTGGTCCAATAGTGAATGGAAGATGGCGAAAGGCAGCAATGAAGAAATGGGTTGAGTTCAACCACAGTCCATTGACTCCCGTTGACCTGGAAATGAGAGAGAGAAGGGCTGGTTGGTCCAAAGTGCAGTGAGATCTGAAGACACTTGAGCCCATGGACAAGGACATTGCCACAGAGGGCTAGAGCTGAGAGTGAAGCATTCAGCTGATATGAAGTGAGGGGAGAGGCACAAGAACATCCAAACTTGCAGATTTTACCCATTTGACTTAGCTTTTATAGCTTGATAATCAAAACTCGACTAGATGAAGATAAAAACAAAACAAAACAATTTTTGATAAAGGAAACAAGGGTAAATTGTTACAATTTGATGAATCCACGCTATCTATACTCATGGAGGTAGTAACTAAATACCAACAGAGAGGGAAGGAATCTTCACACCAAGTATCAATGCTATCCCTTCTGTACACAGGGTAGATAGGGACGGGCAACTTAGACACTGGCTACCTAAAATGAGGTGGCGATAAAGGCATGAAGTGACTGGCTTACAAGGTATCAAGGGGGAGTTTAATTTCAGAGTGTGTGGGGGAAGAAACAGTTCCCACTGAATAGTTGTCATCTTGCCTAGATGATTCTGATAAAAGAGATGAAGATAAGATTCCTATGATTCAATAGTGAGTAATTGTTCTGGTAGCGTAGTGGTTACGAATCGGGCTGCGAACCTTAAGGTCAGCGGTTCGAAACTACCAGCCGCTCCGTGGGAGAAAGATGAGGCTTTCTACTCCCGTAAGGATTTACACCCTCGGAAACCCTGTACAGGGTCGCTATGGGTCGGAATCGACTCGACGGCACTTAACAACAACAACAATTGTTATCATGACTAATTGCAACTGCCACAATTGTAACGGTAGAAGTTTTGTAACAAAAATGGGGGAGCAGTTAATCTTACAGTCCAGTAACAAAGGACCTGAGGACCATCAAGGGAGAAGAGCACAAGCAGAATGAGAGATCTTATCCAGAGAAACAGCGACACCAGAGATGGAGGCAGAGATGGGGATATGGAGAAAGGGAGCAGATGAGGACTCTAGATTCGTGGGAAGAGAGGGACTAAGGGCTGGCAGCCAGGAGGCAGACTTGCAGAATGTGCCCTTTGGTGGTGTAAATTATAATATATGCTTGAGTGGTGGTTTTTTTTGTTTGTTTGTTTTTAAAGAACTAAAGTGAATATAGAGAAATACTGTTAACTGATGGTACATGGAGGAGAATGTAAGCACATTAAGAAACAAGTTGTATTATCTGCTGAATGTAAAACTGATGATCTGCCCTGTAAACTTACACACAAACCACAATAAAAACTTAAAGGAAAAAAAAAAAAAAGTAAGTGAGAGAGAAGGAAAAGAAGACAGGAAAGAAAGAATACATAATAAAAAATACAAGAAATGAAAAAAAAATTATCAACTCAAAAATTAATCTGCTATATTTGGTCAAATATTTAATTATGTCACCCCCAACATGAAGGCTGAAAGTCTGGTTGCCTTGGCAGGGCCAGACCAAACAATTTTGTGGGCCTTATTCAGTTCACAGGCTAGAGATTCCCACCCTCGTTTTACTTGAGCCAGGCAGAAATTATACAATGAAAGCATAAATCCAACAGAATTCCCTTCAGTTTCACATTTGAAGTATTAGTACCCAGGTTTGTTCTCTTGATGCCCTTGACTTCAGAATCTCACTTTTCCCTACCATTGTTGTTGTTACTGTTAATTGCCATCAAGTCACTTCCGATTCATAGCAACCCTGTATGGGGTTTCTGAGGAGTGGCTAGTGAGTTTGAACTGACCACCTTTCAGTTCAAATCAAACTTGTGTCCAGTGCTTATCCTACAGTGCCACACCAGGACTCCTCCTCCCTACCATTAGTAAGCATATTTCTGGGTCTACCCTTAGTAAGTGTATTGCATGTCTCCTTTTTTTAGTACATTCCCTTCTGTAATGACATGCTTTCTTGTCACCCTCTAGATGTTGACTTCCTGTAATAACACAGAATCCTCACAGGCCCCATTGCCGCCCTCAGTTAGTTACAAGTCGACCCTAAAAACTGACCATTTTCACAACTTGACATTTGCCTTCATTGCCCCTAAAACAAACTTATTTAACCACCAACCAGCTCAAACTTCTATTTAAGCTTTACTGTGATTTATTTTGTACAAAATTTGCACACAATTTTAAAAAGTTTGTATAAAATATTCTATTATCTTTTCATTCCACTTTCCCACAAACTTTGTGAAGCCCCTCAAATTCCCTGGGTGGTATAAAGGTTAACACACTCCATGCTTAAATGAGGTCGTTCCAAAGAAAGGCCTGACAATTACTTCTGAAAAAGCAATTATTGAAAACTCTATGGAGAACAGTTAGATTCTGACACACATGAAGGTCATCATGAGTCAGAAACAACTCCATGGCAACTGGTCATTTTTATTTTATAATGAGTGTCAGTACAACTTTCCACTCCTACTTCTAAGAATTAAAAACTTACCATCTAATTATGGAATGGAGTACTGGTGTGGTGCTGAGTTAATGATGAGAAGAAACAGCTGCAAACACCCATTACTAATTGTAATGCAGAATGTATGAAGTATGAATTTGGGAAAATTGGAAGTCATCAAAAATGGAGCAGAATACATAAAGATCGATATAACAGACATTAGTGAGTTGAAATAGACTGGTATTGGCATTCTGAATCAGACATCACATGGTTTACTATGCCAGGAACAACCAATGATTCAAAAAGAGAACTTCAAGATTTACCTTGAAGTATACTGCTGTCTGAGATAGTATTATATTCATACACTTAGAAGGAAGACCAGTTAATATGACTATTATTGAAATTGATGTACCAACCACTAATCCAAAAAGGATCAAACTGAAGGATTCTACCAACGTCTTCAATCTGAAATTGATCAAACATGGAATCAAGATGCACTGATAATTATTGGTGACTGGAATGCAAAACTTGGAAACAAAGAGGAAGGATCAGTAGTTGGGAAAAATATGGTCTGTGTAACAGAAATGATGCTGGAGGTCCTATGATAGAATTTTGCAAGACCAATAACTTATTCATTGCAAGTACCTTTTTCCAACAACATAAATGGTGACTATACATGTGGACCACACTAGATAGGATATACAGAAATAAAACTGACTAAATTTGGGGGAAGAAACAATGGAAAAACTCAGTATCATCAGCCAAAATAAGACCAGGAAGTGACTGTGGAACAGATCATCAATTATTCATATATAAGTTCAGGCTGAAGTTAAAGAAAATGACAAGTACATGAGATTCAAAATACAACCTTGAGTATATCCTACCTGAATTTAAAGACTTATCTCAAGAACAGATACAATGCATTGAACACTAAAGACCTAAGACCAGAAGAACTGTGGGATGACATCAAAAACATCATACATGAAGAAAGCAATATGTCATGAAAAAGACAAGAAAAGGTCAAAACAAATATCAGAATAGACTCAGAAATGTATTCTTCAAGTAGAGAAGATTAAACGACTGGAAGAAATGAGAAAATAAAAGATTTCAAAGAACAATTCAAAAAGACAAAATAAAGTATTATAATGAAATGTGCAAAGACCTGGAGTTAGAACACCAAAAAGGAAGAACATGCTCAGCATTTCTCAAGCTGAATAAACAGAAGGAAAAATTCAAGCCTCAATTTGCAAGACTGAAGAATTCTATTGGCAACATATTGAATGACATAGGATTACAAAAATAAAATGGAAGGAATGCAAAATCACTGTACTTAAAAAATATTGATGTTCAGCCATATCAAGAGGTAGCCTATGATCAAGAACCGATGGTATTGAAGTCCAAGTGACAAACAAGACACCAGAAAATGATGGAATATAAACTGAAATGTTTAAACTAATTGATGCAGTGCTGGAAGCACTCATCTATGTCAAGAAGTTTAAAAGGCAACTACCTGGCCAACTTATTGGGAGAGATTTATATTTGTGCCTATTCCAAAGAAAGGTGACCCAGTGGAATGTGAAAAACATAAAGTAATATCACATATGTTGTTGTTGTTGTTAAGTGCCGTCGAGTCAGTTCTGACCCATAGCGACCCTGTACAGGGTTTCCAAGGGTGTAAATCTTTAGGGAGTAGAAAGCCTCATCTTTCTCCCGCGGAGCGGCTGGTAGTTTCGAACTGCTGACCTTAAGGTTCGCAGCCCGATTCGTAACCACTACGCTACCAGAGCTCCTTATATCACATATAAGAAATATTATTAATTTTTAATAATATTTAATTAAATATTTTACTTATGGATTATTGATACAGTGGCAGCAGCAATGGGCTTAAATATTACAACCAATGGGCACAGGACCAGAAAGTTTCATTCTGTTATGAATAGGGTCTCCATGAGTCAGAATCAACTGAACGGCATCTAAAAACAAGAATCTCCTAGGAGTAGATCAATACACTGTTACTCAATGATAGTTCTTGAGGCTACAGACATACTTCCTTAATTGAACCTTCATATTTTCGCCCCCACTGAAAGGTCAGTAGTCCGAACACTGCAGCTTCTCCACAGGAGAAAATGTACCAGTTGACTTCTGTTCAGACTTAGAGAAACACTATGGACAGTTCTACTCTATCCTAAAGGGTCACGATGAGTCAGAATCAACTTGAGAGTAATGCATGTTACTCATTTGATTACAACAGTTATTCTGAAGTAAGGTGGATCTTGTATCCTTAGATAATTATAACTGTTGATTACTTTTCATAAGTAGAAACACAATATGTTGCTGTTTTTAGGTGCTGACACTGCCTGGTGCTGCACCATCCTTACAATTGTTATGTTTGAGCCCACTGCTACTACCACTGTGTCAATCCATCTCATTGGGGTCTTCCTCTTTTGAATGATCCTCCACTTTACTGAGCATGATGTCTTCCTCCAGGGACCGGTCCCTCCTGATAACATGTCCAAAGTATTAGACACAAAATCTTGGATTTCCAACACAGATTTCTTTGTTCTTTTGGCAGTCCTGGGTGCTTTTAATATTCCTCACCAATACCATAATTCAAATGTACTAATTATTCATTGTCCAATTTACACATGCATATGAGGCAATTAAAAATATCATGGCTAGGGTCAGGTGCGCTTTAGTCCTCAAACTGATTATCTTTGCTTTTGAATAGTTTAAAAGGTTAATTCGCAGATATGCCTAATGCAATGCATCATTTCCTGTCTGCTGCTTCCATGAGTGTTGATTGTAGATGGAAGCAAAATGAATTTTTGACACTTTAATCTTTTCTCCATTTGTCATATTATTTATTGGTCCAGGGGTGAGGATTTTTGTTCTCTTTAGATTGAGGTGCAATCTTTACTAAAGGCTATAGTACTTGATTTTTATCAGTAAGTATTTTAAGGCCTCTTTGCTTCCAGCAAGCAATGTTGTATTATCTGTATATCACAGGTTAATGAGTGAGTCTTCCTCCAATCCTGATATCATGTTTTTCATCATATAATCCAGCTTCTTGGATTATTTGCTCAGTACACAGACTGAATAAGTATGATGAAAAGATTCAACCCTGGCACACACCTTTCATTATTTTAAACCATTCAATATCTCCTTAAGTGTTCTGGAATACCATTCTTCACAATGGTATCCATATCTTATCACCAAAAGCATTTTCATAAATAAAGCGCAAGTAAACACCTTTCTGGTATTCTCTGCTTTCAGCCAAGAGCCATTTGATGTCAGCAATGATATCCCTAGTCCTACATCCTTTTCTGAATCTAATATGAGGGAACTACAAAAGTTCCTGGAAAGTGTTCATTCTCTTACAATTCCATTTTTCCACATACTGTTTGCAGCTCCCTCATATGTATGCAGTGCTTTCATTAGGAAGATACTAAGTTCCCACTCTTGTCAAGAACTCAATTTTACACACACACACACACACACATAACCTACCCACACACCACATCAGGAAAAATCCCATAGGATACCTGTGACTACTACTCTTAATAACAGTTGCATCCCTGAAAATAGTAAACCTGATGCACGTACTTGCTAATTTACCATAACAGATCTAAGTATTGTAAAATGCTTTGGAGAGTTGTCTGGAATTGACCTACATTTTTAAACAGTATTGATTTTAATTTTATTTTTGCAAAACAAGAAATTAATAACCTACACGAACAAAGCTATCAAACCAAAAAAGTGTTTACAAATTCTTGTTTCACCATCCCTGAAGGCTCATGACCTCACATTTCCTAATACACTGATATTATGACTGTCATGAGTTAATCATGGGAGTCCTGGTATGGCAATGCAGGGTAATGCACTGGACCACAAGGTTGGTTTGAACCACAAAGTCAGTGGTTCGAGCTCACCAGCTGCTCCTCAGAAACCCTATACAGCATTGCTATGAGTTGGACCTGACTCCGTAACAACAACAACAAACATGGGAATTGGGAAACCATTGTGCTACTGCTTCAATTGCTACCATTGTTTGGATTGTTAACTCTGTAACTGGAAAGAAAAAAAAAAAAAAAAAAGAGCTGGAAAAAGCAGATTTTATTCATGGTTATTATCTGAACTGAAAAATGTGAAAGTCAGATGGCTTTTTTACATGGATGAAATCCCCTAGATTGATGGCTTGGAAAGTTAGCCTTATCCATAAATTGAGTGTACTTGATGGGAAGTCAAACCAAAGTCATTTTGAGTCTTGTTTAGAGTCATGGTCACTGCTGTTGGTGTTAAGTTCTGACTCACAGCGACTCTGTATAGGGCTTCTGAGGAATAGCTGGTAAGTGTGAACCACTGACCTTGCAGTTCAAAATGACTTTGAGGTCAAGTGCTTATCCTATAGCACCATACCAGGCCTACGTGGTCAATGCAGATCCTACTTTTTCTATATGTTCATGATTTGCTGTTTGACTAGTCTTTCTCCCACCCCATTCCCTGCCCACAGATGTTTGTATAAAAAAATTCCCAACAGATAAACATGCCATGTATACAAATTAAACAAAAAAATGATTCAAACAGCCTACTTAATCACAGAGATGAGAAAATATTTTGACTTATTTAATTTAGTTCATTTTGAAATGTTAAGTGCCACTGAGTCAGTTCCAACTCAGAGCAACCCTGCAGAGGGTTTCCAAGGAACAGATGGTGGGTATGAACCACCAATCTTGTGGTTAGCAGTTCAGTGCTTATCCTATAGTGCCACAGCAAGACTTAAGAATCATGGAAATGAGAAAATACTTTGACTTACCTAGTTCAGATAATTTTGAAATAAATCCTTATATTTTCTTGAAATGTAAAAATCGGAACTATCAGCCTGGGGTTGAAAACTGCTCAGGTTTGTGATGAATCTTTAACATCCCAGGAATCCAAGCAATTCCCATCCAGGAGAGGTTAATGCAATGCTATCTCCTTCTAGAAGATTGTAACACATTTCATGTGTTTAACCAGTACAGTTTCCTTCAAGTGTCTCAGTAAAACTGTGCACTATAGGGTTTTCAATGGTTGACTTTGGGGGTAAGTTGACCTGTCTCCTGAGGCACCTATGGGTGGACCTGAATCTCCAAACTTTCAGTTCACAACGAGAAGCATTAACCATTTATGTCATCCAGTGACTTGTTAACAGGTACAGGCCTGGATAGCTGCATAGAATTCAACTTCATATTAAATCAGTGACTGCGCAATCCAGAATAGATCTTTATTTAAAAGCAAACCTAACTCTAAAAACATCCTTCTCATTGACATAATTCTTTCTAAGCCTGTGAAACATTGCTCCATTTTCTAATCACAGCCCTTTCCTAGTCTATATGGTATATATATATATATATCGTAGATTTAGTGATATGAGCACATTCAAACTCTCTTTCAAATTATTTAAATATGTTTTAATGAAAAAGGTCTTATTTCATTATAATTAGTTGGCCAGGTAGCTATCTTCTAATTTCTTGGCATAGATGAATGAGTATTACACATCTGTGTGCTGAGATAATGCAATTAGAAATCTGTCAATTCCTGGAGACTTCTTTTTTTTTTTAATCACCAATGCCTTAAATGTAGCTTTGACTTCTTCTTTCAGAACCATCAGTTCTGCATTATACATGTTGTTGCTGTTAAGTGCTGTGGAGTGGGTTCCTACTAATAGTGAGCCTTTATAGGCTTTCTGAGGAGCAGCTGTAGGTTTAAACCAGTGACTTTGTCATTAGCAGTTCAGTGCTTATCCTACAGCACCATACCAGAATTCATTATATATACACTACCCCCTGAAACAGCATATTGTCTACCAATTATCTTTGGTAAAATGACTCTGTGTACTTCTTCCATATTCTTTTGATGCTTCCTGCATTAATCAGTACTTTGCCCATAGAATTCTCAAGGCTTGATGTTTTCCCTCAGTTCTTTCAGCTTGAAAAATGTTGAGTATGGTCCTCCCTTTTGATTGTCTGTCTCCAGGTCTTTGTACATTTCATTGCAATACTTTCTCTTTTTGAGCTACCCTTTGAATTTTTGTTTAGTTCTTTTACTTCATTATTTCCAGAGTTTGTTTTAGCTACTACATATTCAAAAGCAAGTTTGAGTCTCTTCTGAATTCAGGTGGGCTATACTCAAGATCATACTTTGACTCCTGTGCACTTGTTTTAATTTTTTCAGCTTCAACTTGAACTATCAATAGTCTGTTTTCACTGGACCCCTGGCTTTGTTCTGACTCCTGATTTTGAGCTTCTTCGTCATCTCTTTCCACAGATATCGTTGATTTGATTCCTGTGTATTCCATGTGGTGAGGTTAATTTTGACCCTACACAACAGGCAGAACTGCTCCTTCAGGTTTCTGAGATTATAAACCTTTGCCAGAGCTAATAGCCTCATCTTTCTCCTTATCCACATACATAGTCATCATTTAGGATGCTGAAAAGAGGTATTTCCAATAGACAGATAAAAACTCTGCCATGCAATCACTGGCATGGTTTCTATCACCAAAGCCTTTTTTTCCAACTACTTATCCTCGTTGCTTTTAACTTTTACACTCAAATTACCACAAATTACCAATGTAACTTGACTGTTTGATCAACTTCAGACTGCAGAAGTTGATAAAAAAACAAAACACAATTAAAAAAACCTTCAACTTATTCATCTTTTGCATTAGTGGTTGGTACATAAATTTGAATGGCAGTCATATTAACTGTTGTTCATTGTAAGCATATGGGTATCATCTTCTCATCGACAGCAGTGTACTTTAGGATAGATCTTGAAATGTGTGTTTTTTTGACAATGAATGTAATGTCATTCTTTTTCAATTTGTCATTTCCAGAATACTAGACCCTGATTATCCAATTTTAAATGGCCAGTACCAGTTAATTTCAGCTCAAAAATGCCTAGAATATTTATCTTCAAGTGTACCATTTCATTTTTGACAACTTTCAATTTTCTTATATTCATACTTTGTACAATCCACATTATGACTACTAATGGATAATTTCAGCTGTTTCTTTTCATTTTGTGTCATGTTACATCAACAAATGAAGGTCCTGAAAACTT
Organism: Chrysochloris asiatica; assembly: GCF_000296735.1. Classification (NCBI taxonomy): domain Eukaryota; kingdom Metazoa; phylum Chordata; class Mammalia; order Afrosoricida; family Chrysochloridae; genus Chrysochloris; species Chrysochloris asiatica. Next base: position 1,224,494 of record NW_006408694.1, read on the forward strand.
TACTGATCCACATGACTAATAAGTCAACTCTATTTTGAGGTTACAGCTCTTCCCCAGTCATATTTTGAGTTCTTTCCCACCTGAGGAGCTCATCTCTGGCACTATATCAGACAATGTTCCACTGCAATTCCTAAGGTTTTCAGTGGCCAGTTTTTTAGGAGTAGATCACTAGGTCCATCTGTCTTATTTTAGAAGCTCCACTGAAAGCTGTTCACCATGGTTCACACTGATAGCACAGCTTCCAGCATCACAACACACAAGCCACCATAGTACAACAAACTGACAGATGAGCGGTGTGGAAGCAGATAACCAAGTCTTTCTCCTATGGAGACACTAGATGAGTTAAGACTGCCAACTTTGCAGTTAGTAGCCAAACATTAAACCACTATACCACCAAAGCTCCTTGCATAGAAAAATAGAAGCTCGGACTTCCCAAAACAAATCCACTGCTGTCTAGTCAATTCCACCTCATAGCAACACTACAGAACACAGTAGAACTGTCTCATACGGTTCCCAAGGCTATAAATCTGTACAGAAAAAAAGTTCCACATCTTTTTTCTTTTGGCACAGCTGGTAGGTTCAAACCTCTGACCCACTTGACTAGCAGATACGCATTTTAACCACTGCACCATCAGGGCTCAGAAACACCAAAGAGTGTTAACTGGAAAACATCCCAAAGCTTCCACAGTCTGATTGTCCTATCAGTAAAAGGAGGAACGCAAGTCTGTACTTCTAGATTAATCATTTAAAAAAATTTTAGCATAATTTTCCTAATACTAGTAATCTAAAAGAGAGCTGTCTTATTCTTCATAAATAACTTTGCACCTTTTCTGATGTACTAAGCCACTGTTGTTGTTGTTGTTAAGTGCCAAGGAGTCGGTTCCAACTCACAGCAACCCTGTACAGGGTTTCCGAGGCTGTAAATCTTTACAGGAACAGAAAGCCTCATCTTTCTCCCGTGGATCAGCTGGTAGTTTTGAACTGCTGACCTTAAGGTTCGCATCCCGATTCGTAACCACTATGCTACCAGAGCTCAGCCATTAGAAACACAAAACTCCAACCAAGTAGCAAATTAAACTACGCTCTTATAAAGAAGAAAGGATAACACTTGAGTTTCATTCCGAGATCAGCAAATATTCACTAGGGAAGTATTCATGTATATACCCTACAGTAGTTTCAAGACTCATTGGCAATGATCTCCCTTCCTGGCCAATATACCATAAGTAGCCAATAGTGGTTAAGAGTCAGGCTGCTAACTTCAAAGTCAGCAATTCAAAACAACCAGTCGTTTCAGGGGAGAAAGATGAGGGTTTCTGCTTCCACAAAGATTTGCAGCCTCAGAAACCCTATGCAGGGTTGCTATGAGTCGGAACTGACTCCACAGCACACAACCACCACCAGGCAATGAAACCATCATATGGCTGGTTTGGGGTCACCTGGTGTGGTTGCCAGAATTATGCAACACCATTCAAGAATTTTTGAGAATTATTCCTTTTGAGAGTTACTAAATGTGACTTTTCCTGGAATCCAAAAAAAATTTAGAACTCTTTTTTAAGACAATGCAACCTTCTTTAATGGCAGAATGACAATAGGCAATATATTGAGTTAATATATACAGTATAGTGGCTAACACAGTAATATATAACAATACAGTAGGTTAAAACAGTTGCCAATTACTAAGAATCTCCAGACAGCCTTTCTCTTCCTGTGAAGCATGATGAAAATATCTGAGGAGACAAGACTGTACTACCCTGGAACACCCATGTCTAGCATCATAAATCATTTCATATTTGAGAATGAAGAAGAATAACAAATCCAATTCTAATTCTAGTCTTCCTTTTGAATGTCTAGTTATTGTACTACTCTGTACAAATTTCCAAATCACGTTTAAAAAAAACACAACTGTTAATCAGATTAGTCCATGAGTCCATGTAAAGGGAAATTATTCGGTGCCCAGTGTTACTTAAATTCATAAATAGACTATCTTATTCAAACTGTAAAATATAGAACACATTCATTCAATACAGAGTTGTGAACTTGGATATTCAAACTTAAAAGAATTTTGTGTACTTGACTTAGCAAAGACTTTCAAAGCCACTAACTCAATGATGTGCAAGTACTGCTACTATTCAAAACTGATAGTATATATTTGTAAAGATACTGCGTTCAATTGCCTTGTGAAAGTCGTCTGCAATTTTGTTGAGAAGCAATAAACTGTACAGAAAACAGTGCCTTGTTCATGTGACTAGAAACCAATTACAGCCTTTGCACTGATTTTTACAAAGGTTCTGAAACAGGTACATACACCACATATATTTATGCATTAATTATCCTAACTTACACAAAAACCCAAGCAATGCACAGACACTATGTGGCTGTGTCAGAGTTATAACTATCAGGTAACTCAGAAGTCAAAATATTAATCCCAGCACTCAGGGTTGGTGTACGCATTTGCGATGTTTCTGAGAAAAGTCTGGGTCCATAAAACAATGATTAGATTTTAAAATGACATAATGGCAGTATTTCAAGTAAACTCCCTCAACTACCTTTACCCACCAAAAGCACAGCCAGGTCCACTATGTCTGGAAAAGCATATAATGATGGAAATTTTCAGAGTCATAAAACTTTCAGGACTGGAAGATGGTTTTTCAATTCAACCATCCACATGATAGTCCCTCTACCACATCTTTGCCTTTAAGTTTCCAAACTAGGCATAAACATCTCTAGTGATGAGGAACTCTCTGCCTTTAAGGTAGCTTAGTATTCTCAGCATTGTGGGTTACACATTGGGCTGCTAACTGAAAGGTCAGTAGTTCGAATCCACCATCTGATCTGTGGGAGAATGTGGAGGATTTCTGATCCTATAAAAATTTACAGCCTGGTGTGGTGCTGTGGGTTAATGCGCCAGACTGCAAAGCCATTTGAACTACAAGGTCGGTGGTTCAAGCTCACCAGCTGCTCCTCGGAAACCCTATACAGGATCGCTATGGGTTGGAATCGACTCTATGGCACTTAACAACAACAAAGCCCTATGGCACTGTGGAATAATGCATTGAACCAAAAGGTTGGTTTGAACCGCAAGGTCAACAGTTCAAATTCACCAGCAGCTCCTCAGAAAACCTATACAAGGTTGCTATAAGTCGGAACCGACTTGACAACACTTAACCACAACAAGCCCTGAACAGGGTCACTCTAAGTCAGAACTAACTTGGTGGCACACAGCAGCAGAAGCAGTGATCTTTGGATTTGGATCTTTGGCTCTCTGGCCCCTTAAATAATTCAAAATCTCTTCATGTAGTTCTCGATTTTGTCCTGAGGACCCATGGAAAAGTCCAATGGCACTTGCACATCATAGTTGTTAAGTGCCGTTGAGTTGGTTCTGAATCATAGAGACCCTATGAACAACAGAATAAAACATTCCCAGGTCCTGCATCATCCTCAATTCCTGCTACACTTCAGCCCATTGTTGCTGCCATTGTGCCAACCTATCTAATTAGGGGTCTCCTTCGTTTACCCTGACCCTCCATTTTACCAAGCATGATGTCCTTCTCCAGGTACTGATCTATACTGAAAATATGTCAGAAGTATGAGAGATGAAGTCTGGCCATCTTAGCTTCTAAGGAGCATTCTGGTTCTTCTTCCAACACAGATTTATTTGTTCTTTGGGAAGTCCATGGTACCTTTAACATTCTTCTCTAACACCACAACTCAAATGCATCATAGTCTTCATCATTCATTGTCCAACTTTCACATGCATATGAGGCTACTGAAAATACCATGGCTTGGGTCAGGCTTACTTTAGTTCTCAAATTGACATCTTTGCTCTTGAACACTTAGATGAGGTCTTGCACATTACAGTAATTTTCCATAATTCAGTAGTTATGAGACAGACCTCAAGTTTTCAGACTTCTCTTGTACCTAGCCATCCTTTGTCCCATCAATCATTATGCTACTTTTCCCCCTTCAAATTGGTATTGAATTTTATTCTGGATCGTGCTCAGAACTGTGATCCAAGGAGAAAACTATTTACACTTCTTTATGCTTTAATTTACATATATGCAAAATAGAGTGCTGCCTCAAAATATTTTTATGAGAATCAAATAAGGAAGGAAAGATGGAAGATCTCTGGAAATTTTTAAGTCCTATAGAAATACGAGTCATGGTGTGGCACAGTAGGACAGACACTGGACTATTAACCACAAATTTGGTGGTTCAAACCTACCAGCCACTCCTTGGAAAACCAATATAGCATTGCTATGAGCCGGAACTGACTTGACAGCACTTAACAACAACACAGAAATATGAGGAAGACATTTGTATGGACAAGGAAACCTAAATTTCAATAAGGTGAAGGCCAGTGCATCTTACAGAAAATCTCTTCAAAAAGTAACACAAAATAAAATTTTTGCTAAGAATTAACTTTTGAACAACGACCCTGTTTTTCTGGAAAACAACTCTTCTACTTTGTTGTGCCTATGGATGCACCTCAATTACAAACAAACTCAATTTCTTTGAAGTCAACTAATTCCATTATTATAGGAGCCACAGCTCAGAGAGGAACTGATGACATATTTCAATTCCTACCTTTCCTATGGATAAAACAATGTTTTAATACTCATCAACCCCCAAATAATTCTTCAGTGGTTCCTTAATGCCTTCAAAATAAAATCTAAATTATTTTCATTATCTTACCAACGAATTCTCCATCCTTAGCTGCTCTCCCTCCCTCATTCTATGTCCAAAGCACACACTTAGCTGCTTTGCCCCCTTTCTTGTCCTTTTACCTCAGTGTGTATGCTTGTCTGGAAGTCTCTACAGTCAAAGCTTCACTTGATACAGAAGGCAGATTTTCATCCTTCAAACCTTTATTCAAACGTCCCAAAGTGGTTCTAGTTTCCTATTTCTATCATTGTATTTGTAATTGTCTGTTTACTTTGCTGTTCTCTTACCCAACAGCAGATTCCTTGAAAGAAAATGTGACTTATACATCTTAGGATAACTGCTGACTAGTACAGTGCCTTACAAGAGTATACACAATACGTATCAAATAATTGAACATTCACTGAGAGGGAACACCAAATGGTACCAGTCTTACTTGACATTGATCAAAATTTAAGATGATCTCAGGATCAAAAAGTACTTTCTCAATAGTTAAAATATAATTCTATGTCTCTAGAACCTCTTGATTACTTGCAAAAGTAGTTTTTGCGTTTTCATCTATACTACTTCATTCAATCCTACTAGCCACTCCTTGTATAAGGAGCTCTGGTAGCGTAGTGGTTACAAATCTGGCTGCAAACCGGAAGGTCAGCAGTTAGAAACTATCAGCTGTTCCGCGGGAGAAAGATGAGGCTTTCTGCTCCAGTAAAGATTTACAGCCTTGGAAACCCTGTACAGGGTCGCTGTGAGTCGAAATCGACTCTACGGCACATAACAACAACAACTCCTTGTATAAGGAGGGGTTCGTTATGAGTTGAAACTGAGGGCACTTGACAACAACAGTTTCTTTAATCATGAATGCCAACTACAATATCATGCTACTCAACTAAAATTCACAGCAAAAGTCTCAGCATGGCCAAATGGTGTAATAAGAGAAACACTGATTTTAAGAGTCATTTGATTTGGGTTCAAATCTCTGTTCTGCCTGCCACTTACTCATTTGTGTATTAATGGAAAGATCTATCTAAATTGCAGTGCCCTCTCACACTTTGCCAAGCCCAGTGAAGGCAAAACTGACATTACTGTCATTATTATCTAATTAGTGATGTGGAAATAGCCAGTGGAGCCAGAAAGGTGTAGACTTTAGGATTGGATAGGCCTGGTTTTGAATGCTAGCTACATCACAAAATAGGTAAGTAACCTGGGCCAGTCACTTAACCTCTCTAAATCAGTATTCTAAGATATGTACAAGTATTAATAATTTTCTCTGTCTTGTTGTTGTTGTTGTTGTTAGGTATCTTTGAATAGGTTCTAAACCATAGTCACCCTGTATAGGGTTTCCAAGGCTGTAAATCTTTACAGGAGCAAAAAGCCTTATCTTTTTCCCATGGAGCAGCTGGCAGGTTTGAACTGCCAACCTTGCAGCTATTAGTCCAGTGCTTATCCTACAGTGCCACCAGCACACCTCTTAGGCTATTATAAAAATTAAATGAGGAGTATAAAAACATTTGTAGAATTTAAAGTTCTGTACAAAATACAGCCATTTAGCCAGGTTTAAGAATGGAACAGAAATTTTCTTAGAGGCCTTTGTGTGTCACATTATTACAAGAATATTTAATAAGTCTGCTTTTTAAAACAGTTGCTGACAATTGGGCATTACTTGGTAAAGACTCTGAGTAGTTCTAATGTAGAGATCTGTTTAACTTTCTTTATCCTTCACCCTATTTGAACATGGAACACACATTAATACCTGTGGAATACCTGTTCTTTCCTTACAAGGGAAAGTGGTCCTATGGTCTGGTATGAGAGCAGGACAAGGTGCAGTTTCAGTACACCTTTCCCATAAGACTCTCACAATAGAGACTCGCAGACAAAATACCAAGAAAGTAAAAAGAATAAAATATAGCCCATTCTGTCATCCATGGAAATACTCTTTACATTTTGCATATTTTCTTGAAAAAAAAACAAATATACATGTGTATATATGTTTAGACGATATTGACCAAGAATGCTAATTTACAAATTCTGAAGGAAAGATCCCTTTACAAAACTAAAGATTACATGGATGAAATAAACACTCTTATTAGGAATTGGTGATTCTCACTGGTTAAATGGGAGTCAGTAATTTCTGGATTCCTATGTAAAGAACAAGAATAAAAAAGTACGTTTCCACATTTATTCACAAGCACCCTTTCTTTAAAAGTCACAATTGCTCTTTTCACATGGTAGCAAAAGTTCACTTCATTATTTCAAATGGCTCTTTCCCAACATCACCTCCTGTGACTTAAAAATGAAAAACTGCCATTAATTTCCATTAATAAAAACTGAGAAATTAATGGACTAATAGCTGCAAGGTTGGCAATTCAAACCTGCCAGCTGCTCCATGGGAAAAACCTTAATTAAAATGAATATGTATCATTGTTTTTCAACAGTTACATTTGTAATAAATGTATAAATACATGCAACTCTTGCCCACAATGCTTCAAATAGCTACTACCTAACAAGCAAACACACTGAAGTTATTTCTAAAAATTTTATCTAAAAACATCTTTTAGAATTTAGCCCTCACTTAAAGTAACTGTGATTTTAAGAAATACAATGAATAGTTTCCAGCCTAGCTTTGCTGCCATTGTTAAGTGCTATTGAGTCATTTCCGACTCATAGCGACTGTGTATAGGGTTTCCGAGGAGTAGCTGGTGAGTTTGAACCGCTGACTTTTGTGCTTCAAATCAACCTTGAGGTTGAGTGCTGATTCTACTGCGCTACAGTGATCTCAGATAGAAGCATGTTAAAGTATAAATAATGACCTAGTTGCTTTGAACCAGTTGGTTCCCTGGTGTTTCTATAATATTCATGTACAAGACAGTAAAAAGAAGAGGCAGAGGGATGCTCCTCACTTAAAAAAATCACAGTGCTTTAATACAATCCTCTGATTTGTACCAATAAGCTGAAGAATCACATTTCATCAGTTTATTAACAAAAATGTATCTACCCCTAAAGTTCTATTCATATTTTCTACACTTAGAAAAGATGGATCGTTTCAGAATATATTTGAGTATTAAATTCCACAAGCTTTCTGATCCATTTTCAATTAGGCTAAATTTTTTTCTAAAATCATACAGAAAAAAATGAAGCTGACTATTGTTAGATGGCGGTAGTGCTGGTGGCACTGTAGGGTAAACAGTGGATTGGTAAGTACAAGGTCAGTACTCCAGACCTACCAGCCACTCCGCTGTCTGCTCCCATAAAGATTTACAGCCTCCGAAATCCTATGTTGTTGTTGTTAAATGCCATCGAGTCGATTCTGACCCACAGCAACCCTGTATAGAGTTTCCGAGGAGCAGCCGGTGAGCCTATACAGGGCTGCTATTTGTCTGAACTGACTTGACAGCACCTAACAACAACAACCAGTTCTTAGATAATGCTTCTCTCATGTCATCCCTTCAATCTCCAAGTATCTTTACCAAAATTCAAGAATGGTTAGTTGCTTGCTATCCTGCATAGGGTTTCCAAGGCTTTTGAAAAACTTTGCAGTAGCTGTAAACCTCATCTTTCTCCTATAGAGCAGCTGGTGGGCTCAAACCACCAACTTGTTGTTCACAGTCCAGTGCTTATCCTTCAGAGCCACTTTGCTCCCAAGAATGGTTCTGAATATGCAGACATATTTCCAAACATAATACTCCCTCCCAAATGACCATGAGCTATCTATTTGAAAAAAAATTCAAAGCCTCTAAGGACAACAGTGCTTCCCTTGTTATTATTAAATACCTTGGAGCCCATTCTGACTCACAGTGACCCTGCACATGGTTTCCGAGGCTGCAAATCTTTACAGGAGCAGAAAGCTTCATCTTTCTCCCGCGGAACTGCTGACTCTGAGATTAGCAGCGCGATTCATAATCACTATGCTACCAGAGCTCCTTGTGCTTTCCCTTAGAGAAACATTTAACAGGATATTAACAAAAAGGACCACAGTTTCTCCACGGCTTTCCCTTAGAGAAACATTTAACAGGATATTAACAAAAATGACCACGGCTTGGGTCAGTTAATGTATCTGTCTAATACAACCTGTGGTTTCCCTTCTAGATCCAATTCTTATCCTTTTATCCTTCCACCTCTGTGGAAGATTCTCTGTATGTCCACTTAACCCAGTGGCTGTGCTCTCACAGAATGATTTTAAACCCTTTTCTTTCCAGTTTATCATTCTCAGTATTTTCCTTCCTAAGAAACCAAAACATAACTTTTTTTAATTGGGAAAAGGTTTGATTTAGGAGATCTAATCAACACAACTATAATTACAATTACTTTTTAGCTCACAGAATGTGATATCAGATTTTTTTACAGAAAATATCAGTCTGCTGGGAACACAAATCGTTTTTCAGTCAATTGAATTCAGAAGTAGTTTCACTATTTATATAAATTTAGAAACTTGAACAACAACAAAAAAACTTTAAGTTGACTGCAAATAAGTTATTTCTGAGTCTAAAATTATCAAATGGAATGCTAAGCCCCATTTACTACAACAAAACTGACTTTAAAACTGATTTAAAAAAAAAAAAAAAAAAGCAGCCTAGCCACTAAACAATTTCAGTAATTAAGTAAGCTTAATGACTTTAATTTCATTCAAGCTCTTCATCAAACTGGAAGAAGAGAATTCAGCTGTTAGTCTTGGCAATGGTCATCCATTGGAAACATGACTCACATTTCAGTGATATTTCAAAACATCCTTTTGAGTATAAAATGTAGAGGTTTCCAACACTAGTGTCTAACCTGCTTATCATATATCATTTCCCACAAAGTATTAACTTGAAAAAACTGGTTTCACAATTTGAAAAGTCGATGTCTACACAAATGCTTACCCTGCTTTAAAAACAATGGTCCCAGAAAAGGTTACAAATTAAATCCCACTAGCTCTTCTCAATTGAAAACACTGTAAGCAAAAGGAAGTTTTAAGCTTTATTCCACAAATTCTCTTGAGTTATTTCTACATGGCATCCCTCATCATAAGCAATGACATTTCTTTCCTCACAACAGAACTACAAATGAGACAGAGAAAGAGCATTGGAACACCAGAATGTGGTTCTATGGCAACATTACTTACTGGTGCACTTTCTAGGAAGTTTCCTCATTTTACTTCTACTAGATATTTACTAAGTCATGCAATAACCATAAACTCTCTAGAGTGGTAGCATCTATAGCCATATGTTGTTGTTGTTAAGTGCCGTCGAGTCGGTTCCAACCCAAAGCGACCCTGTGTAGAGTTTCCCAGGAGCAGCTGTGGAGCTTGAACCGCCGACCTCGCAGTTCAAACGGCTTTGCAGTCTGGCGCATTAACCCACAGCGCCACACCAGGACTCCATACTTTCATACAAAGAACTTTTTGCAGATGTAAGATGGTTCTTCCAAAAGTCTTAAGTTGGAAAGAGCACATCCTTGAATATGCTGTTTCATTATTTTCCTACATCCAAACAGAGACTTTTGGAGTGATCACTTCTCTCTGACCAACAAGTTATCTTTATATTTCAGTTTGTAAGCGGAAGTGAGATTTGTGTAAAAGACTTGGTAGATCAGATGACAAGTAGCAATGCAGTCAATGAACTATGCCAAGTGTTGTAAGGCTTGCATGACACCTTTCTTCAAATGTTTTTAGTTACATGAGGAATACTACAGATAATGAGAAAGTGCACTTTCAAAGTAAGTCTGTGTACCATCGTGTATACTTATTCATGTTTGGTATATTTACACACATGCAGAGACCTCAGAAAGTTCGTGGAAAAAATGGAATTGAAAAAGAATAGAATTTTTCCATGAACTTTTTGAACTATATATAGATACACAGATTGAGATATTTAGATATAGATATATATTTCAAAGACACACCATATCCCTTCTACATTCTTCTATGGGATGTAGTACTTTTCTCGCAATAATAATTAAAATGTAGGTAACGTTTGAGCAGCAATAACTCCCACATAGCTAGAAGTCAAAATTTTTCTCAGGGAACAAAAGAAATCGTCCAAAGTGCAACACACGCCTCAAATTAAAAAAAAAAAAAAAAGAATCTTTAGAAGATGAGACATGAAACCTCTCCTACTCACTGAAACAGCATCACTAAAATCGGGGTGGGGGTTATAGTGTAGGAGAGATGCTAGTGAAGCGGTGGGAAGGCAGAAGAGAAGCAATCAAATCCACGCCGCTGCCTTTCCCTTATCTCTTACTGCCCTCCCACCTGGATCATGGTCTCCAAAAAAAAAGCAAAAACAAACCCTAAAACCTGAAAAAGTGTGACCAGGGTTACTTTCAAGGTAACCACAAATGGCACCCGTACAAAAGCAAAGCAGTGAGGATATAGTAGCAGCAACAGCAGCACACCTCCCTCTCCCCGCCCCAGATACTGTACCTCCAAATCTGCCCGAGTTGCAAGATGTGGATGAGTGACTGCAGGAGCCAAATGCAGAAGGAACAGGACGCAGACCTATGTGTTCCGCCGGCCCGCGTGGCCCCGCTGCTGCTGTTACCACTGTTGGTGGCCGTGATGTTGCTCTTGCTGGCATTGGATGCTTGCCTTTGCGGCGTGGAAGGACGAGCCTCGCCTTCCCCAGCTGCAGACCCACCGCTGACCACAGGCTTGCACTCGGCTCCAGGTTGCGGACAGCTGGCGGCCGTGGCCGTGGCGCTGTCCTCGGCGCTGAAATCGTGCACGAACCAGCGGAAGCTGAACACCTGCACCGAAAGCGAGCCGAGCACCACGAAGAAAAGCGTGAGCCCGAACCACCAGCGCTGGCCGCGCACGTAGTAGTCCACAGCGAGCCAGATGTCCGTGCCCACATCCGCGAAGTAAACGGCCACGGCGGCCAAGATCCAAAGGCAGTCCCACAACGAATAGCGCCGCTGCTCGCGGCCCAGGCGCAGGCACAATGCCGCGGAGCCCGACCCGCGGCCGCCAGCACCGCTCGGGCCCCCAGAGCCACCGCCCGAGCCGCCACTGCCGGCGCAGCAGCAGCAACAGCGCGAGCTGCCACCGCCGTCAGGGCAACAGCCGCCGGCGGCCGCCTCCTCGTCCTCGGCTCCAGCGCCCGACGGCACGCCCGGGGCCAGCGCCGACACGGAGCCCGAATGCTCCGAGTTCTGCAGCGGGGTGAACGCCACGTCGCTGCCCTTCTTCATTTTCAGCCTCCCGTCTGATTTAGCGGCCATGATGCCTCTGAGCCCAAGGAAAGCCCTCCTTTATCTGACACCTTTTCCGCTGTCTCCTCCTCCCGCCACCTCCTCCTTGACAGCCGGCTCCCCCCTCGCCGCGAGGCTCCCGCCTCCTGGGATGCGCTCAGCTCGCCTGCCGCGGCCGCCGCCGCCCGCCGGGTGGAGCCGGGCGCGG
>NW_006408694.1:1236649-1254741 GCF_000296735.1 Chrysochloris asiatica
CGGCCCGCAGCCTGCCCTCCTGGCCGGTCCGGCCCCGTGCCTGCCACCCGAGCCGCCGCCGCCGCCAGCAGCACAAGCAGCAGCGGCCGCCGCGGCTCTTCTCGAACCTGCACATTCCTCTCCTCCCAGCGCGCGCGCCCCCTCCTCCCGCTCGCGCTCCTCCACCAGCTGACTCCGAAGGAGAGGATGACCTCATCCCTCTCTTCCAGCTGCCGCCGCTCCCACCGGCTCGGGCGGGGCGGGCTGGAGGAGGGGCGTGTGAGGGCGGGTCGGCCGGTTTGAACAGCGAGAGCTCTCTTCACCGGGTCTGGGAGAGCTGATGCTTCTGGCCAACCTAGTAGAGGAAAGGAGGAAAAGATAGGTCCCCACCTGGAGATCGCGCCCAGGACGAAGGGGAGCGCATAGGGGCGTGTGTGGTGGCGGTGGGGTACGGCCGCACAGGCCTCTTTGTAGCTCTTGGAGTCGGCAGCACCTGGGTAGGGCCAGGCAAGCGCGCTCGGGAGACTGGAGTGTAATGCGCGCGGATGCTTAAGTGGGTGTGCGCCCGGCCTTGCGAACGCGATAGAGGAAGACGGCACACGGTGCACAGCCACGAAGCTCCGAGCCCGAACCCTCGGGGAAAAGAGTGGGGAGCTGGGTACTAGAACCGGGGCGGCGGGAAAGCGATGCTCTCCTTGACCCAGGCCCCCATCTCCCCGGCTTGTCGCTGTCCACGCCCGAAACCAATCGAGCGGGGTGGAGTGGCCTCCAAGCGAGCCCGTTCTGGGCTCGCTGCGCTTCCTCCGCAGGTGAGGAGCTTTGCGCCCTGCTGGCGGCTGCGCGCGCAGAGGGCGGGGCTCACAGCCGCGGGAAACTGAGTCCTGGTTTGTCCTCCTGCCCTCCCGCAGGCCTAGCAGCCAAAACCTCTCTCATCTCGGAAAATCAAGAATGGTCTTTTCTTAAAGCTATAGAGATTGCAGAATGTACATGTGTGGTCCCATAACTCCAGAAAGAATCAATTAAATTGGTGCTTGGAGTGGTTCAACAAATTGCATACAAAGAGAATAGAACATGTTTCCAGGTTTGAAAGATTCTTCAAAATAAAATGGTATTGTTATTACGTGTCCTTGAATGGATTCGACTCATACAGACCCTGTATACAACAGAACAAAACACTGCCAGACTCTACACCACCCCAGCAATCACGCTGTTTGAGCCCATTGTTGCAGTTGCAGCCCCTGTATCAATTCATCTGGAATGTCTCCTTTTTTTATCCACTGACCCTCTGCCAAGCATGATGTCCTTCTCCAGCAATTGGTCCCTCCTGATAACATGCCCAAAGTACTTGTGACAAAGTCTCCCCATCCTCCTTTGTAAGGAGCATTTCTGGGAGTACTTCTTCCAAAACAGATTTGCTTGTTCTTCTGGCAGCCCCATGGCATATTCAATATTCTTCACCAACACCATAATTCTGAGGCATCAATTCTTCGGTCCTCTTTATTCATTGTTCACTTTTTGCATGCATATGAGATGATTCAAAATACCATGGCTTGGGTAAGTTGCATCTTAAAATTGACATCTTTGCTTCACTTTCAGCAAGTAAGTTTGTGTCATCTGCATATTGCTATACCAGTACAGCAAAGGAGCCCTTATAGTATAGTGGATTACAAACTGGACTGCTAACTGCAAAATCAGTAGTTCGAATCTACCAGTCACTCCACGGGAGACAGATGAGGTTTTCTTCTCCTGTAAAGGTTTACAGCATTGGAAATCCTATACAGTGTTGGTTTGAGTCAGAACCAACTTGGAGCACAAAACCACCACCAACATCACCACCATAGTACAGCAAATTGACAGCCAAGTGGTAGAATCAAATATTGGCTTTTCATTTAAAACTAACCATTGGAAAACCAACCTTTTGCTTTTGTCCCAATTAACTTTTGCAAATGTAGAAAGCAGAGGATGTAATTCTTAAATTATACTGTGACTCGCATATTGTGAGATCAGAGAGGAAAGTAAGACAAGACAACTTTACACTGCACAGTTTACCTTCTTCTAAATCTGGAGACAAAGTTTAACATTTCTTGCCTCCCTTCTCCCCCCTCAGGTGCCAGACTGAGTTCAAACCAATGCATTGCCCCATTCTTAGTAACTCTGAGTAATAAATTTCACTGCACTGTAGAGGTATTTGCAGGAGAAAGATGACTTGTTCTGCTCCTGCAAGGATTTACAACCTTGATAACCCAAAGAAACAGTTCTAGTCTGTCTTATAGGGTCATTATGAGTCAGAATTACCAGCTGTTCCGCAGGCGAAAGATGAGGCTTTCTGCTCTCATAAAGATTTACAGCCTTGGAAACCCTGTACAGGGTCACTATGAGTCAGAACCGACTCCATGGCACATAACAACAACAACAACAATGAGTCAGAATTGGCTTGAGGGTAGTAGATTTAGTTTGGGGTATAGTCCCATCTAAGGAGTCCTGGTTGCATAGTGGCTAAAGTGCTCAGTTACTAATCGAAAGGTCAGCAGTTTAAATCCACCAACAGGAGAAAGATGTGACAGTCTGCTCCTGTAAAGGTTACAGCCCTGGAAAAACTATGGGCAGCTCTACTCTTTCCTACAGGGTGGCAAAGTCAGAATCAACTTGGCAGCCCCATTGGGCTTTGGCTAGACATATCCACTGAAAACAGCTGATTGTAAGCACCATCAGCTGTTTTTCCATAAGCCTGGACAAAGTGAGATCTAGCCCAACCTCTAGACACGTGATCTTTAGTCTGTAAGACGGATGTTTAGGATTCTGTCTTATTTGACTTTTGACTGACATTATGGTAGAAAGATGTTAGGCACAGAACCAGAAACAATTAAATAAGCTTGTACACATCCAACATTTCTAGCAAACATCTTGGTTGCAATGGTGACAAAGAGACAAGGCAAGACCATAAGAGCCAATTAGATACCAGGCAGGGAGTCCATTTTTAAAACTATTTTTAAAATTGGACCCTCTTGCAGTAGGAAAATCCCTTTTGGAAAACACCTTGGCACTATTTCCCAAGGGTCCAAATCTAAGATACCATCTCCAGAGTGCTATTGCTGATCTTAGTTTGTGCCAAACCATTAGGGAAAGGAATGATCTCTTAGGTAACCGGGTCCTAGGAGACAGAGTGTATTCTAGGTCAAATGCAATGTGTTAAATTGCACCATGGCATGAAAAGGCCCAGCACATCTGAGATTCTGAACTCCTGGAGCTGACTGAGGTTCCTTAGCATCAGGGATGTTTCTTATACAATTTATCTTCTGCAGTCAGCACAGTGTCTGCACAGACTATTTGTTCAATAAATATTATTTGAATGAATGCATGAATTTATAGAAAGAACATTCCACAACAGGAAGAATGCTACATTCTGTGCTAAGTAATGTTCCCATGGAAACATAGGAATTATGAGACTTATCTTGTTAGGTTCTTTTTTCAAAAAATCACTACTGATGATTTTCTAATTAATATGTTTACTCAAAACTTTTTAGATTCTCTTGAAAATTTATGCCCAAACCATGTCTTTAGGAAGTAATGGTGATCAGAGGACCAATGTTCACCTCTAAGCTCTGGTACTTTCTGGGTGCAGGAATTTTTTAGACTACTTGCTACACAGGATTAGCATTAGGATTTGATGAGATAATGTGTTTAACTGGGCTTTGTATACAATGTGTGTTCAAGAGCTAATCCAGTAAATCTCCTTCTCACATCTCAGGATGTAGGTTTTAATATTATAGTGAAACTTATGTGAACTAGAACTTGACAGGTCTGCCTTGTTTTTCCTGTTCTCAAAAGTTTTCTACCTTTGACAGAGTGTAGACGCACCGTTCTTCTATCTCTTGGTTTAGTGGGAAATATTTTCATTTTCCTTCTCTAACAGGTTTCCAGTGCACACAGGTTCCATCTTTTGAAGGTTATATTATTGATCCTTTATCATTATCACTGCTCCTATCCAGGAGAGACACATCATAGTTAAGAACTCAGAGCTTAACCTCAGACAGAGGTGTCCATGGATGGGCATGTTATTTAACCTCCTTGCTCCCTCATGTTCATCATTTGTAAAATGGAGACAGTGTCAGTCTCTAGTGTTGTTGCAAGAAATAAATAAAATGATACATACAAAATACTCAGCACACTCAATGCACAACATTCTATTATATCATTCACTTTCTTCCAGCCCCCTCCTATTTTCTGACTTAGCTTTAAACCTTATGTTTAGCTAGTCAACCTTCCCTAATTGTTGGGTTTGTTATTACTTCTTTTCTTATCTCAAACTTTAATGCCTCCTTTTCCATCCCTACTCTCAGCTGAAGATTCTGATTCCTATTTAACCAAGAAAAATGAAGCAATCATAACAAAATCCACACCAGCTTCAGCACCTCATCTGCCCAAGCACCATGTACTCTGCCTCCTGCCACTACTCAGCTCTCCTCCATGTGTACATCAGCCCCTACCCCTTCTCTCAGACACAATTACACTAAGGCCATAATCATCAGTTTTACCTCTCTGCTGGATTATTCCCATCAGCATACAAACATGACCCAATTTATTCACAAGTGAAAAAAAAAAAAAAGCCAACATAAACCTTTTTTCATTCTAATTTCTTTTCCAGGAGTCACTGCATTTCTTTGAGCTCTTTACAGCAAAGTTCCTCTAAAGCATTGTCTAACTCATCTTTCTTCAATTCTGTTTTCCTATTCTCTCTTGAATGCACTCAAATACCCAACAACCACTCCATGTAAACTGCTCTTACCAAGTCACTGAGGATCTATCTGCACTTGACTAAATATCTTGGGTCTCTTTGTGACACAGTTGATCATTCCCTGCTTGTTCATTTGATTTCACTGCCCTGAAATATTGTTTTCTTCTCCGTTTTCCAAGATCTCTCTATCTCAGGATCCTTTGTTCATTTCTGTTTTTAAATATCGGAGTGCCCCAAAGCTCAGTTCTGAGACTTTTCTCTTTGTATACTCTCTCCCTTGATAATTTTCTAAAATTGCATGTTTTAAAGCTACCACCTATATGTGTATGAATTCCATAGTTATTTCATCAGGTTAGATATGTTCCCTGAACCTCAGAATAAACTCAATTTTTTCAATATCCCTACATGAGGGCTCAATAAATATCTAAAACTGAATTCTAGATCTCCCTGACTTTTAGTTTCTCAGATCAAAGGATCTGGGGTCAACCTGAATCACTTCTTTCTCTTAGATTCCACATCTGAAAGTACTTTGGGCTCTATCTTCAAAATACATTTTTTTTTTTTAAGCAAGAGTGAGGTTTTCTTTATTTGATTTTGCAAAATCAGGTGCCCAACCCAGTATACACGGGCAGATGAGCTGCGTGGCCAGCTCACAAACAGTTTTATTCCCCTGTCTTGAAAAAGCCCCTATTCTAGTTCCCCTTTTACTGGGTATTAAGGAGTTTGCAATCTACCCAAACATTGCCTACTAGTCCTTACTGGTAGCATTCTCATTTAAAGTTAGTTTCCTTCCTCCCCATAAACTTCCTCTATTTCCCTGATAGGTATATTCTTATTTTTAAATTTCTGGCCAGTTAAATGAGTCTCTTCTCTCCCCTGAGCTCCTTTTTACTATGCTAGCCTGCTGCCCCCAAGATTCCCCTGAGTACTGAAGATGGACCCTCTTGAGAATTTCTCATGAATCCTTCTCTTTTCTCTTTACACTTATTGGTCTCATCTTCATTTATCCTTCTTCAATCCTCATAAAGCGAAACATTTCTGGATGTCCCTAAGAGTAGAGCGAACTATGTTAGTTATTAGGTTGCATCATACTTGCACCTGACATGATATTACTAAAACATGGACAACTGAAAAGGCACTGGCCTCATTTTCCTCTTGGATTTCACAAATGAACAGAGCAGAAATATTTGATGCACACATAAATGTCTAAACCCCAGTCTCCACCTGTAGGCACACAGCCTCATTCAGTCCATGGGCCTAGAGTCCATAGCTGTGCTGTCTTTTCATGTCACCACTTCTGCTACCATCTCTGCTGTTGCTGCTTTTTCAGCCAGGTATCCCAAGCTCCACTCATGCTCTTCCTTCTTGATGATCCTGAGACTGTCCATTCCTGAAATAAAAGATAACTACTCCCTCCTTTTAGCTACATATCATCTACAGTTACAGTTTTAACAATAAAAATTAATAGTACTAACAATTGAAATTGAAATAATAAAATCTTATCAGCATCATTTCATACCCCCTTTCACCAGACCCATCTGGAAGAGAGGAAAAATAGTTTGTGGGAATTTTCCCTTAACTCCTCATTCCAAACTAAGCACACCCACAAACATTTATTAAGTCAGTCACTTCATGCCTTTATAGCTATGTTGTTGTTGTTAAGTGCCATTGAGTCGATTCCAACTTATAGCGACCCTGTATAGGGTTTCCAAGCAACAACTGGTGAGCTTGAACCACTAACCTTGTACTTCAAACGACTTTGTAGTCTGACACATTAGCCCACAGTACCACAACGATAGCAATGTCTAAATTGCTCATCCCTACCAACCCAGGACACTAAGAAGACATGCATGTTCTTTGAGCTGAGGAAACTTCCATTCTGATTGGAATTTTGAGAAATCAAAATACATTTTTATTTGACCATTTCTGATACCATCTTCCCTGAATTACCCTGACTCAATGCTTGATTCCACCTAGATTCTTGCAACAGTTTCCTTCCTGGTCTCCCTAGTTTCCCCCTTACTCTCCCACAGACAACATGGAAGTCAGAATGACCCTTTTAAAAACAGGAAGTCAGACCAGACTAGTCAGCTTATTACAGCAAGATAGGCTACATGGTTTGCATTGCCCAGTACAAAGTGAAAGTACAAAGTCAATCTCCCCTTCACATGGACTGCCACCACACCCCCAAAGGCTATATCCTCCATACTGAAACAGGCTCAGGCCCTAAAACATGGGTGAGCTGTTTTTTTTCTTTTGGTTACATCCAAGTGTTTAACTTACTGTGACACCAAGGCTCCTTATCAGCTAGGATAGTCAGTTACTAAATTTTTAGCAAATGATTCCACTTGGGAGGGTTAACCGTATTTACAGCTTTGTTTGAGAAAGTTAATGTACTGCTGAAGTAACAGCCACTGCAGTAGCTGTCTTAATAAATAAGCTAGTGACATAAGCCCAGAATCTTTTTTCTGAAGTCCATCCAAAAAGCTACCAAGCCTCAGAATTTTTACTGTAAAGTATTGGCCATAATACTGAGAAGTGTATAGGCCTTCAGCTCCAGAAATTTCAGCTTAGTGCAGAACCGATATCTGGAACGACATTAAAGAGTTGGCAGCTATTTGCCCACACCACTATGTACCAGCATACCCTTCACTGTGCTGCCCAGGTATGAGGAGGTTTATTTCCTTCTCCAAATATCTGTATCACATCCTCCCTTGCCTCACCCATTTGTATAACTACCCACTTTCCAGACTTCAGTTTAAATAAATTGGATGCAATGTGATTTTTAATATAAATATATGAAATAAAATGTTTGCAAACACAACCACTTGCCTCCGAATAGATTGAAACACATGGTGACCCCTTGCTTGTCAAAGTAGAACTGTGCTCCCTAGGAATTTCATGGCTGTCACCTTGCAGAGGCAGATATTTCTTTCAAGGCATCTCTCATTGTGTTTGAACTGCAAACCTTTGGTTAGTAGTTGAATGCATAACCATTTGCACCATCTACAGACACACAGGGTCACCATGAGTCAAAACTGACATGATGGCAACTTGTGAAGTATATTTTTCAAAATAAAATTGCCTTATTAAATTACATGACACAATTGTGAAAGAAACCAGACAGGCATCATATCACCATTAAAAAATATTTTTTTAAGTTTAAAAGACACCCAATACATAATTCTAATGAGACAAGTAAAGAAGATACAATATTTCCACAAAGTTATAAATAACTTTTGGAGCATTTAAAATAATGTGGTGCTGTAGGACTGTGAACCTCAAGGTCATCAGTTCAAACACACCAGTTGTTCCTTAGAAACCCTACGCAAGGTCACCATGAGTCAGAACTGACTCGATTACACTTAACAACAACAACATGGTCATTCTGGTAGCAACATGTAGAATTAAAGGGAGACCTTGTATAAGACCATTTTTTGGTTTCTGATATTCCACAAATCCCCCAACTTTACTCTATGCACAATACCTAACACAGTGTGTGACTATTAGTAGACGTTTGATACATATTCTGGGAAAAGACTAGTTATAGCTCATCTGCTGATCATTAGAGCTATAAACATGGCTTTAAAACGGCTTCTGATCAGAAAGCATTAAAATGATCAAAATGCTAAAAAATCAACAAAAATGGCTGTTAAGTAAAATTTAGAACAGTAAAAACAACGATAAAACAGCTACAGATAGGTCAATTTCAACTCATGTGACTCCATGTTTCAGAGTAGAACTATGCTCCTTACGATTTTCAATGATTTTTTTTTTTTTTTTTAAAGTAGATCATTAGGTCTTTCTTCCAAAGCACCTGTTGTTGTTGTTTTTAAGTGCCATTGAGTTGGTTCTGACCCATAGAGACCCTGTACAGGGTTTCCAAGGAGCAACTGGTGAGCTTGAATCACTAACCCTGCAGTTCAAACTGACTTTGCAGTCTAGTGCCTTAACCTGCAGTATCACACCAGGCCTAGGTGGACTCAAACCTCAAACTTTTCAATTCAAAACTGCATGTATTAACTGTTTGTACCGCTCAGGGACTCCAGAGAAATAATAGAAAGCTTAAAGTTTAGGAGTAAAATGGGAGAAAAGCATATTAATGCTAGGGGGTGTTGCTATTGTTAGGAGATACCTAATTCTCTAGTGCTTGTTGCTGTTATGTGCCGTGCAGTCGGTTCTGACTCACAGCGACCCTATACAGGGTTTCCAAGGCTGTAAATTTTACGGGAGCAGAAAGCCTCATCTTTCTCCAGCGGAACAGCTGGTAGTTTCAAACTGCTGACCTTGCTGTTCACAGCCTGATTCGTAACCACTACGCTACCAGAGTTCCTTATTCTCTAGTGCTATTAGAACAGAAATACCACAAGTGGATGGCTTTAACAAATGTATTCCCTTACAGTTTAGGAGGCTAGAAGTCCAAAATCAGGACACTAGCTCTAGGGGAAGGCTTTCTTTCTCTTTTGGCCCATATTTAGAAAGAAGGTCTTTGTGGACTTGGTGTTCCTTGAAGACCTCCATGTGTCTTGGCATCAGTCTTTCCCTGAGTTTCAAGGTTCCCAGCACAGTAATCTTGGGTCCAAAGAATGTGTGCCAGTTTTGGCTCTTCTTTCTTGGTGGTTGTAGATTCTTCTCATCTCTGTTTTTTCATTTCTTTTATATGTCAAAAAAATGGATTCAAGATCCAATTTAATCGGATCAATTATATCCTGCCTCATTAACATAACCACTTTTAATCCTGGCTCATTAACATCATAGAGGTTATGATTTACAACACATTGAATAATTATATCAGGTCACAAAATGTAGGAAAATGGCATAGTAGTGAGAATCATGGTCTAGAGACATTAACACATATTTTGGGGACACAATTGAATCCATAACAGGTGACATCTTTTCAATTGGGACTCATAATAACCGTATATGACTGAGCAGAACTGCCCCATAGGGTATTCTAAGCAGCCATCTTTATGGGGGCAGATCACCAAGTCTTCCTCCTGAAGAACTATGAGTGGTTTTGATCTGCCAACCTTTCCATTAATAGCCCTAGTGCTTAAGAATTTTTACCACCAATGCTAGGGAATATAAGAACCAAAAATGGTAATTAGAGAAATTTAGAAGGTTGAACTGCCCCAGTATTTTAATTTCCAAATTGCTATAGCAATATAAACTAAGTAAAATAAAATGGAATGGAATTTTAGGACTCCAAATTAAGAGCCTCAATAACTAGTGTGTGGGGCATTGGTTTAGATTTAATGGAGAAAGAAGTAAGGCGCCCCTGGGTTTCTTTTTATGCAACGTAATAGACAGTCTCCAAGTGGTAAGTGTGTTGTGGTTCTGAACTATGTTAGTGAGTCATTTCGTTCTTAAAGTGCCTTTTCCCATAGGAACAAAATGATAAATGGTGATTAAGTCCCTACGTCAGCTAGTAAAATCCTGCTTAATGCTTAACATAGCTGAAATGTACATTTGTAACAAAAAGGCAGAAAACACATCATTTCCATACTAATGCTTAGAAAATCCTAAAAGTGGTATAGTACTGAATAAAAGAGAGTTTTATATTAGTTTCTGGGGCTTGAGAGAAAAGTACTAGTATATAACATAGTGGGTTATATACTAGCACAAAGGAGAATTAAAAAGTGCATAAGCTTCATCAGAAAATGAAGCTTAATTCTTTCCTCCCCTTCCTCACAAAATTTAGTGACTTCCTAACAAAGACTAGAGGATGGAAAAGAAGGGAAAACTAATTTTACATTAGAAAAACCTGACAAACACTACCTGGGCTAATGACTTGTCCATGGTGATAAATTATGCTGATAGCAAGTATCCCTGAAATGAGGGGATAAGAACACTTCACTCTACAGTGTTCTTCCAAACCCTACATCAGAGACCCCGAAATTGAGAGATATTCTATAAAATGCCCAACTATAATTGTTCCAGAATACCAGGATCATAACAGACCAAAAAACTGTCATAATCAAGAGAAAGCTAAGAAAGTGTAATTAATTATATTGTGATGTCTTGGATTAGATTTTAGAGCAGACATCTGTGGATAAACCAGTACAATCTGAATAAAGTCTGTTGTCAGTTGCTGTCCTTTCTGTTCCGACTCATGGTAACCCCATGTACAACAGAACGAAACCCTGCCCAATCCTGAGACATCTTAACAGTCACAGTATGTTTGAGTTCATGGTTGTAGCCACTGTGCATTTTTGAGTGTCTTCCAATCTCATTTTCAGAACTATGTTGGACAGTATTCTGTTGTGTTCCATAGGATTGTCGTTGGTTAGTTTTTGGAAGTAAATTGCTAAGAATATCTTCCTACTTGGTCTTAGTCTGGTTTGGAAACTTCAGTAAAATCTGTCCACAATGAGTGGTCCTGCTGGTATTTGAAATACCGGTGGTATAGCTTCCCATATCACACCAACACACAAGATGAGCGATAAAGTCTAGAGTTTAGTTGAGAGTAATGTAACAATGTTGGTTTCTTGGTTGTAACAAATGCACCATACAAATGTAAGATAATAACAAAAAGAGAAACTGAGTAAGGGGTACACAGAAACTCTGTGACTATCTTTGTAACTTTTAGGTAAATCTAAAACTATTCTAAAATTAAAAGCATATTAAAATTTTGGATAAACAGTACTTTGAAAAATTCAATGAAATTGATAAAGTTAAAACTAGACTTGTCAAAAAATTACTAATATTAGGAGTGAAAGAAGGAATACCCCTTCAAATTTACAGATATTACAATGATAATAAGGCATGCAATTACCACATGACCCACAACTGTAGTCTTGTGTATTTATCCCAGAGAAATGAAAATTTATGTTCATATAAAAATGAACGTTCATAGCACTATTATACATAATAGACCCAAACTGGAAACAACCCAGTTGTTTTCCAGTAGTTGAATTGTTTAACAAACAGGAATACATCCATGCCATGTGCCACATCCAATATCGGCTATTCTCCATGACCTGCACAGAGAGATTAAACCCGAGTAGGGGTGACGGGAGATTAGAAAAAAAGGAAGACACAAGACACAAAAGAATTAAATAAAGTACGGATCAAGTGGGACACAGCACTCTGATGGAGATACTGTGACACAGACCAAATGCAGCAAGTTTATTTCATACACATGTCAAAGAAGCTGCTGGGGTATGCAGTAAGTGGGACTATCAGAAGAAAGTAACTTGTGGTTGCTAGGGAAACAGAGACAGAGCAGCTAGATGTTTGTGTAGACTTGAACTGAAGGTCATGGTTATGTACAAGGAAAAAAAACCTTGCAAGTTTCCTGTCCCCCGAGGCAGCCCTGCCAGTTCCTCATGGGGCATCTTGACCTGGAAGCAACCAGATTTTCTGGACCACAATGGTTCAGTTGCAATCCTTCGGTTAAACTATCCCCATGTCTAAGGCCTTCAGTTCAGTCACTCCCTACAGCCATGAAATAGGAATACTACTCAGCAATGAAAGGAATGAACTTTTGATACCAGAAAACGTGGGTCCCCAGAGAATTATGCTTAGTGGAAAAAGACAATCCCAAGAGGTTACAGACTGCATGAGTTCATTTATATAGTCTTGTTTAAACAATAAAAACAGAAATTGAGAACAAATTTGGGATTACCAGGTATTAAGGAGGGGGCTAGGCATGGCTATAAAAAGATCCTTGGGGTAAATGAACTGTTCTGTATCTTGACAGTGGTCAGTGGATACGTGAACCTATGTGATAAAGTACATAAAACTCTCTGTAGCACACACATGAATAATTAAGGGATATTTTGAACAGCTTTATGCCAATAAATTTGACAACTTTGGAAAAATGTGTGCTTTGTAAAGAGTTTTAAAAACACCTTTCCACTTGTAAGAGCATTAGAAAGAGGTGGAAAATGTCCCTTAATTTTGCTTCAAAGCTTATAGCTTTCTTTTTCCTTGACACAGATTTATAACCATATTTGTAACTTCATGGTTTTGGGGGTCTGGAGAGCTAACAAAATTCAAGTTAGATAAAGGAGAAAAACTAGTAAAAGAGCAGGGAAAGATTTTTGTGGCAAATCAATTGGAATTTGAAAAAGGAGGAGTGGAAAGAACAGGTTGTACTTAATGTAGCAGTGGGAAGGGGAGCAAGACAGTCAGCACAGTGTGAAGCAATGGGACCAGGATGTGAGTTCAGGATACAGTGGAAGTTGAGAGCTCAGGATCTAGTAGCTCATCTCAGTTAAGGGAAAGGTACAAATCAAGACACTTTTTAGTCTTAAGATTCCAAGTGTGCACATGTGTCTATGAGGGCAGAACAAATGGCTTGAATGTCATGATGGGAGAAAAGACCTGGAGTCAGAAATGTATTCCTAGACAGGTTTCCAGGTGGCTGCTCTTTTGGTTCAGGTTGGCTGCAGTGGGGAATAGCTGAATATGGGACAGCTACTTACAAAGGACTGGTTCCAAGGAGAGGCAGTGGGCATCATGCTTCTTAAAAAGACCGTATTGGTGATCTGCTACCATAAAGAAAACAGCCAAGAAAAACCCTATGGAGAAATTCTACTCTAACACAAGGAGTCACCAATGGAGAAGTTTGTGATCATTTTTGATGATAGTCACAGGAAACAAATACACACCTCTACCAGAAATACTAGGAAAGATGTCAAAGACTTAAGTTATATTACTACCTGACATTTTGAACTGTGTGGATTTGTTTTTGTTCTACCATTTTGGTGACATTTCAGAACCTGAAATTAATTTTCTCTTTACCTCTAGTACTTCTAGCTTACTCAGTTGTTTCATTGGCATATGCTTGATCAAACATATTTTTTTGTACTTGCAAAGCAAAAGATAGGACAATGTTGGAAAAGAACAAGAAAGAATGTAGTAAAGCTAGAAAGAAAAGTAGGATGGAGCTTCAAAAAGTTTGTGGGAAAATTCCATTATTATTGTTTTTCCTTTTTATTGTGAATTGCGTGAAGGTTTACAGACAAGATCATCAGTTTTGTATTAAAAGAATCATATACTTTGCATCATCTCAATTATTGCAATCCCCTCCATACAACAACCATTATCTTTTAAATTCCATTTCTCTAGACACTTGTTAAAGTCTCTTTGTATTATTTTTAAAAAGTGATGCCAGTATATGTGTGCAAGTGCACATTGCATTTTGATATCACAGTCAACAAAATAAAGTGACTGTTTGTTACAAAGATTTCTATTTGGGAGATGCACTTTTAAAGTCAAATATCTTGTTATACATACAATGTATTTATTTTATTCATTAATAAATTTTTATAATCAAATTACTAGGTTCTTTAAGATTAGAAAAATGTTTCTACATGTAATAATTTCTACTTGTATTTTATAGAACGAAAAGAAATCATGTCTTATCAGAAATAATTCTGTATAAAACACTACATGTATAGTAAAGTTTGTGATCAAAGAGGAATAATATGGTCTCTTTACTACATTTGTGATAACAGTGGTGATTCAGAGGTAGAACTTCCTACTTCTATCTGGGAGATGTGGGTTAGATTCATAGTCAAAATATTCAAGAACTGCCACCACCTGTCAGTCAGTAGAGGCTACATGTTGCTATGATGCTGACAGGTTTCAGGGCGGCTGCTAGACTGACTGACTATGAAGAAAGGCCTGGTGATCTGCTTTTGAATATTAGCTAATGAGATCCCTATGCATCACAATGGTCTAATCACTTTGTGTGTGTAATTGCCATGAATCAAGCAACTACATTTATAGATGTTCAGATGTTTTAAATCTATTTCTTTGTCCTCCTTCCCTCTCTCCCTCTCATTCTCATTTTCTTTTATTTTTGCACCGTCAGATAATCCTGTGAAGTTATTTGTAATGTTGTATTTACTTAGCAAGGAGCCACCTGAGAAATTTCAAGATGTTACTGTTGTTCCTTATGATGTAATTCAAGAATTAATTTTTGACCTCTTTCCTTTTTTGTATGTCTCTCCTTTCCTTAAGCCTGTTCAGGTGTTTCTACTAGTGAGAAACAGACCAGAACTGACCAGAGCCATTTTAAGCTGTTCTTGTTGACTACTCCTCCCCTCTTTGATTCTGTGCCCCTTGGTCTTTGCTGAGCAGATCTGTACCTGTGTAGTAGAACTCTGCAGGTCGGGGGGTATCCACTCACTCAGGTACCCCCTCTAGTAACCAGAGTAGAGGTACACAGACAAAGAGAGAAAAATGAACAGAAAAAAAAGTGTTCACATCTTTATCTCTGACAATTGGCTAGACCTCTGCTGTGGGAGCAGTCCTCTGATCCTTCACTTGCTCTGTCACACCCAAAATGGCTGCTCCAGGACACACAGACCCCCACAGATCAGAAAACACCACCTGTCTTACTTCTGATACAAATCCCACAAGCAGTAAGCCCCACATTTTAATTAGCATCAGTAATACTATATTTGTTAACCTGGAACAATTGAGTTCATTTTCTTTTTTGTTTGTTCCTCTTATCCTAAAGTAACAAGCTATACTTCTGCTTTGGTTAAGGAGTTACAACGAGTTAGCAGATATGAAGCAAAGATATTAGTGAGTGAAAAAATGAAGTCTTTGTTATGGGAGTCAGGAAATTAGAACTAAAGTTTGGCTGACTGGCATTTATCTCATTCTGGTTACAGAGTTTTTGTAACAATTGCAGGTCTTCATCTTCACGTAACATTATCAATTCTGTTTCATAACCTCCTGGAACATACTAACCAAAAGTATTCACCCTAGGACAAGCTGTGCAGACAATCTTTGTTTTTTTTTAAACAAGATTTTACCTCTATTCACTTAATTTCTTTTCCTTCCCTTCCCACAACCCAGTAACTTTCTGTTTTTTTCCCAGTCAATTTAGCATCTTTATGCTGGAGAACAAGATTCAGAGTCTTTATTAACATCAGTTTTTTTGTTTTTGTTTTAATTTGGTCCATTTTAATAAAGTATGTAGGAATTTACAACTTAATTATCCATAAAAACTATCAGCTACATGAGATAAATCACACTAAAGGAGCTCTGGTAGTGTAGTGGTTACGAATCAGGCTGTTCCACCGAAGAAAGATGAGGCTTTCTGCTCCTGTAAAGATTTACAGCCTTGGAAACCCTATAAAGGGTTGCTATGAGTCAGAACCGACTCCACGGCACATAACAACAACAACAACAAGCGTGCAATAACATAAATCCAATAGTCTGTAGATCAGAGGTATCACAAAAGCTGTATAGATAGACTTTTAAAATGTCTTTTTCCCTTCCTTTCCATCGTTCACAGCCCTGGAGATTGTGTGCATACATTGTTTCCTGAGGTCAGATGACCTCAATACTCCTTATAGTTGGGCTGACCTTCTCATACAGGAAGTTCAACCACCCCCTCTCAGAGTAAATTTCTTATGGAATTATAAATTATGGGAACACAGAATTACCCATCAAGGTGCTGGGTTAGTATTTAGCCATTCTTACTAGCTATCACTGAGCCCCTTCACATTTGCCCCTGTGTTCTAGTGTCTCCAGGGCCTGTATGAGAATAAGGTGAAGTGCTGCCTCTGGACTGTATTTCCGCTAAGTGAGGTTGGGCTCCTGCCAATCTTTCAGCAGCCATTTTTCTAGTCCTCAAGAAATGGGGAAGGTGAGCCATTGCATTCTTACTTGGAATTATTCCAGTGTGATGAGATTGTCACAGGCTGGGCTAGAACTTAAGAAAAAATGCTTACAGGAAATAGGATATTAACATAATCATTCAACCACACCACTAATCTAATCTACTGTATTGGTATGGTCATAAAGGAGAATTTCAAGTGACGAAATGAAGTGGGAGCAAAAATCAGGGAGGTCTGGAAAGTTTAGAAACAGCAGTGAAGAGCTGTGTCTGGCAGTGTTTTAATGATGGGACTTTGGGTACTCACAAAGGTCGAGCAGCAAATGAGGCAGGGTAGAGCAAAGATGCCTAAGAGCACAATAGCATTCTGGGAATGATCAAGTTGCCAGACACCTCACATTTGATGCTATGACAGCTGAGGTAAGTGACAAAGACTGCAAGTACTCTGGTGATTACAGAAAGAAACACAAAACTATAAGCAGTAGTTGATAAAAACATTGGGAGAAATGAGTTTAATTTACATAATTCCATTTAATTTGCACTATTCAAATCTCCTGCACAAGACCTTTTTAAAGTGTTCAAGGACAAAGATATCAGTTTGAAGACTTAAGGTGTGCCTGACCCAAGCCCTAACATCGATTTTTATCTTTTCTTTCTTTCCTGTTTTTATAATGACCTTTTACTTTCATTTTGCAACATTGTATGATGTTCTTGATCTCACTCCACAGCTTTTCTGGTCTTTGGTTATTATTTTCTAATGTATCAAATTTGTTTTTGAAATGATTTCTAAATTCAGATTTTTATAGACATGGACCTCACCTAATGGAATACACAGAAATCAAATTAACCACATCTGTGGAAAAAGATGGGGGGAGAAGGTCCATATCCTTAGTCAAAACAAGGCCAGGGACAGTCTGTGAAGCAGACCATCAATTGCTCATATGCAAGTTCAGGCTGAAGTTGCACAAAATTAAAACAAGTTTATGATAGCTAAAATATGACCTTAAACAAACATATCCCACCTGAATTCAGAGATCATCTGAAGAACACATCTGATACATTAAACACTAAATAATGAAGACCAGAAGAGCTGTAGGATGACACCAAGAACATCATACAGGAGGAAAGCAAAAGGTCATTAAGAATGAAAAGACCAAAATAAACGTCAGAAGAGACTCTGAAACTTGCTGTCCAGCGTAGAGATGCTAAAGCAAATGGAAGAACTGAGGTAAAAGAGCTGAATAGAAAAGTTCAAAGGACAGCGCAAGAAGACAAGGTCAAATATTATAGAAATATGTGCAAAGACCTGGAGTTAGAAAACCAAAAGGGGAGAAAATGCTCAGCATTTCTCAAGCTGAGGGAAATGAAAAAAAATTCAAGCCTCAACTTGCAACATGGAAGAATTCTATGGGCAAAATATTGAACGATGCAGAAAGCATCAAAAAAAAGATGGAAGGAATACACAGAGTCACTGTACCAAAAAGAAATGGTCGATCACTTTGAGAAGTAGCATATGATCATGAGCCAATGATATTGAACGAAGAAATCTAAGGTGAATTGAAGGCATTAGCAAAGAACTGGGAATTAAAAATACAAATAGATATCTTTCAACAAACTGATGTAGCACTGAAGGCACTCATTCATATATATCAAGAAATCTGAAAGACAACCACCTGGCCAGCTGATTGTAAGAGATCCACATTTTTGCCCACTCCAAAGAGAGGTGACCCAGCGGAAGGCGGGAATCAGCAGAAAATATCATTAATATCACATGCAAGCAAAATTTTCCTAAAG
>NW_006408694.1:1256131-1266309 GCF_000296735.1 Chrysochloris asiatica
TGGCACTGTGGGTTAATGCGCCAGACTGCAAAGGCGTTTGAACTGCAAGGTTGGTGTTTCAAGCTCACCAGCTGCTCCTTGGAAACTCTATTCAGGGTAGGGTCGCTATGGGTCGGAATTGACTTGACGATACTTAACTATAACAACAGCATGTTCAAGGTCATACTTTGGCTCTTGTGAACTTGTTTTCATATTCTTCAACTTCAGCCTCAACTAGCATATGAGCAATTGATGGTCTGTTCTGCATTCCTCCTTTGATCTGGTTTCGGCTGATGACATGGAACTTTTCCACAGATGTAGTCAATTTGAATACAAATTGTATTCCATCTTGTGAGATTCATGTTTATAATCGCCTTTTATATTGTTTACAAGGTATTTGCAATGAAGAAGTGGTCTTCAATATCATTTCTATCACCAATTGCTGACCCTTCCTCTTTGCTTCCAATTTTTGCATTCCAATCTCCAGTAATTATCAATACGTCTTGATTGCATGTTTGATCAATTTCAGACTGAAGAAGTTGGTAGAATTCTTCAATTTCATCATCATTAACTTTAGTAGTTGATGCATACATTTGAATAATAGTGCTATTAACTGGTCTTCCTTGTAGTCATATGGATGTTATCCTATGACAAACAGCACTGTATTTCAAGATTGTTCTTGACATTTTCTTTAAAAAAAAAAAAAATTATCAAGAATTTAGTGAAGGTTTACAGAGCAGATCATCAATTTTTCATTCAACAAATAATATTCCTTGCTTCACTACATGGTTGTAATCCCCTCCATGCATCAACAGTTAGCAGAATTTACCTCTATTGACTTTAACCACTGCAATCCTCCCTGTGTATCCCGCCATCCCCATCTTTCCTGTGCCAAGCTCCTTCTAGCTGTATATTGCCTGCCTTGTCACCCATATCAAAGCATGTCTATTCCCTAGTGCATGAATAATTTCCTTCTCCCACCAAAACCATCATAGATTGTTTCTTTTATCAAGAGCCGCCCCCCCCCCTTTGATGTACAACAAAACAAAACCCCATGCAGGAATATATAATTGTTTAAACAACTAAAGGGCACGTTCTGGAAACCACTCTCCTAGATGCCAGCACACAGTCTTTTTCTTTGCATGAGTCTAGAGTCCGAAGCTGCTGTATCTCTCCATGCCATCACCTCTACCTCCATCTCTGATTTTGCTTCTTCTCTGGTTAGTGTCCTATGTTCAGCTCTCTTGATGGTCCTGGGTCCTCTATTCCTGGAATGTAAGATTAACCACTCTCCCCTTTCTGTTACACAACGTTTTGTTATACAACTTTTCAGTTGTGACAATCGCAAAGAGGTATGATAACAATTACTCACTGTGGAATCAAATGAACCCTGTCTCCATCTCCTTTCATAGGATCTATCCAGACAAGAGGAAAACTTTTCAGTGAGAATTCTACTTTCCACTGCACACTCTGAAACTAAACTCCCTCTTGAAAACTTGTAAGCCAGTTACTTTGTGCCTTTATAACACTCCCTATTTTAGGTAGCCAATGTCTAAGTTGCCTGTCCCTATCAATGCTGTGTGCAGAGGGGATCGGTTTGATCCTTGATATGATGACTCCTTCCCTCTCAGTTGGTATTTTGAGCTACTACAACCGTAAGTATAGGTCAAGTTCATCAAATTGTAGTGATTTACACTTGCTTCCTTTATCAAGTTTCTTTATCTTTCTCTGTTCAAGTTCTGATCTTCAAGCCATTGAAACTAGGTCATATGGGTACTATCTGCAAGTTTGGGTGTTCTTGTTCATCTCCCCTCACTTCATATCAGCTGTATGCTCCATTCTCAGCTCTAGCCCTCTGTGGCTAGGTCCTTGTTCATGGGCTCAGGAGTCCCCAAGTCTCCCCACACTTCTGATCAACCAACCCTTCCTCTTCTCTCTCTCATCTCAAGGTTGATGGGAGTCTATAAAATGTGGTCAAATCAGCCCATATCTTCATTGTTGCTTTCCCCCTACTTTTACTCGTAAGTAGACCAATGCAGTCACCAGCAAGCTTACATACTTTGTGTGTTTCTTTTGAGTTTCAGTCACAGTGCCACACAATTACTCCCCAAACATTCAGAAGTAGTGGCTTCTCCTTGTATATACTGAGTCATAAATTGCATCTGTGGTCTTTGGGGAGACTAGTTAACAGAGAAAGAAATGGATAAAAGTTCTTGGAAAGAGAGTGATAGGACTATTTTTGTTTGCACGATCTGATTTTTCTAGCCCAAATAATGGGAAAAGTTTTGATTCTCTTCCACCTAACTCAGGTACTTTGATGAAAATTTATATTCCAAAACTGTCTTCTCCCATCACAGTATTCCTTAATCCTTTTCTAGAATTATTATTTATTTATTTTTTGCTTTCCTTGTCCAGCCCGTAACAAACAACCAGGGCACTATTAGCAACATATACAAATGTCACCTTTACTGCAAAGTCTACTTTGTAAATCTCATACCATATTTTTCTTGGGAGTGCTTATCAGCTCACACCCAATACACAGAAATGCTTACTAATGTACTGGGCTTAACTTCATATTTTGAACCAAGGGAGGTTGTATTAGATGTTTTATCCCTTGATTCATTCCCACCCAGTGTCAAAGATTCATACAGCATCCAAAAGTTCATGTCAAGGTGAAGACACAATGATTTAAAACCAAAGAGAAGGCAGGTTACCAGCAGTTGGTCCATTTAATAAAGAGAGAAATGAAAGACTAAATTATGCCTACTGATAACAAAGTAGACCTACTGATGCAATGGTTTAACAGTTCGCTGTTAACTGAAAGGTCAGCTGCTCAAATCCACCAGCCACTTCTTGGGAGAAAGATGTGACAGTGTGACTGCATGTTAACTACCAGCGTCTGCAAAGTCCCTAATTCCAAACAATATCACAGTCGTAAGTACCAGGGATTAGAACTTCAACCTACTTTGAGCATCTTCAGAACTGCAATAATTTGTTGAAACATCTCAATTTGTCTTCCATTAATTCATGCAACCTTGTTTTTTTGTTTTTTTAATTTTCCATATTTCTTTGATAATAAAATATAAGTTTATATTTTAAAATTTGTATGTTAGGTAAAATATCTACAAAATTAAATGTCAATTTTCATATGATCATTGCACAGACCCTGGTGTGGTGCTGTGGGTTAATGCATCAGACTGCAAAGTTGTTTGATCTGCAACATCGGTGGTTCAAGCTCACCAGCTGCTCCTTGGAAACCCTGTACAGGGTTGCTATGGGTCGGAATCGACTCGACGGCACTTAACAACAACAACATTGCACTAAATACATACAATTTCTTGGCTTACTTTTAATTCTTTTTACCAATCTCTTGAAAGAATATCCTTGATGCTTAATAACATTATGAAGAGTGCATTTTTCACTTTTTAGACTTTTAAAGCAGAGTATCAATATCATGAAGAATTTCAGAGTCTTTTTTCAATGCTATTAATACTCTCTTTTTATTAAATTCTTCTACCAAGGTTTCAGAAGATTTTGGTTTGCAATGATCAGAAATTTGCTGGCTTTACGTATTCGAAATCTGGCTTAGGATACCACTATTTTCCAATAACAAGTTAAACTTCTGTTTCTTTTCAAGTTTAGAAGCAATAGACCAATTTTCTTCAGGAACAGAATATGAAGGGTGTGTGGGCATCTCTCTCAGACTAGCCTGGGACAGTTTTCCACACCATGATATTACTGTTGTCACATATCCTTCATATGATTAGGCGTGTTCAATTTGAATTAGCTTATCTTGCCCTTCAGGAAAAGTTAACTTACACCAACCTAAGTTGACACTTTGATTTACCTGTCTCTTTTCAGTGAAAATGCGGAAAGTCTAATTTAAGTTTTGGATAATGCCATCTAAAAACATTATTATCAGAGTATGCAAGCAATCTTCCCATTCTGGGTATGAGTCATTCTCTCAAAAGTAAAGGTAGTATATTGCTGTCATTTATCCCAAGAATCATTTTCTAGCACCATATACAATAGTTACGGATTAAAGAAAGTCTTATCTTAGCACAGTGTTAAAGAATTTTTGTTGTTTCCTTAAGTAGAGAACACACAGAGAATGGACTTCCTGGTCTATCTAGAGGAAAGTTATTGACTGAATAAATCCTCTCTTTTCTCATTCCCGTTGCCTGTGAGAATCTGCTCTGCCAGGCCTCCCTCTGCTGCCAAAGCTGCTCACAAGATGATTGAGCCATGTCTGCAGGAAAATTTTGGAGTTAATCAAGTAAGGAGGAATTCTCTAATATTTTATTGGCTATCAAATCATCAGTTGGTTGGTTAGTTATATGCCGTGGAGTTGGTTCCGACTCATAACAACCTTGTATAGGGTTTCTGAGGCTGTAAATTTTTACTGGCACAGAAAGCCTCATCTCTCTCCTCTGGAACAGCTGGTAGTTTTGAACTGCTTACCTTGAGATTAGCAGCCCAATCTGTAACTACTATGCTACCAGAGTTCCTTAAATTAGCAGTAACATTTGGTAATGAGAGCTATTGGGGTCAGTACTTAATGTAACTGATTGATTAACAAATAGAATTAAATCAGGTTAAAAATCCTTTCCTTAAATCTTTTTTAGGATACAGAAGTTGTTCAGTTAAGTCTAAGCAACTGTATGGAAGTGATTGCTGTTATCTGGAGTATATAAAAGGGTAACTGTGTTTAAACCAAATGTTAGACTCAGCCAGGAAGCAAACCTCATGAGATGTCAACCTGTTAGTTGACAAATGCTGTATTAAAGTGGAGTTTAAAATGGCACTTGCTGCAGGGAGCTCTGGCAGCGTAGTTTTTACGAATCAGGCTGTTAACCTCAGGGTCAGCAGTTCGAAACTACCAGTGTTCCACGGAAAAAAGAGGAGGCTTTCTGCTCCTGTAAAGATTTACAGTCTCAGAAACCCTGTACAGGGTCGCTATGAGTTGGAAGTGATTCCACGGCACATAGCAACACGAGGAACATAAACATCTAAGGAGGTTCTTAAAACTACCTGCTATTGCTTCCACTACTCTGGCTGTGGCAGAAACTCTTCTGAAGTGAGAAGGGTAACCCTTGATGACTGAATCTAGTTACAGCCAGTTATATCCAACTAGTCTTTGGCCCTTCATGTGTCTGAGTGAGGAATCCTAAGGTATTCACAGACATCATGAATGAAAAGTGAAAAATACAACTGATAATTAGGAAATCTTAAAGTTTGGGTATTAAATGCTTCCTTTAATATCAATTTAGTCTTCTTGTCATCCTCTGAAAATTGAAAGGGGTCAGACTCTGAAGCCTTTAAGTATTTAGATATTGATAGAGTGATTGGGTCAACACACAAAAAAATTGTATCTACAATCTCCCCCAAATCTCTTTAACTGTTGTTTTGTTAGTGGAGAAAGGGGAAAATAGGATAGTTTCCTTTCTTTGGGGGCCAATAATTAATCCCTTTGAAATTGTTGTTGTTAAGTGTCATTGAGTCAGTTCTCACCCATAGCAACCCTGTATAGGACTTCCAGGGAGCAGTTAGTGAGCTTGAACCACTGACCTTGTGGTTCAAACCTACTTTGCAGTCCAGTGCACTAACCCACAGCAACACAGCAGGACTCCTTGTTGAGATTAACTGTCCTAAATACTGAACTAATGGATAAGCTAGCTGGAATTTCTCTTGAGAGGATCTGTGTCCACCAACAGTTATATGTTCTGCAAAATAATATTTTTTTCAAAACAAGCTTGATGAGATTTAGAGCAGACCAGTAAATCATCAACATATTGTTAAAAGGGGATCAAATTATAAAGGTTGTAGATTTACATGTAAAATTGGAGAAAATAAATGTGGGACTCATGAAGCATTGAAGTACAACAGTTCATCCAGGGATATTGTCAGTTCCCTAAAGAAAAAGCACACAAATATTGGCTATTAGAATGTCCAGTAATATTGGAGAATGCACTGCAAAGATCATCCATGGAAGTGAGAGTCTTTAGTGGGTATATTAGAAAGAGTCAAAGTGAATTCCTTAGTCCCTACAGGAAGGGAATTACAGAACTCTTAATTGTATTCATGTGGAACCTGTACATAAACCAAGAAGCAAATGTCAAATAGAACAAGGTGATATTGCATGGCTTAATATCTGGAAAGATGTACAGCAAGGTTGTATCTTTTCACCATAATTATTCAACCTGTATGCTGAGCAAATAATTTGAGAAGTTGCACTAAATGAAATAAATACATATCATCAAGATTAGAGGAAGACTCACTAAAAATCTATGATATACAGATGACACAACCATGCTTACTGAAAGCAAAAAGGACTTGAAGAGCTTATTGATGAAGATCAAAGACTAAAGCCTTCAGGAGGGATTATAACTCAAAAGAAAGAAAACACAAATCCTCACAACTGACCAATAAGCAATGTCATGATAAATGGAGACAAGACTGAAGTTGTCAAGGATGTCATTTTACTAGGAGTCACAATCAATGCCCATGAAAACAACTGTCAAAAAAATCAAGACATATTAATTTGGCCAAGTCTGCTGCATTAAAAAAGCAAAGATGTCACTTTCAGGACTAAAGTGTACCTGCCCCAAGCCATGGTATATTCAATTGCCTCATGTGTATATGAAAAATGAACAATGAATAAAGAGGATCAAAGAAATGTTGATGCATTTGAATTATGATGTTGCTTAAGAGTATCTGGTACACCATGGTCTTCCAGAAGAATGAACAAACCTATCTTAGGAGACGTACAGGCACAATGCTCTTAAGAAGCATGAATATTGAGACTTCATCTCACATACCTTAAACACGATATCCGAAGGACTACTTCCTGGAAAAGGACATCATGCTTGGAAAAGCAGAAGATCAGCAAAAAATAAAATAAAATAAAATTGAAAGACCTTGAAGGAGATGAGGTGAAACCATCTACAGCAATGGGCTCGAGCATAGTAATGATTATGGGGATGGTGCAGGACTGAGCAGGGTTACATTCTGTTGTACATAGGGTCACTATAAGTAAGAGTTGACTTAACAAGAACAGCAACAAAAAAGGGACTAAGAACCACTTGAAATCTTGGAACTACAATGCAGTTAATGTCATGTAGATCCTGTTCTTACTTCACATATCTGTTTGTTTGTCAAATGCCAGCAGGATTTCCCATGATGGATACATTCCAGCAGAGCTTCCAGACTAAACATATACTAGGAAGAAGGAATAGGCAGTGAATTTCTGAAGGATTGTCCCCTGAAAATCTTGTGAATAACAATGAAATATTGTCTGATATAGTGCCAAGAGATTAGACTCTCAGGTTGGTAGGAACTCAAAATATGACTGAAGAAGAGCTGCTTCCTCAAACTAGAAATGACCTTAATGACACAGATGGAACAAAGATTCGGGACTTTCATTTACTGATATTGCATGATTCAAAATGAGAAGAAACAGCTGTAAACATCCATTCATAATCAGAACATGGAATGTACAGAGCACAAATCTAGGAAAATTGGAAGTTGTAAAAAATGAATTAGAATGTATAAAGATCAATATGCTAGGCACTGATAAACTGAACTGTACAAGTATTTGACATTTTGAGTAGAACAATAATATGGCTTACTATGCCAGGAAAGACAAAGAAGATTGGTATCACATTCACTGTTAAAAAGAGCATTTCAAAGTTTCTCTTGAAGTGCAATGATGTCTGTGATAAGAAAATATGTAGACACCTACAAGGAAGACCAAGGAGCCTGATAATGTAGTGGGTTATAAGTTGTGCTGCTAACTACAAAGTCAGCAGTAAGAATCCACCAGCTGCTCAGTGGGAAAAAGAGTCATAATGGACTCCACAGCACCCAACCACCACCACCACAAGGAAGACAAGTTAATAAAATTATTATTTAAATTTATTCACCAATCACCAAAGTGAGTAATGAAGAAATTAAATTCTGCCAATTTTGTCTGGCCAGCTGTTCACAATGAGTCAGTCTGCCTCTTTACCCATCCCTGTTCAGCCTCGCCTCCCAGGAAGCACTCCATCCACCTCTCTAATCTTTGTTCTGAAATTTATAGTGTCAGAATTTTCATCTATGTCTGTTTTATTTGACTTCTTGTATTTTTGTTATAGAGGGTCTGTGTAGTGCAACTGCCTAGTCTGCCATTTTGCTCTAAGTCCCCCAAGACATGTTTTTTGCCACTCCCTTTAGTGCAGCTTAGAGTTCTTCATTCAGTGTCAACGGTAATTGATCCTATAGTACCTCTTGAAATGGTTGACCATTGGCCAGTTCTTTTTGATACCATGACTGTCTATTCCTTCCATCTTATTTTGATGCCTATTGCATTGTTCAATATTTTGCACATGTTGTTGCTGCTGTTGAGGCTATTTATTTTAATGGAACAATGATTCAAGGGATGTTTTAAAAAATTCCATCTATCAAAGACTGCACTGCCTATATATCTACAGTTGTCTGGGTTGGTGGAAAGAACCAATGGTGCAATTAAAACACAAATAGTCAAACTTTGTGAGTCATATAACCTGTCCTGGACTAAAATGCTTCCCTTAATCCTCCTATATTTAAGACATACTCCATTCGGAAAGAGCAAAGTCACTCCTTGCAAGGTAATAATCAGAATATCCTTGTCCTTATCTTTCAAGGCCCTCATCTTAACATGAGAAGATATATTTAAATATTGTTGTTCTTCAATACAATACATTTTCATTACAAGAACATACTTTTCTCAAATGCAAGAAACTTTTAATTATGATAAACATAAATCTAAGCTCTTACCCAAAGTTTTCCCAGGTGATTTTGCCTGTTGGAAAAGACATCAACTGGATCATTCCTTGGAACATCCCTGGGAAATATCTTACTTAGTGCTCCTCATCAACCCCTGTGCTAGCAAGCTAGAAAGAGTGAACTCAAAAGTTCATCTCTCACAGCTAAAGAAGCTCGAAGAACCTGCCTGGACTTCTAAACTGTGTGGGGACTTTTGGGTCACTTTAAACTCCAAGATGGACAGAAGACAATGATTTTAGAAGTATGTAACTATTTGCAAGATAACAGAACAAGATCCCATACATGTTCATAAAATCTTTGAACTGTTTCATAGCTTGTTATTCTTTTATTGAGCACTTTATTGAATTTTTGTTGTGTAATCCCCAGCTTAACCTTTTCTTCTTCCCATGCAAATAATAGAGGTATTTGGTTTAGTGGTTTCAGTTGTTGAATTTTAATATGTACTGCCTTTGAAATAGCCTTATTTCATGAACTTGGATGTATTAAATGATAAATTAATAAATAACGAAACTTTCATTCTTTTAACCTTTTTTCATTGCCCTTGTTTCTACTAGGGTTTGGCAAGAAAATGCTTTTGTTAGATTAGCCCAATTCATAGATTTTGCTGTTTTTGATGTTAGGTACCATCAAGTCAGCTCTGACTCATAGTGAGAGTCACATATTCAAGAGAAGGAAACACTGCTGGTCCTATGCCATCCTTACAATTGTTGAACCCATTGCTGCTGCCACTGTGCCAACCCATCTCATTGGGGGTCTTCCTCTTTTTCATCGATCCTCTATCAAGCAGAATCTGTAGCTAGCACTTCGAACTTAATCAACTGTTGAATCTACCACCCTTCTCTACAAACGGTGTATAAAAAATCAGATCTCCTAGATTCTCCTGTGCTGAATTATAGATCTCTCTCCACCACAATTATTAATTTTAGCATTGCCTTTAAATGAACTATATGTGTTAGATTATGGCAGTCCCCTAAATTACTAGCTCAACCCAAATTCTCTTTTTTTTTTTTCCAAAAAAAAAAAAGGTTTTTTATTGTGGATCGAGGGAACATTTACAGGATAGATCATCAGTTTTACATTCAACAAATCATGCACCTTTTTTCATTACAATGATTATAATCCCCTCCATGTACCATCAGTTAACAGTGTTTCTCTTTATTCACTTTAGCTCTCTCTCTCTTTCTCTCTCTCTCTCTGTATATAGTTCTGGCTTCCACCTATAGTCTTATGTAATGCAGAGGCTCCACAGGAAGCCTCCTTCATTAGGCACGTTGTAGCCCCATTTTAGGTATTCCAATCAGTTATAGGCAGAAGATGGACTTACAAGCTTTCTATGGTGATGTTTCTGGCTATTCCTTTCTCTTCCCCTTTGGTGTCTATTTTATAATATAATG